>NC_081318.1:88510559-88810736 GCF_026419965.1 Kogia breviceps
GTCCGAACACCGCCAGCTGGTCTCTCATAGGTTGCCCCTCTTCCAGTTCATCCTTCGGACCACTTGCAGAGACTACGAAAGAGGAGTGTCAAGACGCTGATCCTGCAAGTGGGAGAATTGTTAGTCAAGCGGCTGGAATGGCGGACGCTAGCACCCGGAGGTGAAAAATGAGGTGCGCTTTCGAAAGCTTTCCCGATCACACGGTGTACCATCCCCTGGGATTCGCATGAGTGGTTTGGCTGTAGGAAAGTTGCCTTGAACCTGGAGAGGTGGGACCCATGGAATGGGTAGCACGCAGTATAACTCTAGAGGCTCTGCCTTTGCTCCTCCAACCTCAGCAATCCTCTCAGCCTGAGGAGTATCCAGCCTTATGTCTTATGCCGCTGTGGGTGTAGATGTGGTCAATCCTCGTTGCATCACAGCCCCTGAACGCATTTTGGCAGAATTTCCCTCCCTCTCGCCGTGCTTCTTTCTTCTGTGTTTTGGAAATGTATTTTTAGAATGGGCTTTAGCTGATTTTCAGTGCTGTGTTGATGCCGCTTGACACACACTTGATTCACTTACAGAGAGATATCAATACTTAGGTTTTCAGATGCTTACGAGTCTGATATATTCTTCTGTGATGAATAGGAGCTGTTGAGTCCTGTTCACTGAGCAAGGAGTAGGTGGTGTCTATTATATATTTGCTTTTCCGACCGGTATCTGTGCTCATTTCCAAGTCGTGTTTTATGCATCACGCCACCTCACCTTTCCGCTTAAGCAGGCCTAAGTGTGTTTTGGAAAAGCGTGAGTCTGTTCTCTTTTGTCATTCGGGTCGTGGGTAGCGATTTGTACATTCCCTCTCTAAGTGATATCCCAAGTTTCTTTTTCTGTGGGACAGATTTCACTTAGCATCATCGTACCTCAATCCACTCATTATGCTGGAACCAGCCTTATGACATGGATTCCGTGGCTGAGGGATATTCCCTCGTACCTAAGTAGCACAAATTCTTGGTCCATTTCTCTCTTCCCCGGCATATGAAGGGTGTCCCGAAGTCGAGGTTGTTGTAAAGAGAGAAGCCCTAAACTTTGGGGTGCCTGCGTCTGGTTGATTTTTAGTTTTCCCAAGATATAGGCCCACGTGTGGAGGTGCCCTATGCTCTGTGGTTCTGTTCTGTACGTGTTTAGGAACGAGCATACGCTTCTCCACAGTGGCTGTTGGCATTTTGCGTCCCTCCCGGCAACTGGACAAGGCTCCCTTATCTCCTTGGCCTGTCCTGCCTTTCTGGTTTTTAGACATTTTCCGGATGGCTCTTTTGCCCGGGGGGGGAGTGAAATTTCTTTGTAGTGCCGATTTGCTCTCCCCGGGTGCTTGGTTGGCCAAAAAGGGCGTATGCGTTTTTTCCTGAATATATTCAGGAAAAAACGCATACGCCCTTTTTGGCCAACTGCATCATTGTCCACGTTCTGCCGCTTTTCCTGTGCTGGGAAGGCCATTCCCATCTACCTCCTGAACTCCGTTTCGTGCAATTCTGCCTTGCGTTCAAATCCCCTTCGTGGCCTTACCTCAGTATGTTTTTGGACGAGTGTTATCATTTAGAGCTCGGCAGGTTTGTGAAGTGCAGTGCCCCAGAGCTCCGTTTGGCAGGTCGCTTTGGTGTGAGCTGGCCGCAATAGCGCAAGATTGCTTCAGGCCCTGTTGTGCTTGCGGCGAGGCAGGCCGAGCCTTTGGTGAATTCCTCTTCGTGATGGGAAATTAGAGTGACGTGGGCCTGTCCGAACACCGCCAGCTGGTCTCTCATAGGTTGCCCCTCTTCCAGTTCATCCTTCGGACCACTTGCAGAGACTACGAAAGAGGAGTGTCAAGACGCTGATCCTGCAAGTGGGGGAATTGTTAGTCAAGCGGCTGGAATGGCGGACGCTAGCACCCGGAGGTGAAAAATGAGGTGCGCTTTCGAAAGCTTTCCCGATCACACGGTGTACCATCCCCTGGGATTCGCATGAGTGGTTTGGCTGTAGGAAAGTTGCCTTGAACCTGGAGAGGTGGGACCCATGGAATGGGTAGCACGCAGTATAACTCTAGAGGATCTGCCTTTGCTCCTCCAACCTCAGCAATCCTCTCAGCCTGAGGAGTATCCAGCCTTATGTCTTATGCCGCTGTGGGTGTAGATGTGGTCAATCCTGGTTGCATCACAGCCCCTGAACGCATTTTGGCAGAATTTCCCTCCCTCTCGCCGTGCTTCTTTCTTCTGTGTTTTGGAAATGTATTTTTAGAATGGGCTTTAGCTGATTTTCAGTGCTGTGATGATGCCGCTTGACACACACTTGATTCACTTACAGAGAGATATCAATACTTAGGTTTTCAGATGCTTACGAGTCTGATATATTCTTCTGTGATGAATAGGAGCTGTTGAGTCCTGTTCACTGAGCAAGGAGTAGGTGGTGTCTATTATATATTTGCTTTTCCGACCGGTATCTGTGCTCATTTCCAAGTCGTGTTTTATGCATCACGCCACCTCACCTTTCCGCTTAAGCAGGCCTAAGTGTGTTTTGGAAAAGCGTGAGTCTGTTCTCTTTTTTCATTCGGGTCGTGGGTAGCGATTTGTACATTCCCTCTCTAAGTGATATCCCAAGTTTCTTTTTCTGTGGGACAGATTTCACTTAGCATCATCGTACCTCAATCCACTCATTATGCTGGAACCAGCCTTATGACATGGATTCCATGGCTGAGGGATATTCCCTCGTACCTAAGTAGCACAAATTCTTGGTCCATTTCTCTCTTCCCCGGCATATGAAGGGTGTCCCGAAGTCGAGGTTGTTGTAAAGAGAGAAGCCCTAAACTTTGGGGTGCCTGCGTCTGGTTGAATTTTAGTTTTCCCAAGATATAGGCCCACGTGTGGAGGTGCCCTATGCTCTGTGGTTCTGTTCTGTACGTGTTTTAGGAACGAGCATACGCTTCTCCAGAGTGGCTTTTGGTAGTTTGCGTCCCTCCCGGCAACTGGACAAGGCTCCCTTATCTCCTTGGCCTGTCCTGCCTTTCTGGTTTTTAGACATTTTCCGGATGGCTCTTTTGCCCGGGGGGGGAGTGAGATTTCTTTGTAGTGCCGATTTGCTCTCCCCGGGTGCTTGGTTGGCCAAAAAGGGCGTATGCGTTTTTTCCTGAATATATTCAGGAAAAAACGCATACGCCCTTTTTGGCCAACTGCATCATTGTCCACGTTCTGCCGCTTTTCCTGTGCTGGGAAGGCCATTCCCATCTACCTCCTGAACTCCGTTTCGTGCAATTCTGCCTTGCGTTCAAATCCCCTTCGTGGCCTTACCTCAGTATGTTTTTGGACGAGTGTTATCATTTAGAGCTCGGCAGGTTTGTGAAGTGCAGTGCCCCAGAGCTCCGTTTGGCAGGTCGCTTTGGTGTGAGCTGGCCGCAATAGCGCCAGATTGCTTCAGGCCCTGTTGTGCTTGCGGCGAGGCAGGCCGAGCCTTTGGTGAATTCCTCTTCGTGATGGGAAATTAGAGTGACGTGGGCCTGTCCGAACACCGCCAGCTGGTCTCTCATAGGTTGCCCCTCTTCCAGTTCATCCTTCGGACCACTTGCAGAGACTACGAAAGAGGAGTGTCAAGACGCTGATCCTGCAAGTGGGGGAATTGTTAGTCAAGCGGCTGGAATGGCGGACGCTAGCACCCGGAGGTGAAAAATGAGGTGCGCTTTCGAAAGCTTTCCCGATCACACGGTGTACCATCCCCTGGGATTCCCATGAGTGGTTTGGCTGTAGGAAAGTTGCCTTGAACCTGGAGAGGTGGGACCCATGGAATGGGTAGCACGCAGTATAACTCTAGAGGCTCTGCCTTTGCTCCTCCAACCTCAGCAATCCTCTCAGCCTGAGGAGTATCCAGCCTTATGTCTTATGCCGCTGTGGGTGTAGATGTGGTCAATCCTCGTTGCATCACAGCCCCTGAACGCATTTTGGCAGAATTTCCCTCCCTCTCGCCGTGCTTCTTTCTTCTGTGTTTTGGAAATGTATTTTTAGAATGGGCTTTAGCTGATTTTCAGTGCTGTGTTGATGCCGCTTGACACACACTTGATTCACTTACAGAGAGATATCAATACTTAGGTTTTCAGATGCTTACGAGTCTGATATATTCTTCTGTGATGAATAGGAGCTGTTGAGTCCTGTTCACTGAGCAAGGAGTAGGTGGTGTCTATTATATATTTGCTTTTCCGACCGGTATCTGTGCTCATTTCCAAGTCGTGTTTTATGCATCACGCCACCTTACCTTTCCGCTTAAGCAGGCCTAAGTGTGTTTTCGAAAAGCGTGAGTCTGTTCTCTTTTGTCATTCGGGTCGTGGGTAGCGATTTGTACATTCCCTCTCTAAGTGATATCCCAAGTTTCTTTTTCTGTGGAACAGATTTCACTTAGCATCATCGTACCTCAATCCACTCATTATGCTGGAACCAGCCTTATGACATGGATTCCATGGCTTAGGGATATTCCACGTACAAATTCTTGGTAGCACAAATTCTTGGTCCATTTCTCTCTTCCCCGGCATATGAAGGGTGTCCCGAAGTCGAGGTTGTTGTAAAGAGAGAAGCCCTAAACTTTGGGGTGCCTGCGTCTGGTTGATTTTTAGTTTTCCCAAGATATAGGCCCACGTGTGGAGGTGCCCTATGCTCTGTGGTTCTGTTCTGTACGTGTTTTAGGAACGAGCATACGCTTCTCCAGAGTGGCTGTTGGTATTTTGCGTCCCTCCCGGCAACTGGACAAGGCTCCCTTATCTCCTTGGCCTGTCCTGCCTTTCTGGTTTTTAGACATTTTCCGGATGGCTCTTTTGCCCGGGGGGGGAGTGAGATTTCTTTGTAGTGCCGATTTGCTCTCCCCGGGTGCTTGGTTGGCCAAAAAGGGCGTATGCGTTTTTTCCTGAATATATTCAGGAAAAAACGCATACGCCCTTTTTGGCCAACTGCATCATTGTCCACGTTCTGCCGCTTTTCCTGTGCTGGGAAGGCCATTCCCATCTACCTCCTGAACTCCGTTTCGTGCAATTCTGCCTTGCGTTCAAATCCCCTTCGTGGCCTTACCTCAGTATGTTTTTGGACGAGTGTTATCATTTAGAGCTCGGCAGGTTTGTGAAGTGCAGTGCCCCAGAGCTCCGTTTGGCAGGTCGCTTTGGTGTGAGCTGGCCGCAATAGCGCAAGATTGCTTCAGGCCCTGTTGTGCTTGCGGCGAGGCAGGCCGAGCCTTTGGTGAATTCCTCTTCGTGATGGGAAATTAGAGTGACGTGGGCCTGTCCGAACACCGCCAGCTGGTCTCTCATAGGTTGCCCCTCTTCCAGTTCATCCTTCGGACCACTTGCAGAGACTACGAAAGAGGAGTGTCAAGACGCTGATCCTGCAAGTGGGGGAATTGTTAGTCAAGCGGCTGGAATGGCGGACGCTAGCACCCGGAGGTGAAAAATGAGGTGCGCTTTCGAAAGCTTTCCCGATCACACGGTGTACCATCCCCTGGGATTCGCATGAGTGGTTTGGCTGTAGGAAAGTTGCCTTGAACCTGGAGAGGTGGGACCCATGGAATGGGTAGCACGCAGTATAACTCTAGAGGCTCTGCCTTTGCTCCTCCAACCTCAGCAATCCTCTCAGCCTGAGGAGTATCCAGCCTTATGTCTTATGCCGCTGTGGGTGTAGATGTGGTCAATCCTGGTTGCATCACAGCCCCTGAACGCATTTTGGCAGAATTTCCCTCCCTCTCGCCGTGCTTCTTTCTTCTGTGTTTTGGAAATGTATTTTTAGAATGGGCTTTAGCTGATTTTCAGTGCTGTGTTGATGCCTCTTGACACACACTTGATTCACTTACAGAGAGATATCAATACTTAGGTTTTCAGATGCTTACGAGTCTGATATATTCTTCTGTGATGAATAGGAGCTGTTGAGTCCTGTTCACTGAGCAAGGAGTAGGTGGTGTCTATTATATATTTGCTTTTCCGACCGGTATCTGTGCTCATTTCCAAGTCGTGTTTTATGCATCAAGCCACCTCACCTTTCCGCTTAAGCAGGCCTAAGTGTGTTTTGGAAAAGCGTGAGTCTGTTCTCTTTTGTCATTCGGGTCGTGGGTAGCGATTTGTACATTCCCTCTCTAAGTGATATCCCAAGTTTCTTTTTCTGTGGGACAGATTTCACTTAGCATCATCGTACCTCAATCCACTCATTATGCTGGAACCAGCCTTATGACATGGATTCCATGGCTGAGGGATATTCCCTCGTACCTAAGTAGCACAAATTCTTGGTCCATTTCTCTCTTCCCCGGCATATGAAGGGTGTCCCGAAGTCGAGGTTGTTGTAAAGAGAGAAGCCCTAAACTTTGGGGTGCCTGCGTCTGGTTGATTTTTAGTTTTCCCAAGATATAGGCCCACGTGTGGAGGTGCCCTATGCTCTGTGGTTCTGTTCTGTACGTGTTTTAGGAACGAGCATACGCTTCTCCAGAGTGGCTGTTGGTATTTTGCGTCCCTCCCGGCAACTGGACAAGGCTCCCTTATCTCCTTGGCCTGTCCTGCCTTTCTGGTTTTTAGACATTTTCCGGATGGCTCTTTTGCCCGGGGGGGGAGTGAGATTTCTTTGTAGTGCCGATTTGCTCTCCCCGGGTGCTTGGATGGCCAAAAAGGGCGTATGCGTTTTTTCCTGAATATATTCAGGAAAAAACGCATACGCCCTTTTTGGCCAACTGCATCATTGTCCACGTTCTGCCGCTTTTCCTGTGCTGGGAAGGCCATTCCCATCTACCTCCTGAACTCCGTTTCGTGCAATTCTGCCTTGCGTTCAAATCCCCTTCGTGGCCTTACCTCAGTATGTTTTTGGACGAGTGTTATCATTTAGAGCTCGGCAGGTTTGTGAAGTGCAGTGCCCCAGAGCTCCGTTTGGCAGCTCGCTTTGGTGTGAGCTGGCCGCAATAGCGCAAGATTGCTTCAGGCCCTGTTGTGCTTGCGGCGAGGCAGGCCGAGCCTTTGGTGAATTCCTCTTCGTGATGGGAAATTAGAGTGACGTGGGCCTGTCCGAACACCGCCAGCTGGTCTCTCATAGGTTGCCCCTCTTCCAGTTCATCCTTCGGACCACTTGCAGAGACTACGAAAGAGGAGTGTCAAGACGCTGATCCTGCAAGTGGGGGAATTGTTAGTCAAGCGGCTGGAATGGCGGACGCTAGCACCCGGAGGTGAAAAATGAGGTGCGCTTTCGAAAGCTTTCCCGATCACACGGTGTACCATCCCCTGGGATTCCCATGAGTGGTTTGGCTGTAGGAAAGTTGCCTTGAACCTGGAGAGGTGGGACCCATGGAATGGGTAGCACGCAGTATAACTCTAGAGGCTCTGCCTTTGCTCCTCCAACCTCAGCAATCCTCTCAGCCTGAGGAGTATCCAGCCTTATGTCTTATGCCGCTGTGGGTGTAGATGTGGTCAATCCTCGTTGCATCACAGCCCCTGAACGCATTTTGGCAGAATTTCCCTCCCTCTCGCCGTGCTTCTTTCTTCTGTGTTTTGGAAATGTATTTTTAGAATGGGCTTTAGCTGATTTTCAGTGCTGTGTTGATGCCGCTTGACACACACTTGATTCACTTACAGAGAGATATCAATACTTAGGTTTTCAGATGCTTACGAGTCTGATATATTCTTCTGTGATGAATAGGAGCTGTTGAGTCCTGTTCACTGAGCAAGGAGTAGGTGGTGTCTATTATATATTTGCTTTTCCGACCGGTATCTGTGCTCATTTCCAAGTCGTGTTTTATGCATCACGCCACCTCACCTTTCCGCTTAAGCAGGCCTAAGTGTGTTTTGGAAAAGCGTGAGTCTGTTCTCTTTTGTCATTCGGGTCGTGGGTAGCGATTTGTACATTCCCTCTCTAAGTGATATCCCAAGTTTCTTTTTCTGTGGGACAGATTTCACTTAGCATCATCGTACCTCAATCCACTCATTATGCTGGAACCAGCCTTATGACATGGATTCCATGGCTGAGGGATATTCCCTCGTACCTAAGTAGCACAAATTCTTGGTCCATTTCTCTCTTCCCCGGCATATGAAGGGTGTCCCGAAGTCGAGGTTGTTGTAAAGAGAGAAGCCCTAAACTTTGGTGTGCCTGCGTCTGGTTGATTTTTAGTTTTCCCAAGATATAGGCCCACGTGTGGAGGTGCCCTATGCTCTGTGGTTCTGTTCTGTACGTGTTTTAGGAACGAGCATACGCTTCTCCAGAGTGGCTGTTGGCATTTTGCGTCCCTCCCGGCAACTGGACAAGGCTCCCTTATCTCCTTGGCCTGTCCTGCCTTTCTGGTTTTTAGACATTTTCCGGATGGCTCTTTTGCCCGGGGGGGGAGTGAGATTTCTTTGTAGTGCCGATTTGCTCTCCCCGGGTGCTTGGTTGGCGAAAAAGGGCGTATGCGTTTTTTCCTGAATATATTCAGGAAAAAACGCATACGCCCTTTTTGGCCAACTGCATCATTGTCCACGTTCTGCCGCTTTTCCTGTGCTGGGAAGGCCATTCCCATCTACCTCCTGAACTCCGTTTCGTGCAATTCTGCCTTGCGTTCAAATCCCCTTCGTGGCCTTACCTCAGTATGTTTTTGGACGAGTGTTATCATTTAGAGCTCGGCAGGTTTGTGAAGTGCAGTGCCCCAGAGCTCCGTTTGGCAGGTCGCTTTGGTGTGAGCTGGCCGCAATAGCGCAAGATTGCTTCAGGCCCTGTTGTGCTTGCGGCGAGGCAGGCCGAGCCTTTGGTGAATTCCTCTTCGTGATGGGAAATTAGAGTGACGTGGGCCTGTCCGAACACCGCCAGCTGGTCTCTCATAGGTTGCCCCTCTTCCAGTTCATCCTTCGGACCACTTGCAGAGACTACGAAAGAGGAGTGTCAAGATGCTGATCCTGCAAGTGGGGGAATTGTTAGTCAAGCGGCTGGAATGGCGGACGCTAGCACCCGGAGGTGAAAAATGAGGTGCGCTTTCGAAAGCTTTCCCGATCACACGGTGTACCATCCCCTGGGATTCGCATGAGTGGTTTGGCTGTAGGAAAGTTGCCTTGAACCTGGAGAGGTGGGACCCATGGAATGGGTAGCACGCAGTATAACTCTAGAGGCTCTGCCTTTGCTCCTCCAACCTCAGCAATCCTCTCAGCCTGAGGAGTATCCAGCCTTATGTCTTATGCCGCTGTGGGTGTAGATGTGGTCAATCCTCGTTGCATCACAGCCCCTGAACGCATTTTGGCAGAATTTCCCTCCCTCTCGCCGTGCTTCTTTCTTCTGTGTTTTGGAAATGTATTTTTAGAATGGGCTTTAGCTGATTTTCAGTGCTGTGATGATGCCGCTTGACACACACTTGATTCACTTACAGAGAGATATCAATACTTAGGTTTTCAGATGCTTACGAGTCTGATATATTCTTCTGTGATGAATAGGAGCTGTTGAGTCCTGTTCACTGAGCAAGGAGTAGGTGGTGTCTATTATATATTTGCTTTTCCGACCGGTATCTGTGCTCATTTCCAAGTCGTGTTTTATGCATCACGCCACCTCACCTTTCCGCTTAAGCAGGCCTAAGTGTGTTTTGGAAAAGCGTGAGTCTGTTCTCTTTTGTCATTCGGGTCGTGGGTAGCGATTTGTACATTCCCTCTCTAAGTGATATCCCAAGTTTCTTTTTCTGTGGGACAGATTTCACTTAGCATCATCGTACCTCAATCCACTCATTATGCTGGAACCAGCCTTATGACATGGATTCCATGGCTGAGGGATATTCCCTCGTACCTAAGTAGCACAAATTCTTGGTCCATTTCTCTCTTCCCCGGCATATGAAGGGTGTCCCGAAGTCGAGGTTGTTGTAAAGAGAGAAGCCCTAAACTTTGGGGTGCCTGCGTCTGGTTGATTTTTAGTTTTCCCAAGATATAGGCCCACGTGTGGAAGTGCCCTATGCTCTGTGGTTCTGTTCTGTACGTGATTTAGGAACGAGCATACGCTTCTCCAGAGTGGCTGTTGGTATTTTGCGTCCCTCCCGGCAACTGGACAAGGCTCCCTTATCTCCTTGGCCTGTCCTGCCTTTCTGGTTTTTAGACATTTTCCGGATGGCTCTTTTGCCCGGGGGGGGAGTGAGATTTCTTTGTAGTGCCGATTTGCTCTCCCCGGGTGCTTGGTTGGCCAAAAAGGGCGTATGCGTTTTTTCCTGAATATATTCAGGAAAAAACGCATACGCCCTTTTTGGCCAACTGCATCATTGTCCACGTTCTGCCGCTTTTCCTGTGCTGGGAAGGCCATTCCCATCTACCTCCTGAACTCCGTTTCGTGCAATTCTGCCTTGCGTTCAAATCCCCTTCGTGGCCTTACCTCAGTATGTTTTTGGACGAGTGTTATCATTTAGAGCTCGGCAGGTTTGTGAAGTGCAGTGCCCCAGAGCTCCGTTTGGCAGGTCGCTTTGGTGTGAGCTGGCCGCAATAGCGCAAGATTGCTTCAGGCCCTGTTGTGCTTGCGGCGAGGCAGGCCGAGCCTTTGGTGAATTCCTCTTCGTGATGGGAAATTAGAGTGACGTGGGCCTGTCCGAACACCGCCAGCTGGTCTCTCATAGGTTGCCCCTCTTCCAGTTCATCCTTCGGACCACTTGCAGAGACTACGAAAGAGGAGTGTCAAGACGCTGATCCTGCAAGTGGGGGAATTGTTAGTCAAGCGGCTGGAATGGCGGACGCTAGCACCCGGAGGTGAAAAATGAGGTGCGCTTTCGAAAGCTTTCCCGATCACACGGTGTACCATCCCCTGGGATTCGCATGAGTGGTTTGGCTGTAGGAAAGTTGCCTTGAACCTGGAGAGGTGGGACCCATGGAATGGGTAGCACGCAGTATAACTCTAGAGGCTCTGCCTTTGCTCCTCCAACCTCAGCAATCCTCTCAGCCTGAGGAGTATCCAGCCTTATGTCTTATGCCGCTGTGGGTGTAGATGTGGTCAATCCTGGTTGCATCACAGCCCCTGAACGCATTTTGGCAGAATTTCCCTCCCTCTCGCCGTGCTTCTTTCTTCTGTGTTTTGGAAATGTATTTTTAGAATGGGCTTTAGCTGATTTTCAGTGCTGTGTTGATGCCGCTTGACACACACTTGATTCACTTACAGAGAGATATCAATACTTAGGTTTTCAGATGCTTACGAGTCTGATATATTCTTCTGTGATGAATAGGAGCTGTTGAGTCCTGTTCACTGAGCAAGGAGTAGGTGGTGTCTATTATATATTTGCTTTTCCGACCGGTATCTGTGCTCATTTCCAAGTCGTGTTTTATGCATCACGCCACCTCACCTTTCCGCTTAAGCAGGCCTAAGTGTGTTTTCGAAAAGCGTGAGTCTGTTCTCTTTTGTCATTCGGGTCGTGGGTAGCGATTTGTACATTCCCTCTCTAAGTGATATCCCAAGTTTCTTTTTCTGTGGGACAGATTTCACTTAGCATCATCGTACCTCAATCCACTGATTATGCTGGAACCAGCCTTATGACATGGATTCCATGGCTGAGGGATATTCCCTCGTACCTAAGTAGCACAAATTCTTGGTCCATTTCTCTCTTCCCCGGCATATGAAGGGTGTCCCGAAGTCGAGGTTGTTGTAAAGAGAGAATCCCTAAACTTTGGTGTGCCGGCGTCTGGTTGATTTTTAGTTTTCCCAAGATATAGGCCCACGTGTGGAGGTGCCCTATGCTCTGTGGTTCTGTTCTGTACGTGTTTTAGGAACGAGCATACGCTTCTCCAGAGTGGCTGTTGGCATTTTGCGTCCCTCCCGGCAACTGGACAAGGCTCCCTTATCTCCTTGGCCTGTCCTGCCTTTCTGGTTTTTAGACATTTTCCGGATGGCTCTTTTGCCCGGGGGGGGGGGAGTGAGATTTCTTTGTAGTGCCGATTTGCTCTCCCCGGGTGCTTGCTTGGCCAAAAAGGGCGTATGCGTTTTTTCCTGAATATATTCAGGAAAAAACGCATACGCCCTTTTTGGCCAACTGCATCATTGTCCACGTTCTGCCCCTTTTCCTGTGCTGGGAAGGCCATTCCCATCTACCTCCTGAACTCCGTTTCGTGCAATTCTGCCTTGCGTTCAAATCCCCTTCGTGGCCTTATCTCAGTATGTTTTTGGACGAGTGTTATCATTTAGAGCTCGGCAGGTTTGTGAAGTGCAGTGCCCCAGAGCTCGCTTTCGTGTGAGCTGGCCGCAATAGCGCAAGATTGCTTCAGGCCCTGTTGTGCTTGCGGCGAGGCAGGCCGAGCCTTTGGTGAATTCCTCTTCGTGATGGGAAATTAGAGTGACGTGGGCCTGTCCGAACACCGCCAGCTGGTCTCTCATAGGTTGCCCCTCTTCCAGTTCATCCTTCGGACCACTTGCAGAGACTACGAAAGAGGAGTGTCAAGACGCTGATCCTGCAAGTGGGGGAATTGTTAGTCAAGCGGCTGGAATGGCGGACGCTAGCACCCGGAGGTGAAAAATGAGGTGCGCTTTCGAAAGCTTTCCCGATCACACGGTGTACCATCCCCTGGGATTCGCATGAGTGGTTTGGCTGTAGGAAAGTTGCCTTGAACCTGGAGAGGTGGGACCCATGGAATGGGTAGCACGCAGTATAACTCTAGAGGCTCTGCCTTTGCTCCTCCAACCTCAGCAATCCTCTCAGCCTGAGGAGTATCCAGCCTTATGTCTTATGCCGCTGTGGGTGTAGATGTGGTCAATCCTGGTTGCATCACAGCCCCTGAACGCATTTTGGCAGAATTTCCCTCCCTCTCGCCGTGCTTCTTTCTTCTGTGTTTTGGAAATGTATTTTTAGAATGGGCTTTAGCTGATTTTCAGTGCTGTGTTGATGCCGCTTGACACACACTTGATTCACTTACAGAGAGATATCAATACTTAGGTTTTCAGATGCTTACGAGTCTGATATATTCTTCTGTGATGAATAGGAGCTGTTGAGTCCTGTTCACTGAGCAAGGAGTAGGTGGTGTCTATTATATATTTGCTTTTCCGACCGGTATCTGTGCTCATTTCCAAGTCGTGTTTTATGCATCACGCCACCTCACCTTTCCGCTTAAGCAGGCCTAAGTGTGTTTTCGAAAAGCGTGAGTCTGTTCTCTTTTGTCATTCGGGTCGTGGGTAGCGATTTGTACATTCCCTCTCTAAGTGATATCCCAAGTTTCTTTTTCTGTGGGACAGATTTCACTTAGCATCATCGTACCTCAATCCACTGATTATGCTGGAACCAGCCTTATGACATGGATTCCATGGCTGAGGGATATTCCCTCGTACCTAAGTAGCACAAATTCTTGGTCCATTTCTCTCTTCCCCGGCATATGAAGGGTGTCCCGAAGTCGAGGTTGTTGTAAAGAGAGAATCCCTAAACTTTGGTGTGCCGGCGTCTGGTTGATTTTTAGTTTTCCCAAGATATAGGCCCACGTGTGGAGGTGCCCTATGCTCTGTGGTTCTGTTCTGTACGTGTTTTAGGAACGAGCATACGCTTCTCCAGAGTGGCTGTTGGCATTTTGCGTCCCTCCCGGCAACTGGACAAGGCTCCCTTATCTCCTTGGCCTGTCCTGCCTTTCTGGTTTTTAGACATTTTCCGGATGGCTCTTTTGCCCGGGGGGGGGGGATTGAGATTTCTTTGTAGTGCCGATTTGCTCTCCCCGGGTGCTTGCTTGGCCAAAAAGGGCGTATGCGTTTTTTCCTGAATATATTCAGGAAAAAACGCATACGCCCTTTTTGGCCAACTGCATCATTGTCCACGTTCTGCCCCTTTTCCTGTGCTGGGAAGGCCATTCCCATCTACCTCCTGAACTCCGTTTCGTGCAATTCTGCCTTGCGTTCAAATCCCCTTCGTGGCCTTATCTCAGTATGTTTTTGGACGAGTGTTATCATTTAGAGCTCGGCAGGTTTGTGAAGTGCAGTGCCCCAGAGCTCGCTTTGGTGTGAGCTGGCCGCAATAGCGCAAGATTGCTTCAGGCCCTGTTGTGCTTGCGGCGAGGCAGGCCGAGCCTTTGGTGAATTCCTCTTCGTGATGGGAAATTAGAGTGACGTGGGCCTGTCCGAACACCGCCAGCTGGTCTCTCATAGGTTGCCCCTCTTCCAGTTCATCCTTCGGACCACTTGCAGAGACTACGAAAGAGGAGTGTCAAGACGCTGATCCTGCAAGTGGGGGAATTGTTAGTCAAGCGGCTGGAATGGCGGACGCTAGCACCCGGAGGTGAAAAATGAGGTGCGCTTTCGAAAGCTTTCCCGATCACACGGTGTACCATCCCCTGGGATTCGCATGAGTGGTTTGGCTGTAGGAAAGTTGCCTTGAACCTGGAGAGGTGGGACCCATGGAATGGGTAGCACGCAGTATAACTCTAGAGGCTCTGCCTTTGCTCCTCCAACCTCAGCAATCCTCTCAGCCTGAGGAGTATCCAGCCTTATGTCTTATGCCGCTGTGGGTGTAGATGTGGTCAGTCCTGGTTGCATCACAGCCCCTGAACGCATTTTGGCAGAATTTCCCTCCCTCTCGCCGTGCTTCTTTCTTCTGTGTTTTGGAAATGTATTTTTAGAATGGGCTTTAGCTGATTTTCAGTGCTGTGTTGATGCCGCTTGACACACACTTGATTCACTTACAGAGAGATATCAATACTTAGGTTTTCAGATGCTTACGAGTCTGATATATTCTTCTGTGATGAATAGGAGCTGTTGAGTCCTGTTCACTGAGCAAGGAGTAGGTGGTGTCTATTATATATTTGCTTTTCCGACCGGTATCTGTGCTCATTTCCAAGTCGTGTTTTATGCATCACGCCACCTCACCTTTCCGCTTAAGCAGGCCTAAGTGTGTTTTGGAAAAGCGTGAGTCTGTTCTCTTTTGTCATTCGGGTCGTGGGTAGCGATTTGTACATTCCCTCTCTAAGTGATATCCCAAGTTTCTTTTTCTGTGGGACAGATTTCACTTAGCATCATCGTACCTCCATCCACTCATTATGCTGGAACCAGCCTTATGACATGGATTCCATGGCTGAGGGATATTCCCTCGTACCTAAGTAGCACAAATTCTTGGTCCATTTCTCTCTTCCCCGGCATATGAAGGGTGTCCCGAAGTCGAGGTTGTTGTAAAGAGAGAAGCCCTCAACTTTGGGGTGCCTGCGTCTGGTTGATTTTTAGTTTTCCCAAGATATAGGCCCACGTGTGGAGGTGCCCTATGCTCTGTGTTTCTGTTCTGTACGTGTTTTAGGAACGAGCATACGCTTCTCCAGAGTGGCTGTTGGCATTTTGCGTCCCTCCCGGCAACTGGACAAGGCTCCCTTATCTCCTTGGCCTGTCCTGCCTTTCTGGTTTTTAGACATTTTCCGGATGGCTCTTTTGCCCGGGGGGGGAGTGAGATTTCTTTGTAGTGCCGATTTGCTCTCCCCGGGTGCTTGGTTGGCCAAAAAGGGCGTATGCGTTTTTTCCTGAATATATTCAGGAAAAAACGCATACGCCCTTTTTGGCCAACTGCATCATTGTCCACGTTCTGCCGCTTTTCCTGTGCTGGGAAGGCCATTCCCATCTACCTCCTGAACTCCGTTTCGTGCAATTCTGCCTTGCGTTCAAATCCCCTTCGTGGCCTTACCTCAGTATGTTTTTGGACGAGTGTTATCATTTAGAGCTCGGCAGGTTTGTGAAGTGCAGTGCCCCAGAGCTCCGTTTGGCAGGTCGCTTTGGTGTGAGCTGGCCGCAATAGCGCAAGATTGCTTCAGGCCCTGTTGTGCTTGCGGCGAGGCAGGCCGAGCCTTTGGTGAATTCCTCTTCGTGATGGGAAATTAGAGTGACGTGGGCCTGTCCGAACACCGCCAGCTGGTCTCTCATAGGTTGCCCCTCTTCCAGTTCATCCTTCGGACCACTTGCAGAGACTACGAAAGAGGAGTGTCAAGACGCTGATCCTGCAAGTGGGGGAATTGTTAGTCAAGCGGCTGGAATGGCGGACGCTAGCACCCGGAGGTGAAAAATGAGGTGCGCTTTCGAAAGCTTTCCCGATCACACGGTGTACCATCCCCTGGGATTCCCATGAGTGGTTTGGCTGTAGGAAAGTTGCCTTGAACCTGGAGAGGTGGGACCCATGGAATGGGTAGCACGCAGTATAACTCTAGAGGCTCTGCCTTTGCTCCTCCAACCTCAGCAATCCTCTCAGCCTGAGGAGTATCCAGCCTTATGTCTTATGCCGCTGTGGGTGTAGATGTGGTCAATCCTGGTTGCATCACAGCCCCTGAACGCATTTTGGCAGAATTTCCCTCCCTCTCGCCGTGCTTCTTTCTTCTGTGTTTTGGAAATGTATTTTTAGAATGGGCTTTAGCTGATTTTCAGTGCTGTGTTGATGCCGCTTGACACACACTTGATTCACTTACAGAGAGATATCAATACTTAGGTTTTCAGATGCTTACGAGTCTGATATATTCTTCTGTGATGAATAGGAGCTGTTGAGTCCTGTTCACTGAGCAAGGAGTAGGTGGTGTCTATTATATATTTGCTTTTCCGACCGGTATCTGTGCTCATTTCCAAGTCGTGTTTTATGCATCACGCCACCTCACCTTTCCGCTTAAGCAGGCCTAAGTGTGTTTTCGAAAAGCGTGAGTCTGTTCTCTTTTGTCATTCGGGTCGTGGGTAGCGATTTGTACATTCCCTCTCTAAGTGATATCCCAAGTTTCTTTTTCTGTGGGACAGATTTCACTTAGCATCATCGTACCTCAATCCACTCATTATGCTGGAACCAGCCTTATGACATGGATTCCATGGCTGAGGGATATTCCCTCGTACCTAAGTAGCACAAATTCTTGGTCCATTTCTCTCTTCCCCGGCATATGAAGGGTGTCCCGAAGTCGAGGTTGTTGTAAAGAGAGAAGCCCTAAACTTTGGGGTGCCTGCGTCTGGTTGATTTTTAGTTTTCCCAAGATATAGGCCCACGTGTGGAGGTGCCCTATGCTCTGTGGTTCTGTTCTGTACGTGTTTTAGGAACGAGCATACGCTTCTCCAGAGTGGCTGTTGGCATTTTGCGTCCCTCCCGGCAACTGGACAAGGCTCCCTTATCTCCTTGGCCTGTCCTGCCTTTCTGGTTTTTAGACATTTTCCGGATGGCTCTTTTGCCCGGGGGGGGGAGTGAGATTTCTTTGTAGTGCCGATTTGCTCTCCCCGGGTGCTTGGTTGGCCAAAAAGGGCGTATGCGTTTTTTCCTGAATATATTCAGGAAAAAACGCATACGCCCTTTTTGGCCAACTGCATCATTGTCCACGTTCTGCCGCTTTTCCTGTGCTGGGAAGGCCATTCCCATCTACCTCCTGAACTCCGTTTCGTGCAATTCTGCCTTGCGTTCAAATCCCCTTCGTGGCCTTACCTCAGTATGTTTTTGGACGAGTGTTATCATTTAGAGCTCGGCAGGTTTGTGAAGTGCAGTGCTCCAGAGCTCCGTTTGGCAGGTCGCTTTGGTGTGAGCTGGCCGCAATAGCGCGAGATTGCTTCAGGCCCTGTTGTGCTTGCGGCGAGGCAGGCCGAGCCTTTGGTGAATTCCTCTTCGTGTTGGGAAATTAGAGTGACGTGGGCCTGTCCGAACACCGCCAGCTGGTCTCTCATAGGTTGCCCCTCTTCCAGTTCATCCTTCGGACCACTTGCAGAGACTACGAAAGAGGAGTGTCAAGACGCTGATCCTGCAAGTGGGGGAATTGTTAGTCAAGCGGCTGGAATGGCGGACGCTAGCACCCGGAGGTGAAAAATGAGGTGCGCTTTCGAAAGCTTTCCCGATCACACGGTGTACCATCCCCTGGGATTCGCATGAGTGGTTTGGCTGTAGGAAAGTTGCCTTGAACCTGGAGAGGTGGGACCCATGGAATGGGTAGCACGCAGTATAACTCTAGAGGCTCTGCCTTTGCTCCTCCAACCTCAGCAATCCTCTCAGCCTGAGGAGTATCCAGCCTTATGTCTTATGCCGCTGTGGGTGTAGATGTGGTCAATCCTGGTTGCATCACAGCCCCTGAACGCATTTTGGCAGAATTTCCCTCCCTCTCGCCGTGCTTCTTTCTTCTGTGTTTTGGAAATGTATTTTTAGAATGGGCTTTAGCTGATTTTCAGTGCTGTGTTGATGCCGCTTGACACACACTTGATTCACTTACAGAGAGATATCAATACTTAGGTTTTCAGATGCTTACGAGTCTGATATATTCTTCTGTGATGAATAGGAGCTGTTGAGTCCTGTTCACTGAGCAAGGAGTAGGTGGTGTCTATTATATATTTGCTTTTCCGACCGGTATCTGTGCTCATTTCCAAGTCGTGTTTTATGCATCACGCCACCTCACCTTTCCGCTTAAGCAGGCCTAAGTGTGTTTTGGAAAAGCGTGAGTCTGTTCTCTTTTGTCATTCGGGTCGTGGGTAGCGATTTGTACATTCCCTCTCTAAGTGATATCCCAAGTTTCTTTTTCTGTGGGACAGATTTCACTTAGCATCATCGTACCTCAATCCACTCATTATGCTGGAACCAGCCTTATGACATGGATTCCATGGCTGAGGGATATTCCCTCGTACCTAAGTAGCACAACTTCTTGGTCCATTTCTCTCTTCCCCGGCATATGAAGGGTGTCCCGAAGTCGAGGTTGTTGTAAAGAGAGAATCCCTAAACTTTGGTGTGCCTGCGTCTGGTTGATTTTTAGTTTTCCCAAGATATAGGCCCACGTGTGGAGGTGCCCTATGCTCTGTGGTTCTGTTCTGTACGTGTTTTAGGAACGAGCATACGCTTCTCCAGAGTGGCTGTTGGCATTTTGCGTCCCTCCCGGCAACTGGACAAGGCTCCCTTATCTCCTTGGCCTGTCCTGCCTTTCTGGTTTTTAGACATTTTCCGGATGGCTCTTTTGCCCGGGGGGGGAGTGAGATTTCTTTGTAGTGCCGATTTGCTCTCCCCGGGTGCTTGGTTGGCCAAAAAGGGCGTATGCGTTTTTTCCTGAATACATTCAGGAAAAAACGCATACGCCCTTTTTGGCCAACTGCATCATTGTCCACGTTCTGCCGCTTTTCCTGTGCTGGGAAGGCCATTCCCATCTACCTCCTGAACTCCGTTTCGTGCAATTCTGCCTTGCGTTCAAATCCCCTTCGTGGCCTTACCTCAGTATGTTTTTGGACGAGTGTTATCATTTAGAGCTCGGCAGGTTTGTGAAGTGCAGTGCCCCAGAGCTCCGTTTGGCAGCTCGCTTTGGTGTGAGCTGGCCGCAATAGCGCAAGATTGCTTCAGGCCCTGTTGTGCTTGCGGCGAGGCAGGCCGAGCCTTTGGTGAATTCCTCTTCGTGATGGGAAATTAGAGTGACGTGGGCCTGTCCGAACACCGCCAGCTGGTCTCTCATAGGTTGCCCCTCTTCCAGTTCATCCTTCGGACCACTTGCAGAGACTACGAAAGAGGAGTGTCAAGACGCTGATCCTGCAAGTGGGGGAATTGTTAGTCAAGCGGCTGGAATGGCGGACGCTAGCACCCGGAGGTGAAAAATGAGGTGCGCTTTCGAAAGCTTTCCCGATCACACGGTGTACCATCCCCTGAGATTCCCATGAGTGGTTTGGCTGTAGGAAAGTTGCCTTGAACCTGGAGAGGTGGGACCCATGGAATGGGTAGCACGCAGTATAACTCTAGAGGCTCTGCCTTTGCTCCTCCAACCTCAGCAATCCTCTCAGCCTGAGGAGTATCCAGCCTTATGTCTTATGCCGCTGTGGGTGTAGATGTGGTCAGTCCTGGTTGCATCACAGCCCCTGAACGCATTTTGGCAGAATTTCCCTCCCTCTCGCCGTGCTTCTTTCTTCTGTGTTTTGGAAATGTATTTTTAGAATGGGCTTTAGCTGATTTTCAGTGCTGTGTTGATGCCGCTTGACACACACTTGATTCACTTACAGAGAGATATCAATACTTAGGTTTTCAGATGCTTACGAGTCTGATATATTCTTCTGTGATGAATAGGAGCTGTTGAGTCCTGTTCACTGAGCAAGGAGTAGGTGGTGTCTATTATATATTTGCTTTTCCGACCGGTATCTGTGCTCATTTCCAAGTCGTGTTTTATGCATCACGCCACCTCACCTTTCCGCTTAAGCAGGCCTAAGTGTGTTTTGGAAAAGCGTGAGTCTGTTCTCTTTTGTCATTCGGGTCGTGGGTAGCGATTTGTACATTCCCTCTCTAAGTGATATCCCAAGTTTCTTTTTCTGTGGGACAGATTTCACTTAGCATCATCGTACCTCCATCCACTCATTATGCTGGAACCAGCCTTATGACATGGATTCCATGGCTGAGGGATATTCCCTCGTACCTAAGTAGCACAAATTCTTGGTCCATTTCTCTCTTCCCCGGCATATGAAGGGTGTCCCGAAGTCGAGGTTGTTGTAAAGAGAGAAGCCCTCAACTTTGGGGTGCCTGCGTCTGGTTGATTTTTAGTTTTCCCAAGATATAGGCCCACGTGTGGAGGTGCCCTATGCTCTGTGGTTCTGTTCTGTACGTGTTTTAGGAACGAGCATACGCTTCTCCAGAGTGGCTGTTGGCATTTTGCGTCCCTCCCGGCAACTGGACAAGGCTCCCTTATCTCCTTGGCCTGTCCTGCCTTTCTGGTTTTTAGACATTTTCCGGATGGCTCTTTTGCCCGGCGGGGGAGTGAGATTTCTTTGTAGTGCCGATTTGCTCTCCCCGGGTGCTTGGTTGGCCAAAAAGGGCGTATGCGTTTTTTCCTGAATACATTCAGGAAAAAACGCATACGCCCTTTTTGGCCAACTGCATCATTGTCCACGTTCTGCCGCTTTTCCTGTGCTGGGAAGGCCATTCCCATCTACCTCCTGAACTCCGTTTCGTGCAATTCTGCCTTGCGTTCAAATTCCCTTCGTGGCCTTACCTCAGTATGTTTTTGGACGAGTGTTATCATTTAGAGCTCGGCAGGTTTGTGAAGTGCAGTGCCCCAGAGCTCCGTTTGGCAGGTCGCTTTGGTGTGAGCTGGCCGCAATAGCGCAAGATTGCTTCAGGCCCTGTTGTGCTTGCGGCGAGGCAGGCCGAGCCTTTGGTGAATTCCTCTTCGTGATGGGAAATTAGAGTGACGTGGGCCTGTCCGAACACCGCCAGCTGGTCTCTCATAGGTTGCCCCTCTTCCAGTTCATCCTTCGGACCACTTGCAGAGACTACGAAAGAGGAGTGTCAAGACGCTGATCCTGCAAGTGGGGGAATTGTTAGTCAAGCGGCTGGAATGGCGGACGCTAGCACCCGGAGGTGAAAAATGAGGTGCGCTTTCGAAAGCTTTCCCGATCACACGGTGTACCATCCCCTGGGATTCGCATGAGTGGTTTGGCTGTAGGAAAGTTGCCTTGAACCTGGAGAGGTGGGACCCATGGAATGGGTAGCACGCAGTATAACTCTAGAGGCTCTGCCTTTGCTCCTCCAACCTCAGCAATCCTCTCAGCCTGAGGAGTATCCAGCCTTATGTCTTATGCCGCTGTGGGTGTAGATGTGGTCAATCCTGGTTGCATCACAGCCCCTGAACGCATTTTGGCAGAATTTCCCTCCCTCTCGCCGTGCTTCTTTCTTCTGTGTTTTGGAAATGTATTTTTAGAATGGGCTTTAGCTGATTTTCAGTGCTGTGTTGATGCCGCTTGACACACACTTGATTCACTTACAGAGAGATATCAATACTTAGGTTTTCAGATGCTTACGAGTCTGATATATTCTTCTGTGATGAATAGGAGCTGTTGAGTCCTGTTCACTGAGCAAGGAGTAGGTGGTGTCTATTATATATTTGCTTTTCCGACCGGTATCTGTGCTCATTTCCAAGTCGTGTTTTATGCATCACGCCACCTCACCTTTCCGCTTAAGCAGGCCTAAGTGTGTTTTGGAAAAGCGTGAGTCTGTTCTCTTTTGTCATTCGGGTCGTGGGTAGCGATTTGTACATTCCCTCTCTAAGTGATATCCCAAGTTTCTTTTTCTGTGGGACAGATTTCACTTAGCATCATCGTACCTCCATCCACTCATTATGCTGGAACCAGCCTTATGACATGGATTCCATGGCTGAGGGATATTCCCTCGTACCTAAGTAGCACAAATTCTTGGTCCATTTCTCTCTTCCCCGGCATATGAAGGGTGTCCCGAAGTCGAGGTTGTTGTAAAGAGAGAAGCCCTCAACTTTGGGGTGCCTGCGTCTGGTTGATTTTTAGTTTTCCCAAGATATAGGCCCACGTGTGGAGGTGCCCTATGCTCTGTGGTTCTGTTCTGTACGTGTTTTAGGAACGAGCATACGCTTCTCCAGAGTGGCTGTTGGCATTTTGCGTCCCTCCCGGCAACTGGACAAGGCTCCCTTATCTCCTTGGCCTGTCCTGCCTTTCTGGTTTTTAGACATTTTCCGGATGGCTCTTTTGCCCGGCGGGGGAGTGAGATTTCTTTGTAGTGCCGATTTGCTCTCCCCGGGTGCTTGGTTGGCCAAAAAGGGCGTATGCGTTTTTTCCTGAATACATTCAGGAAAAAACGCATACGCCCTTTTTGGCCAACTGCATCATTGTCCACGTTCTGCCGCTTTTCCTGTGCTGGGAAGGCCATTCCCATCTACCTCCTGAACTCCGTTTCGTGCAATTCTGCCTTGCGTTCAAATCCCCTTCGTGGCCTTACCTCAGTATGTTTTTGGACGAGTGTTATCATTTAGAGCTCGGCAGGTTTGTGAAGTGCAGTGCCCCAGAGCTCCGTTTGGCAGGTCGCTTTGGTGTGAGCTGGCCGCAATAGCGCAAGATTGCTTCAGGCCCTGTTGTGCTTGCGGCGAGGCAGGCCGAGCCTTTGGTGAATTCCTCTTCGTGATGGGAAATTAGAGTGACGTGGGCCTGTCCGAACACCGCCAGCTGGTCTCTCATAGGTTGCCCCTCTTCCAGTTCATCCTTCGGACCACTTGCAGAGACTACGAAAGAGGAGTGTCAAGACGCTGATCCTGCAAGTGGGGGAATTGTTAGTCAAGCGGCTGGAATGGCGGACGCTAGCACCCGGAGGTGAAAAATGAGGTGCGCTTTCGAAAGCTTTCCCGATCACACGGTGTACCATCCCCTGGGATTCGCATGAGTGGTTTGGCTGTAGGAAAGTTGCCTTGAACCTGGAGAGGTGGGACCCATGGAATGGGTAGCACGCAGTATAACTCTAGAGGCTCTGCCTTTGCTCCTCCAACCTCAGCAATCCTCTCAGCCTGAGGAGTATCCAGCCTTATGTCTTATGCCGCTGTGGGTGTAGATGTGGTCAATCCTGGTTGCATCACAGCCCCTGAACGCATTTTGGCAGAATTTCCCTCCCTCTCGCCGTGCTTCTTTCTTCTGTGTTTTGGAAATGTATTTTTAGAATGGGCTTTAGCTGATTTTCAGTGCTGTGTTGATGCCGCTTGACACACACTTGATTCACTTACAGAGAGATATCAATACTTAGGTTTTCAGATGCTTACGAGTCTGATATATTCTTCTGTGATGAATAGGAGCTGTTGAGTCCTGTTCACTGAGCAAGGAGTAGGTGGTGTCTATTATATATTTGCTTTTCCGACCGGTATCTGTGCTCATTTCCAAGTCGTGTTTTATGCATCACGCCACCTCACCTTTCCGCTTAAGCAGGCCTAAGTGTGTTTTGGAAAAGCGTGAGTCTGTTCTCTTTTGTCATTCGGGTCGTGGGTAGCGATTTGTACATTCCCTCTCTAAGTGATATCCCAAGTTTCTTTTTCTGTGGGACAGATTTCACTTAGCATCATCGTACCTCAATCCACTCATTATGCTGGAACCAGCCTTATGACATGGATTCCATGGCTGAGGGATATTCCCTCGTACCTAAGTAGCACAAATTCTTGGTCCATTTCTCTCTTCCCCGGCATATGAAGGGTGTCCCGAAGTCGAGGTTGTTGTAAAGAGAGAAGCCCTAAACTTTGGGGTGCCTGCGTCTGGTTGATTTTTAGTTTTCCCAAGATATAGGCCCACGTGTGGAGGTGCCCTATGCTCTGTGGTTCTGTTCTGTACGTGTTTTAGGAACGAGCATACGCTTCTCCAGAGTGGCTGTTGGCATTTTGCGTCCCTCCCGGCAACTGGACAAGGCTCCCTTATCTCCTTGGCCTGTCCTGCCTTTCTGGTTTTTAGACATTTTCCGGATGGCTCTTTTGCCCGGCGGGGGAGTGAGATTTCTTTGTAGTGCCGATTTGCTCTCCCCGGGTGCTTGGTTGGCCAAAAAGGGCGTATGCGTTTTTTCCTGAATATATTCAGGAAAAAACGCATACGCCCTTTTTGGCCAACTGCATCATTGTCCACGTTCTGCCGCTTTTCCTGTGCTGGGAAGGCCATTCCCATCTACCTCCTGAACTCCGTTTCGTGCAATTCTGCCTTGCGTTCAAATCCCCTTCGTGGCCTTACCTCAGTATGTTTTTGGACGAGTGTTATCATTTAGAGCTCGGCAGGTTTGTGAAGTGCAGTGCCCCAGAGCTCCGTTTGGCAGGTCGCTTTGGTGTGAGCTGGCCGCAATAGCGCAAGATTGCTTCAGGCCCTGTTGTGCTTGCGGCGAGGCAGGCCGAGCCTTTGGTGAATTCCTCTTCGTGATGGGAAATTAGAGTGACGTGGGCCTGTCCGAACACCGCCAGCTGGTCTCTCATAGGTTGCCCCTCTTCCAGTTCATCCTTCGGACCACTTGCAGAGACTACGAAAGAGGAGTGTCAAGACGCTGATCCTGCAAGTGGGGGAATTGTTAGTCAAGCGGCTGGAATGGCGGACGCTAGCACCCGGAGGTGAAAAATGAGGTGCGCTTTCGAAAGCTTTCCCGATCACACGGTGTACCATCCCCTGGGATTCCCATGAGTGGTTTGGCTGTAGGAAAGTTGCCTTGAACCTGGAGAGGTGGGACCCATGGAATGGGTAGCACGCAGTATAACTCTAGAGGCTCTGCCTTTGCTCCTCCAACCTCAGCAATCCTCTCAGCCTGAGGAGTATCCAGCCTTATGTCTTATGCCGCTGTGGGTGTAGATGTGGTCAATCCTCGTTGCATCACAGCCCCTGAACGCATTTTGGCAGAATTTCCCTCCCTCTCGCCGTGCTTCTTTCTTCTGTGTTTTGGAAATGTATTTTTAGAATGGGCTTTAGCTGATTTTCAGTGCTGTGTTGATGCCGCTTGACACACACTTGATTCACTTACAGAGAGATATCAATACTTAGGTTTTCAGATGCTTACGAGTCTGATATATTCTTCTGTGATGAATAGGAGCTGTTGAGTCCTGTTCACTGAGCAAGGAGTAGGTGGTGTCTATTATATATTTGCTTTTCCGACCGGTATCTGTGCTCATTTCCAAGTCGTGTTTTATGCATCACGCCACCTCACCTTTCCGCTTAAGCAGGCCTAAGTGTGTTTTGGAAAAGCGTGAGTCTGTTCTCTTTTGTCATTCGGGTCGTGGGTAGCGATTTGTACATTCCCTCTCTAAGTGATATCCCAAGTTTCTTTTTCTGTGGGACAGATTTCACTTAGCATCATCGTACCTCCATCCACTCATTATGCTGGAACCAGCCTTATGACATGGATTCCGTGGCTGAGGGATATTCCCTCGTACCTAAGTAGCACAAATTCTTGGTCCATTTCTCTCTTCCCCGGCATATGAAGGGTGTCCCGAAGTCGAGGTTGTTGTAAAGAGAGAAGCCCTCAACTTTGGGGTGCCTGCGTCTGGTTGATTTTTAGTTTTCCCAAGATATAGGCCCACGTGTGGAGGTGCCCTATGCTCTGTGGTTCTGTTCTGTACGTGTTTTAGGAACGAGCATACGCTTCTCCAGAGTGGCTGTTGGCATTTTGCGTCCCTCCCGGCAACTGGACAAGGCTCCCTTATCTCCTTGGCCTGTCCTGCCTTTCTGGTTTTTAGACATTTTCCGGATGGCTCTTTTGCCCGGGGGGGGAGTGAGATTTCTTTGTAGTGCCGATTTGCTCTCCCCGGGTGCTTGGTTGGCCAAAAAGGGCGTATGCGTTTTTTCCTGAATATATTCAGGAAAAAACGCATACGCCCTTTTTGGCCAACTGCATCATTGTCCACGTTCTGCCGCTTTTCCTGTGCTGGGAAGGCCATTCCCATCTACCTCCTGAACTCCGTTTCGTGCAATTCTGCCTTGCGTTCCAATCCCCTTCGTGGCCTTACCTCAGTATGTTTTTGGACGAGTGTTATCATTTAGAGCTCGGCAGGTTTGTGAAGTGCAGTGCCCCAGAGCTCCGTTTGGCAGGTCGCTTTGGTGTGAGCTGGCCGCAATAGCGCAAGATTGCTTCAGGCCCTGTTGTGCTTGCGGCGAGGCAGGCCGAGCCTTTGGTGAATTCCTCTTCGTGATGGGAAATTAGAGTGACGTGGGCCTGTCCGAACACCGCCAGCTGGTCTCTCATAGGTTGCCCCTCTTCCAGTTCATCCTTCGGACCACTTGCAGAGACTACGAAAGAGGAGTGTCAAGACGCTGATCCTGCAAGTGGGGGAATTGTTAGTCAAGCGGCTGGAATGGCGGACGCTAGCACCCGGAGGTGAAAAATGAGGTGCGCTTTCGAAAGCTTTCCCGATCACACGGTGTACCATCCCCTGGGATTCGCATGAGTGGTTTGGCTGTAGGAAAGTTGCCTTGAACCTGGAGAGGTGGGACCCATGGAATGGGTAGCACGCAGTATAACTCTAGAGGCTCTGCCTTTGCTCCTCCAACCTCAGCAATCCTCTCAGCCTGAGGAGTATCCAGCCTTATGTCTTATGCCGCTGTGGGTGTAGATGTGGTCAATCCTGGTTGCATCACAGCCCCTGAACGCATTTTGGCAGAATTTCCCTCCCTCTCGCCGTGCTTCTTTCTTCTGTGTTTTGGAAATGTATTTTTAGAATGGGCTTTAGCTGATTTTCAGTGCTGTGTTGATGCCGCTTGACACACACTTGATTCACTTACAGAGAGATATCAATACTTAGGTTTTTAGATGCTTACGAGTCTGATATATTCTTCTGTGATGAATAGGAGCTGTTGAGTCCTGTTCACTGAGCAAGGAGTAGGTGGTGTCTATTATATATTTGCTTTTCCGACCGGTATCTGTGCTCATTTCCAAGTCGTGTTTTATGCATCACGCCACCTCACCTTTCCGCTTAAGCAGGCCTAAGTGTGTTTTGGAAAAGCGTGAGTCTGTTCTCTTTTGTCATTCGGGTCGTGGGTAGCGATTTGTACATTCCCTCTCTAAGTGATATCCCAAGTTTCTTTTTCTGTGGGACAGATTTCACTTAGCATCATCGTACCTCAATCCACTCATTATGCTGGAACCAGCCTTATGACATGGATTCCGTGGCTGAGGGATATTCCCTCGTACCTAAGTAGCACAAATTCTTGGTCCATTTCTCTCTTCCCCGGCATATGAAGGGTGTCCCGAAGTCGAGGTTGTTGTAAAGAGAGAAGCCCTAAACTTTGGGGTGCCTGCGTCTGGTTGATTTTTAGTTTTCCCAAGATATAGGCCCACGTGTGGAGGTGCCCTATGCTCTGTGGTTCTGTTCTGTACGTGTTTTAGGAACGAGCATACGCTTCTCCAGAGTGGCTGTTGGCATTTTGCGTCCCTCCCGGCAACTGGACAAGGCTCCCTTATCTCCTTGGCCTGTCCTGCCTTTCTGGTTTTTAGACATTTTCCGGATGGCTCTTTTGCCCGGGGGGGGAGTGAGATTTCTTTGTAGTGCCGATTTGCTCTCCCCGGGTGCTTGGTTGGCCAAAAAGGGCGTATGCGTTTTTTCCTGAATATATTCAGGAAAAAACGCATACGCCCTTTTTGGCCAACTGCATCATTGTCCACGTTCTGCCGCTTTTCCTGTGCTGGGAAGGCCATTCCCATCTACCTCCTGAACTCCGTTTCGTGCAATTCTGCCTTGCGTTCAAATCCCCTTCGTGGCCTTACCTCAGTATGTTTTTGGACGAGTGTTATCATTTAGAGCTCGGCAGGTTTGTGAAGTGCAGTGCCCCAGAGCTCCGTTTGGCAGCTCGCTTTGGTGTGAGCTGGCCGCAATAGCGCAAGATTGCTTCAGGCCCTGTTGTGCTTGCGGCGAGGCAGGCCGAGCCTTTGGTGAATTCCTCTTCGTGATGGGAAATTAGAGTGACGTGGGCCTGTCCGAACACCGCCAGCTGGTCTCTCATAGGTTGCCCCTCTTCCAGTTCATCCTTCGGACCACTTGCAGAGACTACGAAAGAGGAGTGTCAAGACGCTGATCCTGCAAGTGGGGGAATTGTTAGTCAAGCGGCTGGAATGGCGGACGCTAGCACCCGGAGGTGAAAAATGAGGTGCGCTTTCGAAAGCTTTCCCGATCACACGGTGTACCATCCCCTGGGATTCGCATGAGTGGTTTGGCTGTAGGAAAGTTGCCTTGAACCTGGAGAGGTGGGACCCATGGAATGGGTAGCACGCAGTATAACTCTAGAGGCTCTGCCTTTGCTCCTCCAACCTCAGCAATCCTCTCAGCCTGAGGAGTATCCAGCCTTATGTCTTATGCCGCTGTGGGTGTAGATGTGGTCAATCCTCGTTGCATCACAGCCCCTGAACGCATTTTGGCAGAATTTCCCTCCCTCTCGCCGTGCTTCTTTCTTCTGTGTTTTGGAAATGTATTTTTAGAATGGGCTTTAGCTGATTTTCAGTGCTGTGTTGATGCCGCTTGACACACACTTGATTCACTTACAGAGAGATATCAATACTTAGGTTTTCAGATGCTTACGAGTCTGATATATTCTTCTGTGATGAATAGGAGCTGTTGAGTCCTGTTCACTGAGCAAGGAGTAGGTGGTGTCTATTATATATTTGCTTTTCCGACCGGTATCTGTGCTCATTTCCAAGTCGTGTTTTATGCATCACGCCACCTCACCTTTCCGCTTAAGCAGGCCTAAGTGTGTTTTGGAAAAGCGTGAGTCTGTTCTCTTTTGTCATTCGGGTCGTGGGTAGCGATTTGTACATTCCCTCTCTAAGTGATATCCCAAGTTTCTTTTTCTGTGGGACAGATTTCACTTAGCATCATCGTACCTCAATCCACTCATTATGCTGGAACCAGCCTTATGACATGGATTCCGTGGCTGAGGGATATTCCATCGTACCTAAGTAGCACAAATTCTTGGTCCATTTCTCTCTTCCCCGGCATATGAAGGGTGTCCCGAAGTCGAGGTTGTTGTAAAGAGAGAAGCCCTAAACTTTGGGGTGCCTGCGTCTGGTTGATTTTTAGTTTTCCCAAGATATAGGCCCACGTGTGGAGGTGCCCTATGCTCTGTGGTTCTGTTCTGTACGTGTTTTAGGAACGAGCATACGCTTCTCCAGAGTGGCTGTTGGCATTTTGCGTCCCTCCCGGCAACTGGACAAGGCTCCCTTATCTCCTTGGCCTGTCCTGCCTTTCTGGTTTTTAGACATTTTCCGGATGGCTCTTTTGCCCGGGGGGGGAGTGAGATTTCTTTGTAGTGCCGATTTGCTCTCCCCGGGTGCTTGGTTGGCCAAAAAGGGCGTATGCGTTTTTTCCTGAATATATTCAGGAAAAAACGCATACGCCCTTTTTGGCCAACTGCATCATTGTCCACGTTCTGCCGCTTTTCCTGTGCTGGGAAGGCCATTCCCATCTACCTCCTGAACTCCGTTTCGTGCAATTCTGCCTTGCGTTCAAATCCCCTTCGTGGCCTTACCTCAGTATGTTTTTGGACGAGTGTTATCATTTAGAGCTCGGCAGGTTTGTGAAGTGCAGTGCCCCAGAGCTCCGTTTGGCAGGTCGCTTTGGTGTGAGCTGGCCGCAATAGCGCAAGATTGCTTCAGGCCCTGTTGTGCTTGCGGCGAGGCAGGCCGAGCCTTTGGTGAATTCCTCTTCGTGATGGGAAATTAGAGTGACGTGGGCCTGTCCGAACACCGCCAGCTGGTCTCTCATAGGTTGCCCCTCTTCCAGTTCATCCTTCGGACCACTTGCAGAGACTACGAAAGAGGAGTGTCAAGACGCGGATCCTGCAAGTGGGGGAATTGTTAGTCAAGCGGCTGGAATGGCGGACGCTAGCACCCGGAGGTGAAAAATGAGGTGCGCTTTCGAAAGCTTTCCCGATCACACGGTGTACCATCCCCTGGGATTCCCATGAGTGGTTTGGCTGTAGGAAAGTTGCCTTGAACCTGGAGAGGTGGGACCCATGGAATGGGTAGCACGCAGTATAACTCTAGAGGCTCTGCCTTTGCTCCTCCAACCTCAGCAATCCTCTCAGCCTGAGGAGTATCCAGCCTTATGTCTTATGCCGCTGTGGGTGTAGATGTGGTCAATCCTCGTTGCATCACAGCCCCTGAACGCATTTTGGCAGAATTTCCCTCCCTCTCGCCGTGCTTCTTTCTTCTGTGTTTTGGAAATGTATTTTTAGAATGGGCTTTAGCTGATTTTCAGTGCTGTGTTGATGCCGCTTGACACACACTTGATTCACTTACAGAGAGATATCAATACTTAGGTTTTCAGATGCTTACGAGTCTGATATATTCTTCTGTGATGAATAGGAGCTGTTGAGTCCTGTTCACTGAGCAAGGAGTAGGTGGTGTCTATTATATATTTGCTTTTCCGACCGGTATCTGTGCTCATTTCCAAGTCGTGTTTTATGCATCACGCCACCTCACCTTTCCGCTTAAGCAGGCCTAAGTGTGTTTTGGAAAAGCGTGAGTCTGTTCTCTTTTGTCATTCGGGTCGTGGGTAGCGATTTGTACATTCCCTCTCTAAGTGATATCCCAAGTTTCTTTTTCTGTGGGACAGATTTCACTTAGCATCATCGTACCTCAATCCACTCATTATGCTGGAACCAGCCTTATGACATGGATTCCATGGCTGAGGGATATTCCATCGTACCTAAGTAGCACAAATTCTTGGTCCATTTCTCTCTTCCCCGGCATATGAAGGGTGTCCTGAAGTCGAGGTTGTTGTAAAGAGAGAAGCCCTAAACTTTGGGGTGCCTGCGTCTGGTTGATTTTTAGTTTTCCCAAGATATAGGCCCACGTGTGGAGGTGCCCTATGCTCTGTGGTTCTGTTCTGTACGTGATTTAGGAACGAGCATACGCTTCTCCAGAGTGGCTGTTGGTATTTTGCGTCCCTCCCGGCAACTGGACAAGGCTCCCTTATCTCCTTGGCCTGTCCTGCCTTTCTGGTTTTTAGACATTTTCCGGATGGCTCTTTTGCCCGGGGGGGGAGTGAGATTTCTTTGTAGTGCCGATTTGCTCTCCCCGGGTGCTTGGTTGGCCAAAAAGGGCGTATGCGTTTTTTCCTGAATATATTCAGGAAAAAACGCATACGCCCTTTTTGGCCAACTGCATCATTGTCCACGTTCTGCCGCTTTTCCTGTGCTGGGAAGGCCATTCCCATCTACCTCCTGAACTCCGTTTCGTGCAATTCTGCCTTGCGTTCAAATCCCCTTCGTGGCCTTACCTCAGTATGTTTTTGGACGAGTGTTATCATTTAGAGCTCGGCAGGTTTGTGAAGTGCAGTGCCCCAGAGCTCCGTTTGGCAGGTCGCTTTGGTGTGAGCTGGCCGCAATAGCGCAAGATTGCTTCAGGCCCTGTTGTGCTTGCGGCGAGGCAGGCCGAGCCTTTGGTGAATTCCTCTTCGTGATGGGAAATTAGAGTGACGTGGGCCTGTCCGAACACCGCCAGCTGGTCTCTCATAGGTTGCCCCTCTTCCAGTTCATCCTTCGGACCACTTGCAGAGACTACGAAAGAGGAGTGTCAAGACGCTGATCCTGCAAGTGGGGGAATTGTTAGTCAAGCGGCTGGAATGGCGGACGCTAGCACCCGGAGGTGAAAAATGAGGTGCGCTTTCGAAAGCTTTCCCGATCACACGGTGTACCATCCCCTGGGATTCGCATGAGTGGTTTGGCTGTAGGAAAGTTGCCTTGAACCTGGAGAGGTGGGACCCATGGAATGGGTAGCACGCAGTATAACTCTAGAGGCTCTGCCTTTGCTCCTCCAACCTCAGCAATCCTCTCAGCCTGAGGAGTATCCAGCCTTATGTCTTATGCCGCTGTGGGTGTAGATGTGGTCAATCCTCGTTGCATCACAGCCCCTGAACGCATTTTGGCAGAATTTCCCTCCCTCTCGCCGTGCTTCTTTCTTCTGTGTTTTGGAAATGTATTTTTAGAATGGGCTTTAGCTGATTTTCAGTGCTGTGTTGATGCCGCTTGACACACACTTGATTCACTTACAGAGAGATATCAATACTTAGGTTTTCAGATGCTTACGAGTCTGATATATTCTTCTGTGATGAATAGGAGCTGTTGAGTCCTGTTCACTGAGCAAGGAGTAGGTGGTGTCTATTATATATTTGCTTTTCCGACCGGTATCTGTGCTCATTTCCAAGTCGTGTTTTATGCATCACGCCACCTCACCTTTCCGCTTAAGCAGGCCTAAGTGTGTTTTCGAAAAGCGTGAGTCTGTTCTCTTTTGTCATTCGGGTCGTGGGTAGCGATTTGTACATTCCCTCTCTAAGTGATATCCCAAGTTTCTTTTTCTGTGGGACAGATTTCACTTAGCATCATCGTACCTCAATCCACTCATTATGCTGGAACCAGCCTTATGACATGGATTCCGTGGCTGAGGGATATTCCCTCGTACCTAAGTAGCACAAATTCTTGGTCCATTTCTCTCTTCCCCGGCATATGAAGGGTGTCCCGAAGTCGAGGTTGTTGTAAAGAGAGAAGCCCTAAACTTTGGGGTGCCTGCGTCTGGTTGATTTTTAGTTTTCCCAAGATATAGGCCCACGTGTGGAGGTGCCCTATGCTCTGTGGTTCTGTTCTGTACGTGTTTTAGGAACGAGCATACGCTTCTCCAGAGTGGCTGTTGGTATTTTGCGTCCCTCCCGGCAACTGGACAAGGCTCCCTTATCTCCTTGGCCTGTCCTGCCTTTCTGGTTTTTAGACATTTTCCGGATGGCTCTTTTGCCCGGGGGGGGAGTGAGATTTCTTTGTAGTGCCGATTTGCTCTCCCCGGGTGCTTGGTTGGCCAAAAAGGGCGTATGCGTTTTTTCCTGAATATATTCAGGAAAAAACGCATACGCCCTTTTTGGCCAACTGCATCATTGTCCACGTTCTGCCGCTTTTCCTGTGCTGGGAAGGCCATTCCCATCTACCTCCTGAACTCCGTTTCGTGCAATTCTGCCTTGCGTTCAAATCCCCTTCGTGGCCTTACCTCAGTATGTTTTTGGACGAGTGTTATCATTTAGAGCTCGGCAGGTTTGTGAAGTGCAGTGCCCCAGAGCTCCGTTTGGCAGCTCGCTTTGGTGTGAGCTGGCCGCAATAGCGCAAGATTGCTTCAGGCCCTGTTGTGCTTGCGGCGAGGCAGGCCGAGCCTTTGGTGAATTCCTCTTCGTGATGGGAAATTAGAGTGACGTGGGCCTGTCCGAACACCGCCAGCTGGTCTCTCATAGGTTGCCCCTCTTCCAGTTCATCCTTCGGACCACTTGCAGAGACTACGAAAGAGGAGTGTCAAGACGCTGATCCTGCAAGTGGGGGAATTGTTAGTCAAGCGGCTGGAATGGCGGACGCTAGCACCCGGAGGTGAAAAATGAGGTGCGCTTTCGAAAGCTTTCCCGATCACACGGTGTACCATCCCCTGGGATTCCCATGAGTGGTTTGGCTGTAGGAAAGTTGCCTTGAACCTGGAGAGGTGGGACCCATGGAATGGGTAGCACGCAGTATAACTCTAGAGGCTCTGCCTTTGCTCCTCCAACCTCAGCAATCCTCTCAGCCTGAGGAGTATCCAGCCTTATGTCTTATGCCGCTGTGGGTGTAGATGTGGTCAATCCTCGTTGCATCACAGCCCCTGAACGCATTTTGGCAGAATTTCCCTCCCTCTCGCCGTGCTTCTTTCTTCTGTGTTTTGGAAATGTATTTTTAGAATGGGCTTTAGCTGATTTTCAGTGCTGTGTTGATGCCGCTTGACACACACTTGATTCACTTACAGAGAGATATCAATACTTAGGTGTTCAGATGCTTACGAGTCTGATATATTCTTCTGTGATGAATAGGAGCTGTTGAGTCCTGTTCACTGAGCAAGGAGTAGGTGGTGTCTATTATATATTTGCTTTTCCAACCGGTATCTGTGCTCATTTCCAAGTCGTGTTTTATGCATCACGCCACCTCACCTTTCCGCTTAAGCAGGCCTAAGTGTGTTTTGGAAAAGCGTGAGTCTGTTCTCTTTTGTCATTCGGGTCGTGGGTAGCGATTTGTACATTCCCTCTCTAAGTGATATCCCAAGTTTCTTTTTCTGTGGGACAGATTTCACTTAGCATCATCGTACCTCAATCCACTCATTATGCTGGAACCAGCCTTATGACATGGATTCCGTGGCTGAGGGATATTCCCTCGTACCTAAGTAGCACAAATTCTTGGTCCATTTCTCTCTTCCCCGGCATATGAAGGGTGTCCCGAAGTCGAGGTTGTTGTAAAGAGAGAAGCCCTAAACTTTGGGGTGCCTGCGTCTGGTTGATTTTTAGTTTTCCCAAGATATAGGCCCACGTGTGGAGGTGCCCTATGCTCTGTGGTTCTGTTCTGTACGTGTTTTAGGAACGAGCATACGCTTCTCCAGAGTGGCTGTTGGCATTTTGCGTCCCTCCCGGCAACTGGACAAGGCTCCCTTATCTCCTTGGCCTGTCCTGCCTTTCTGGTTTTTAGACATTTTCCGGATGGCTCTTTTGCCCGGGGGGGGAGTGAAATTTCTTTGTAGTGCCGATTTGCTCTCCCCGGGTGCTTGGTTGGCCAAAAAGGGCGTATGCGTTTTTTCCTGAATATATTCAGGAAAAAACGCATACGCCCTTTTTGGCCAACTGCATCATTGTCCACGTTCTGCCGCTTTTCCTGTGCTGGGAAGGCCATTCCCATCTACCTCCTGAACTCCGTTTCGTGCAATTCTGCCTTGCGTTCCAATCCCCTTCGTGGCCTTACCTCAGTATGTTTTTGGACGAGTGTTATCATTTAGAGCTCGGCAGGTTTGTGAAGTGCAGTGCCCCAGAGCTCCGTTTGGCAGGTCGCTTTGGTGTGAGCTGGCCGCAATAGCGCAAGATTGCTTCAGGCCCTGTTGTGCTTGCGGCGAGGCAGGCCGAGCCTTTGGTGAATTCCTCTTCGTGATGGGAAATTAGAGTGACGTGGGCCTGTCCGAACACCGCCAGCTGGTCTCTCATAGGTTGCCCCTCTTCCAGTTCATCCTTCGGACCACTTGCAGAGACTACGAAAGAGGAGTGTCAAGACGCTGATCCTGCAAGTGGGAGAATTGTTAGTCAAGCGGCTGGAATGGCGGACGCTAGCACCCGGAGGTGAAAAATGAGGTGCGCTTTCGAAAGCTTTCCCGATCACACGGTGTACCATCCCCTGGGATTCGCATGAGTGGTTTGGCTGTAGGAAAGTTGCCTTGAACCTGGAGAGGTGGGACCCATGGAATGGGTAGCACGCAGTATAACTCTAGAGGCTCTGCCTTTGCTCCTCCAACCTCAGCAATCCTCTCAGCCTGAGGAGTATCCAGCCTTATGTCTTATGCCGCTGTGGGTGTAGATGTGGTCAATCCTCGTTGCATCACAGCCCCTGAACGCATTTTGGCAGAATTTCCCTCCCTCTCGCCGTGCTTCTTTCTTCTGTGTTTTGGAAATGTATTTTTAGAATGGGCTTTAGCTGATTTTCAGTGCTGTGTTGATGCCGCTTGACACACACTTGATTCACTTACAGAGAGATATCAATACTTAGGTTTTCAGATGCTTACGAGTCTGATATATTCTTCTGTGATGAATAGGAGCTGTTGAGTCCTGTTCACTGAGCAAGGAGTAGGTGGTGTCTATTATATATTTGCTTTTCCGACCGGTATCTGTGCTCATTTCCAAGTCGTGTTTTATGCATCACGCCACCTCACCTTTCCGCTTAAGCAGGCCTAAGTGTGTTTTGGAAAAGCGTGAGTCTGTTCTCTTTTGTCATTCGGGTCGTGGGTAGCGATTTGTACATTCCCTCTCTAAGTGATATCCCAAGTTTCTTTTTCTGTGGGACAGATTTCACTTAGCATCATCGTACCTCAATCCACTCATTATGCTGGAACCAGCCTTATGACATGGATTCCATGGCTGAGGGATATTCCCTCGTACCTAAGTAGCACAAATTCTTGGTCCATTTCTCTCTTCCCCGGCATATGAAGGGTGTCCCGAAGTCGAGGTTGTTGTAAAGAGAGAAGCCCTAAACTTTGGGGTGCCTGCGTCTGGTTGATTTTTAGTTTTCCCAAGATATAGGCCCACGTGTGGAGGTGCCCTATGCTCTGTGGTTCTGTTCTGTACGTGTTTTAGGAACGAGCATACGCTTCTCCAGAGTGGCTGTTGGTATTTTGCGTCCCTCCCGGCAACTGGACAAGGCTCCCTTATCTCCTTGGCCTGTCCTGCCTTTCTGGTTTTTAGACATTTTCCGGATGGCTCTTTTGCCCGGGGGGGGAGTGAGATTTCTTTGTAGTGCCGATTTGCTCTCCCCGGGTGCTTGGTTGGCCAAAAAGGGCGTATGCGTTTTTTCCTGAATATATTCAGGAAAAAACGCATACGCCCTTTTTGGCCAACTGCATCATTGTCCACGTTCTGCCGCTTTTCCTGTGCTGGGAAGGCCATTCCCATCTACCTCCTGAACTCCGTTTCGTGCAATTCTGCCTTGCGTTCAAATCCCCTTCGTGGCCTTACCTCAGTATGTTTTTGGACGAGTGTTATCATTTAGAGCTCGGCAGGTTTGTGAAGTGCAGTGCCCCAGAGCTCCGTTTGGCAGGTCGCTTTGGTGTGAGCTGGCCGCAATAGCGCAAGATTGCTTCAGGCCCTGTTGTGCTTGCGGCGAGGCAGGCCGAGCCTTTGGTGAATTCCTCTTCGTGATGGGAAATTAGAGTGACGTGGGCCTGTCCGAACACCGCCAGCTGGTCTCTCATAGGTTGCCCCTCTTCCAGTTCATCCTTCGGACCACTTGCAGAGACTACGAAAGAGGAGTGTCAAGACGCTGATCCTGCAAGTGGGGGAATTGTTAGTCAAGCGGCTGGAATGGCGGACGCTAGCACCCGGAGGTGAAAAATGAGGTGCGCTTTCGAAAGCTTTCCCGATCACACGGTGTACCATCCCCTGGGATTCGCATGAGTGGTTTGGCTGTAGGAAAGTTGCCTTGAACCTGGAGAGGTGGGACCCATGGAATGGGTAGCACGCAGTATAACTCTAGAGGCTCTGCCTTTGCTCCTCCAACCTCAGCAATCCTCTCAGCCTGAGGAGTATCCAGCCTTATGTCTTATGCCGCTGTGGGTGTAGATGTGGTCAATCCTCGTTGCATCACAGCCCCTGAACGCATTTTGGCAGAATTTCCCTCCCTCTCGCCGTGCTTCTTTCTTCTGTGTTTTGGAAATGTATTTTTAGAATGGGCTTTAGCTGATTTTCAGTGCTGTGTTGATGCCGCTTGACACACACTTGATTCACTTACAGAGAGATATCAATACTTAGGTGTTCAGATGCTTACGAGTCTGATATATTCTTCTGTGATGAATAGGAGCTGTTGAGTCCTGTTCACTGAGCAAGGAGTAGGTGGTGTCTATTATATATTTGCTTTTCCAACCGGTATCTGTGCTCATTTCCAAGTCGTGTTTTATGCATCACGCCACCTCACCTTTCCGCTTAAGCAGGCCTAAGTGTGTTTTGGAAAAGCGTGAGTCTGTTCTCTTTTGTCATTCGGGTCGTGGGTAGCGATTTGTACATTCCCTCTCTAAGTGATATCCCAAGTTTCTTTTTCTGTGGGACAGATTTCACTTAGCATCATCGTACCTCAATCCACTCATTATGCTGGAACCAGCCTTATGACATGGATTCCGTGGCTGAGGGATATTCCCTCGTACCTAAGTAGCACAAATTCTTGGTCCATTTCTCTCTTCCCCGGCATATGAAGGGTGTCCCGAAGTCGAGGTTGTTGTAAAGAGAGAAGCCCTAAACTTTGGGGTGCCTGCGTCTGGTTGATTTTTAGTTTTCCCAAGATATAGGCCCACGTGTGGAGGTGCCCTATGCTCTGTGGTTCTGTTCTGTACGTGTTTTAGGAACGAGCATACGCTTCTCCACAGTGGCTGTTGGCATTTTGCGTCCCTCCCGGCAACTGGACAAGGCTCCCTTATCTCCTTGGCCTGTCCTGCCTTTCTGGTTTTTAGACATTTTCCGGATGGCTCTTTTGCCCGGGGGGGGAGTGAAATTTCTTTGTAGTGCCGATTTGCTCTCCCCGGGTGCTTGGTTGGCCAAAAAGGGCGTATGCGTTTTTTCCTGAATATATTCAGGAAAAAACGCATACGCCCTTTTTGGCCAACTGCATCATTGTCCACGTTCTGCCGCTTTTCCTGTGCTGGGAAGGCCATTCCCATCTACCTCCTGAACTCCGTTTCGTGCAATTCTGCCTTGCGTTCAAATCCCCTTCGTGGCCTTACCTCAGTATGTTTTTGGACGAGTGTTATCATTTAGAGCTCGGCAGGTTTGTGAAGTGCAGTGCCCCAGAGCTCCGTTTGGCAGCTCGCTTTGGTGTGAGCTGGCCGCAATAGCGCAAGATTGCTTCAGGCCCTGTTGTGCTTGCGGCGAGGCAGGCCGAGCCTTTGGTGAATTCCTCTTCGTGATGGGAAATTAGAGTGACGTGGGCCTGTCCGAACACCGCCAGTTGGTCTCTCATAGGTTGCCCCTCTTCCAGTTCATCCTTCGGACCACTTGCAGAGACTACGAAAGAGGAGTGTCAAGACGCTGATCCTGCAAGTGGGGGAATTGTTAGTCAAGCGGCTGGAATGGCGGACGCTAGCACCCGGAGGTGAAAAATGAGGTGCGCTTTCGAAAGCTTTCCCGATCACACGGTGTACCATCCCCTGGGATTCGCATGAGTGGTTTGGCTGTAGGAAAGTTGCCTTGAACCTGGAGAGGTGGGACCCATGGAATGGGTAGCACGCAGTATAACTCTAGAGGATCTGCCTTTGCTCCTCCAACCTCAGCAATCCTCTCAGCCTGAGGAGTATCCAGCCTTATGTCTTATGCCGCTGTGGGTGTAGATGTGGTCAATCCTGGTTGCATCACAGCCCCTGAACGCATTTTGGCAGAATTTCCCTCCCTCTCGCCGTGCTTCTTTCTTCTGTGTTTTGGAAATGTATTTTTAGAATGGGCTTTAGCTGATTTTCAGTGCTTTGATGATGCCGCTTGACACACACTTGATTCACTTACAGAGAGATATCAATACTTAGGTTTTCAGATGCTTACGAGTCTGATATATTCTTCTGTGATGAATAGGAGCTGTTGAGTCCTGTTCACTGAGCAAGGAGTAGGTGGTGTCTATTATATATTTGCTTTTCCGACCGGTATCTGTGCTCATTTCCAAGTCGTGTTTTATGCATCACGCCACCTCACCTTTCCGCTTAAGCAGGCCTAAGTGTGTTTTGGAAAAGCGTGAGTCTGTTCTCTTTTTTCATTCGGGTCGTGGGTAGCGATTTGTACATTCCCTCTCTAAGTGATATCCCAAGTTTCTTTTTCTGTGGGACAGATTTCACTTAGCATCATCGTACCTCAATCCACTCATTATGCTGGAACCAGCCTTATGACATGGATTCCATGGCTGAGGGATATTCCCTCGTACCTAAGTAGCACAAATTCTTGGTCCATTTCTCTCTTCCCCGGCATATGAAGGGTGTCCCGAAGTCGAGGTTGTTGTAAAGAGAGAAGCCCTAAACTTTGGGGTGCCTGCGTCTGGTTGAATTTTAGTTTTCCCAAGATATAGGCCCACGTGTGGAGGTGCCCTATGCTCTGTGGTTCTGTTCTGTACGTGTTTTAGGAACGAGCATACGCTTCTCCAGAGTGGCTTTTGGTAGTTTGCGTCCCTCCCGGCAACTGGACAAGGCTCCCTTATCTCCTTGGCCTGTCCTGCCTTTCTGGTTTTTAGACATTTTCCGGATGGCTCTTTTGCCCGGGGGGGGAGTGAGATTTCTTTGTAGTGCCGATTTGCTCTCCCCGGGTGCTTGGTTGGCCAAAAAGGGCGTATGCGTTTTTTCCTGAATATATTCAGGAAAAAACGCATACGCCCTTTTTGGCCAACTGCATCATTGTCCACGTTCTGCCGCTTTTCCTGTGCTGGGAAGGCCATTCCCATCTACCTCCTGAACTCCGTTTCGTGCAATTCTGCCTTGCGTTCAAATCCCCTTCGTGGCCTTACCTCAGTATGTTTTTGGACGAGTGTTATCATTTAGAGCTCGGCAGGTTTGTGAAGTGCAGTGCCCCAGAGCTCCGTTTGGCAGCTCGCTTTGGTGTGAGCTGGCCGCAATAGCGCAAGATTGCTTCAGGCCCTGTTGTGCTTGCGGCGAGGCAGGCCGAGCCTTTGGTGAATTCCTCTTCGTGATGGGAAATTAGAGTGACGTGGGCCTGTCCGAACACCGCCAGCTGGTCTCTCATAGGTTGCCCCTCTTCCAGTTCATCCTTCGGACCACTTGCAGAGACTACGAAAGAGGAGTGTCAAGACGCTGATCCTGCAAGTGGGGGAATTGTTAGTCAAGCGGCTGGAATGGCGGACGCTAGCACCCGGAGGTGAAAAATGAGGTGCGCTTTCGAAAGCTTTCCCGATCACACGGTGTACCATCCCCTGGGATTCGCATGAGTGGTTTGGCTGTAGGAAAGTTGCCTTGAACCTGGAGAGGTGGGACCCATGGAATGGGTAGCACGCAGTATAACTCTAGAGGCTCTGCCTTTGCTCCTCCAACCTCAGCAATCCTCTCAGCCTGAGGAGTATCCAGCCTTATGTCTTATGCCGCTGTGGGTGTAGATGTGGTCAATCCTCGTTGCATCACAGCCCCTGAACGCATTTTGGCAGAATTTCCCTCCCTCTCGCCGTGCTTCTTTCTTCTGTGTTTTGGAAATGTATTTTTAGAATGGGCTTTAGCTGATTTTCAGTGCTGTGTTGATGCCGCTTGACACACACTTGATTCACTTACAGAGAGATATCAATACTTAGGTTTTCAGATGCTTACGAGTCTGATATATTCTTCTGTGATGAATAGGAGCTGTTGAGTCCTGTTCACTGAGCAAGGAGTAGGTGGTGTCTATTATATATTTGCTTTTCCGACCGGTATCTGTGCTCATTTCCAAGTCGTGTTTTATGCATCACGCCACCTCACCTTTCCGCTTAAGCAGGCCTAAGTGTGTTTTGGAAAAGCGTGAGTCTGTTCTCTTTTGTCATTCGGGTCGTGGGTAGCGATTTGTACATTCCCTCTCTAAGTGATATCCCAAGTTTCTTTTTCTGTGGAACAGATTTCACTTAGCATCATCGTACCTCAATCCACTGATTATGCTGGAACCAGCCTTATGACATGGATTCCATGGCTGAGGGATATTCCACGTACAAATTCTTGGTAGCACAAATTCTTGGTCCATTTCTCTCTTCCCCGGCATATGAAGGGTGTCCCGAAGTCGAGGTTGTTGTAAAGAGAGAAGCCCTAAACTTTGGGGTGCCTGCGTCTGGTTGATTTTTAGTTTTCCCAAGATATAGGCCCACGTGTGGAGGTGCCCTATGCTCTGTGGTTCTGTTCTGTACGTGTTTTAGGAACGAGCATACGCTTCTCCAGAGTGGCTGTTGGTATTTTGCGTCCCTCCCGGCAACTGGACAAGGCTCCCTTATCTCCTTGGCCTGTCCTGCCTTTCTGGTTTTTAGACATTTTCCGGATGGCTCTTTTGCCCGGGGGGGGAGTGAGATTTCTTTGTAGTGCCGATTTGCTCTCCCCGGGTGCTTGGTTGGCCAAAAAGGGCGTATGCGTTTTTTCCTGAATATATTCAGGAAAAAACGCATACGCCCTTTTTGGCCAACTGCATCATTGTCCACGTTCTGCCGCTTTTCCTGTGCTGGGAAGGCCATTCCCATCTACCTCCTGAACTCCGTTTCGTGCAATTCTGCCTTGCGTTCAAATCCCCTTCGTGGCCTTACCTCAGTATGTTTTTGGACGAGTGTTATCATTTAGAGCTCGGCAGGTTTGTGAAGTGCAGTGCCCCAGAGCTCCGTTTGGCAGGTCGCTTTGGTGTGAGCTGGCCGCAATAGCGCAAGATTGCTTCAGGCCCTGTTGTGCTTGCGGCGAGGCAGGCCGAGCCTTTGGTGAATTCCTCTTCGTGATGGGAAATTAGAGTGACGTGGGCCTGTCCGAACACCGCCAGCTGGTCTCTCATAGGTTGCCCCTCTTCCAGTTCATCCTTCGGACCACTTGCAGAGACTACGAAAGAGGAGTGTCAAGACGCTGATCCTGCAAGTGGGGGAATTGTTAGTCAAGCGGCTGGAATGGCGGACGCTAGCACCCGGAGGTGAAAAATGAGGTGCGCTTTCGAAAGCTTTCCCGATCACACGGTGTACCATCCCCTGGGATTCGCATGAGTGGTTTGGCTGTAGGAAAGTTGCCTTGAACCTGGAGAGGTGGGACCCATGGAATGGGTAGCACGCAGTATAACTCTAGAGGCTCTGCCTTTGCTCCTCCAACCTCAGCAATCCTCTCAGCCTGAGGAGTATCCAGCCTTATGTCTTATGCCGCTGTGGGTGTAGATGTGGTCAATCCTGGTTGCATCACAGCCCCTGAACGCATTTTGGCAGAATTTCCCTCCCTCTCGCCGTGCTTCTTTCTTCTGTGTTTTGGAAATGTATTTTTAGAATGGGCTTTAGCTGATTTTCAGTGCTGTGTTGATGCCTCTTGACACACACTTGATTCACTTACAGAGAGATATCAATACTTAGGTTTTCAGATGCTTACGAGTCTGATATATTCTTCTGTGATGAATAGGAGCTGTTGAGTCCTGTTCACTGAGCAAGGAGTAGGTGGTGTCTATTATATATTTGCTTTTCCGACCGGTATCTGTGCTCATTTCCAAGTCGTGTTTTATGCATCAAGCCACCTCACCTTTCCGCTTAAGCAGGCCTAAGTGTGTTTTGGAAAAGCGTGAGTCTGTTCTCTTTTGTCATTCGGGTCGTGGGTAGCGATTTGTACATTCCCTCTCTAAGTGATATCCCAAGTTTCTTTTTCTGTGGGACAGATTTCACTTAGCATCATCGTACCTCAATCCACTCATTATGCTGGAACCAGCCTTATGACATGGATTCCATGGCTGAGGGATATTCCCTCGTACCTAAGTAGCACAAATTCTTGGTCCATTTCTCTCTTCCCCGGCATATGAAGGGTGTCCCGAAGTCGAGGTTGTTGTAAAGAGAGAAGCCCTAAACTTTGGGGTGCCTGCGTCTGGTTGATTTTTAGTTTTCCCAAGATATAGGCCCACGTGTGGAGGTGCCCTATGCTCTGTGGTTCTGTTCTGTACGTGTTTTAGGAACGAGCATACGCTTCTCCAGAGTGGCTGTTGGTATTTTGCGTCCCTCCCGGCAACTGGACAAGGCTCCCTTATCTCCTTGGCCTGTCCTGCCTTTCTGGTTTTTAGACATTTTCCGGATGGCTCTTTTGCCCGGGGGGGGAGTGAGATTTCTTTGTAGTGCCGATTTGCTCTCCCCGGGTGCTTGGTTGGCCAAAAAGGGCGTATGCGTTTTTTCCTGAATATATTCAGGAAAAAACGCATACGCCCTTTTTGGCCAACTGCATCATTGTCCACGTTCTGCCGCTTTTCCTGTGCTGGGAAGGCCATTCCCATCTACCTCCTGAACTCCGTTTCGTGCAATTCTGCCTTGCGTTCAAATCCCCTTCGTGGCCTTACCTCAGTATGTTTTTGGACGAGTGTTATCATTTAGAGCTCGGCAGGTTTGTGAAGTGCAGTGCCCCAGAGCTCCGTTTGGCAGCTCGCTTTGGTGTGAGCTGGCCGCAATAGCGCAAGATTGCTTCAGGCCCTGTTGTGCTTGCGGCGAGGCAGGCCGAGCCTTTGGTGAATTCCTCTTCGTGATGGGAAATTAGAGTGACGTGGGCCTGTCCGAACACCGCCAGCTGGTCTCTCATAGGTTGCCCCTCTTCCAGTTCATCCTTCGGACCACTTGCAGAGACTACGAAAGAGGAGTGTCAAGACGCTGATCCTGCAAGTGGGGGAATTGTTAGTCAAGCGGCTGGAATGGCGGACGCTAGCACCCGGAGGTGAAAAATGAGGTGCGCTTTCGAAAGCTTTCCCGATCACACGGTGTACCATCCCCTGGGATTCCCATGAGTGGTTTGGCTGTAGGAAAGTTGCCTTGAACCTGGAGAGGTGGGACCCATGGAATGGGTAGCACGCAGTATAACTCTAGAGGCTCTGCCTTTGCTCCTCCAACCTCAGCAATCCTCTCAGCCTGAGGAGTATCCAGCCTTATGTCTTATGCCGCTGTGGGTGTAGATGTGGTCAATCCTCGTTGCATCACAGCCCCTGAACGCATTTTGGCAGAATTTCCCTCCCTCTCGCCGTGCTTCTTTCTTCTGTGTTTTGGAAATGTATTTTTAGAATGGGCTTTAGCTGATTTTCAGTGCTGTGTTGATGCCGCTTGACACACACTTGATTCACTTACAGAGAGATATCAATACTTAGGTTTTCAGATGCTTACGAGTCTGATATATTCTTCTGTGATGAATAGGAGCTGTTGAGTCCTGTTCACTGAGCAAGGAGTAGGTGGTGTCTATTATATATTTGCTTTTCCGACCGGTATCTGTGCTCATTTCCAAGTCGTGTTTTATGCATCACGCCACCTCACCTTTCCGCTTAAGCAGGCCTAAGTGTGTTTTGGAAAAGCGTGAGTCTGTTCTCTTTTGTCATTCGGGTCGTGGGTAGTGATTTGTACATTCCCTCTCTAAGTGATATCCCAAGTTTCTTTTTCTGTGGGACAGATTTCACTTAGCATCATCGTACCTCAATCCACTCATTATGCTGGAACCAGCCTTATGACATGGATTCCATGGCTGAGGGATATTCCCTCGTACCTAAGTAGCACAAATTCTTGGTCCATTTCTCTCTTCCCCGGCATATGAAGGGTGTCCCGAAGTCGAGGTTGTTGTAAAGAGAGAAGCCCTAAACTTTGGGGTGCCTGCGTCTGGTTGATTTTTAGTTTTCCCAAGATATAGGCCCACGTGTGGAGGTGCCCTATGCTCTGTGGTTCTGTTCTGTACGTGTTTTAGGAACGAGCATACGCTTCTCCAGAGTGGCTGTTGGCATTTTGCGTCCCTCCCGGCAACTGGACAAGGCTCCCTTATCTCCGTGGCCTGTCCTGCCTTTCTGGTTTTTAGACATTTTCCGGATGGCTCTTTTGCCCGGGGGGGGAGTGAGATTTCTTTGTAGTGCCGATTTGCTCTCCCCGGGTGCTTGGTTGGCCAAAAAGGGCGTATGCGTTTTTTCCTGAATATATTCAGGAAAAAACGCATACGCCCTTTTTGGCCAACTGCATCATTGTCCACGTTCTGCCGCTTTTCCTGTGCTGGGAAGGCCATTCCCATCTACCTCCTGAACTCCGTTTCGTGCAATTCTGCCTTGCGTTCAAATCCCCTTCGTGGCCTTACCTCAGTATGTTTTTGGACGAGTGTTATCATTTAGAGCTCGGCAGGTTTGTGAAGTGCAGTGCCCCAGAGCTCCGTTTGGCAGGTCGCTTTGGTGTGAGCTGGCCGCAATAGCGCAAGATTGCTTCAGGCCCTGTTGTGCTTGCGGCGAGGCAGGCCGAGCCTTTGGTGAATTCCTCTTCGTGATGGGAAATTAGAGTGACGTGGGCCTGTCCGAACACCGCCAGCTGGTCTCTCATAGGTTGCCCCTCTTCCAGTTCATCCTTCGGACCACTTGCAGAGACTACGAAAGAGGAGTGTCAAGATGCTGATCCTGCAAGTGGGGGAATTGTTAGTCAAGCGGCTGGAATGGCGGACGCTAGCACCCGGAGGTGAAAAATGAGGTGCGCTTTCGAAAGCTTTCCCGATCACACGGTGTACCATCCCCTGGGATTCGCATGAGTGGTTTGGCTGTAGGAAAGTTGCCTTGAACCTGGAGAGGTGGGACCCATGGAATGGGTAGCACGCAGTATAACTCTAGAGGATCTGCCTTTGCTCCTCCAACCTCAGCAATCCTCTCAGCCTGAGGAGTATCCAGCCTTATGTCTTATGCCGCTGTGGGTGTAGATGTGGTCAATCCTCGTTGCATCACAGCCCCTGAACGCATTTTGGCAGAATTTCCCTCCCTCTCGCCGTGCTTCTTTCTTCTGTGTTTTGGAAATGTATTTTTAGAATGGGCTTTAGCTGATTTTCAGTGCTGTGATGATGCCGCTTGACACACACTTGATTCACTTACAGAGAGATATCAATACTTAGGTTTTCAGATGCTTACGAGTCTGATATATTCTTCTGTGATGAATAGGAGCTGTTGAGTCCTGTTCACTGAGCAAGGAGTAGGTGGTGTCTATTATATATTTGCTTTTCCGACCGGTATCTGTGCTCATTTCCAAGTCGTGTTTTATGCATCACGCCACCTCACCTTTCCGCTTAAGCAGGCCTAAGTGTGTTTTGGAAAAGCGTGAGTCTGTTCTCTTTTGTCATTCGGGTCGTGGGTAGCGATTTGTACATTCCCTCTCTAAGTGATATCCCAAGTTTCTTTTTCTGTGGGACAGATTTCACTTAGCATCATCGTACCTCAATCCACTCATTATGCTGGAACCAGCCTTATGACATGGATTCCATGGCTGAGGGATATTCCATCGTACCTAAGTAGCACAAATTCTTGGTCCATTTCTCTCTTCCCCGGCATATGAAGGGTGTCCCGAAGTCGAGGTTGTTGTAAAGAGAGAAGCCCTAAACTTTGGGGTGCCTGCGTCTGGTTGATTTTTAGTTTTCCCAAGATATAGGCCCACGTGTGGAAGTGCCCTATGCTCTGTGGTTCTGTTCTGTACGTGATTTAGGAACGAGCATACGCTTCTCCAGAGTGGCTGTTGGTATTTTGCGTCCCTCCCGGCAACTGGACAAGGCTCCCTTATCTCCTTGGCCTGTCCTGCCTTTCTGGTTTTTAGACATTTTCCGGATGGCTCTTTTGCCCGGGGGGGGAGTGAGATTTCTTTGTAGTGCCGATTTGCTCTCCCCGGGTGCTTTGTTGGCCAAAAAGGGCGTATGCGTTTTTTCCTGAATATATTCAGGAAAAAACGCATACGCCCTTTTTGGCCAACTGCATCATTGTCCACGTTCTGCCGCTTTTCCTGTGCTGGGAAGGCCATTCCCATCTACCTCCTGAACTCCGTTTCGTGCAATTCTGCCTTGCGTTCAAATCCCCTTCGTGGCCTTACCTCAGTATGTTTTTGGACGAGTGTTATCATTTAGAGCTCGGCAGGTTTGTGAAGTGCAGTGCCCCAGAGCTCCGTTTGGCAGGTCGCTTTGGTGTGAGCTGGCCGCAATAGCGCAAGATTGCTTCAGGCCCTGTTGTGCTTGCGGCGAGGCAGGCCGAGCCTTTGGTGAATTCCTCTTCGTGATGGGAAATTAGAGTGACGTGGGCCTGTCCGAACACCGCCAGCTGGTCTCTCATAGGTTGCCCCTCTTACAGTTCATCCTTCGGACCACTTGCAGAGACTACGAAAGAGGAGTGTCAAGACGCTGATCCTGCAAGTGGGGGAATTGTTAGTCAAGCGGCTGGAATGGCGGACGCTAGCACCCGGAGGTGAAAAATGAGGTGCGCTTTCGAAAGCTTTCCCGATCACACGGTGTACCATCCCCTGGGATTCCCATGAGTGGTTTGGCTGTAGGAAAGTTGCCTTGAACCTGGAGAGGTGGGACCCATGGAATGGGTAGCACGCAGTATAACTCTAGAGGCTCTGCCTTTGCTCCTCCAACCTCAGCAATCCTCTCAGCCTGAGGAGTATCCAGCCTTATGTCTTATGCCGCTGTGGGTGTAGATGTGGTCAATCCTCGTTGCATCACAGCCCCTGAACGCATTTTGGCAGAATTTCCCTCCCTCTCGCCGTGCTTCTTTCTTCTGTGTTTTGGAAATGTATTTTTAGAATGGGCTTTAGCTGATTTTCAGTGCTGTGTTGATGCCGCTTGACACACACTTGATTCACTTACAGAGAGATATCAATACTTAGGTTTTCAGATGCTTACGAGTCTGATATATTCTTCTGTGATGAATAGGAGCTGTTGAGTCCTGTTCACTGAGCAAGGAGTAGGTGGTGTCTATTATATATTTGCTTTTCCGACCGGTATCTGTGCTCATTTCCAAGTCGTGTTTTATGCATCACGCCACCTCACCTTTCCGCTTAAGCAGGCCTAAGTGTGTTTTGGAAAAGCGTGAGTCTGTTCTCTTTTGTCATTCGGGTCGTGGGTAGCGATTTGTACATTCCCTCTCTAAGTGATATCCCAAGTTTCTTTTTCTGTGGGACAGATTTCACTTAGCATCATCGTACCTCAATCCACTCATTATGCTGGAACCAGCCTTATGACATGGATTCCATGGCTGAGGGATATTCCCTCGTACCTAAGTAGCACAAATTCTTGGTCCATTTCTCTCTTCCCCGGCATATGAAGGGTGTCCCGAAGTCGAGGTTGTTGTAAAGAGAGAAGCCCTAAACTTTGGGGTGCCTGCGTCTGGTTGATTTTTAGTTTTCCCAAGATATAGGCCCACGTGTGGAGGTGCCCTATGCTCTGTGGTTCTGTTCTGTACGTGTTTTAGGAACGAGCATACGCTTCTCCAGAGTGGCTGTTGGCATTTTGCTTCCCTCCCAGCAACTGGACAAGGCTCCCTTATCTCCTTGGCCTGTCCTGCCTTTCTGGTTTTTAGACATTTTCCGGATGGCTCTTTTGCCCGGGGGGGGAGTGAGATTTCTTTGTAGTGCCGATTTGCTCTCCCCGGGTGCTTGGTTGGCCAAAAAGGGCGTATGCGTTTTTTCCTGAATATATTCAGGAAAAAACGCATACGCCCTTTTTGGCCAACTGCATCATTGTCCACGTTCTGCCGCTTTTCCTGTGCTGGGAAGGCCATTCCCATCTACCTCCTGAACTCCGTTTCGTGCAATTCTGCCTTGCGTTCAAATCCCCTTCGTGGCCTTACCTCAGTATGTTTTTGGACGAGTGTTATCATTTAGAGCTCGGCAGGTTTGTGAAGTGCAGTGCCCCAGAGCTCCGTTTGGCAGGTCGCTTTGGTGTGAGCTGGCCGCAATAGCGCAAGATTGCTTCAGGCCCTGTTGTGCTTGCGGCGAGGCAGGCCGAGCCTTTGGTGAATTCCTCTTCGTGATGGGAAATTAGAGTGACGTGGGCCTGTCCGAACACCGCCAGCTGGTCTCTCATAGGTTGCCCCTCTTCCAGTTCATCCTTCGGACCACTTGCAGAGACTACGAAAGAGGAGTGTCAAGACGCTGATCCTGCAAGTGGGGGAATTGTTAGTCAAGCGGCTGGAATGGCGGACGCTAGCACCCGGAGGTGAAAAATGAGGTGCGCTTTCGAAAGCTTTCCCGATCACACGGTGTACCATCCCCTGGGATTCGCATGAGTGGTTTGGCTGTAGGAAAGTTGCCTTGAACCTGGAGAGGTGGGACCCATGGAATGGGTAGCACGCAGTATAACTCTAGAGGCTCTGCCTTTGCTCCTCCAACCTCAGCAATCCTCTCAGCCTGAGGAGTATCCAGCCTTATGTCTTATGCCGCTGTGGGTGTAGATGTGGTCAATCCTCGTTGCATCACAGCCCCTGAACGCATTTTGGCAGAATTTCCCTCCCTCTCGCCGTGCTTCTTTCTTCTGTGTTTTGGAAATGTATTTTTAGAATGGGCTTTAGCTGATTTTCAGTGCTGTGATGATGCCGCTTGACACACACTTGATACACTTACAGAGAGATATCAATACTTAGGTTTTCAGATGCTTACGAGTCTGATATATTCTTCTGTGATGAATAGGAGCTGTTGAGTCCTGTTCACTGAGCAAGGAGTAGGTGGTGTCTATTATATATTTGCTTTTCCGACCGGTATCTGTGCTCATTTCCAAGTCGTGTTTTATGCATCACGCCACCTCACCTTTCCGCTTAAGCAGGCCTAAGTGTGTTTTGGAAAAGCGTGAGTCTGTTCTCTTTTGTCATTCGGGTCGTGGGTAGCGATTTGTACATTCCCTCTCTAAGTGATATCCCAAGTTTCTTTTTCTGTGGGACAGATTTCACTTAGCATCATCGTACCTCAATCCACTCATTATGCTGGAACCAGCCTTATGACATGGATTCCATGGCTGAGGGATATTCCCTCGTACCTAAGTAGCACAAATTCTTGGTCCATTTCTCTCTTCCCCGGCATATGAAGGGTGTCCCGAAGTCGAGGTTGTTGTAAAGAGAGAAGCCCTCAACTTTGGGGTGCCTGCGTCTGGTTGATTTTTAGTTTTCCCAAGATATAGGCCCACGTGTGGAGGTGCCCTATGCTCTGTGGTTCTGTTCTGTACGTGTTTTAGGAACGAGCATACGCTTCTCCAGAGTGGCTGTTGGCATTTTGCGTCCCTCCCGGCAACTGGACAAGGCTCCCTTATCTCCTTGGCCTGTCCTGCCTTTCTGGTTTTTAGACATTTTCCGGATGGCTCTTTTGCCCGGGGGGGGAGTGAGATTTCTTTGTAGTGCCGATTTGCTCTCCCCGGGTGCTTGGTTGGCCAAAAAGGGCGTATGCGTTTTTTCCTGAATATATTCAGGAAAAAACGCATACGCCCTTTTTGGCCAACTGCATCATTGTCCACGTTCTGCCGCTTTTCCTGTGCTGGGAAGGCCATTCCCATCTACCTCCTGAACTCCGTTTCGTGCAATTCTGCCTTGCGTTCAAATCCCCTTCGTGGCCTTACCTCAGTATGTTTTTGGACGAGTGTTATCATTTAGAGCTCGGCAGGTTTGTGAAGTGCAGTGCCCCAGAGCTCCGTTTGGCAGCTCGCTTTGGTGTGAGCTGGCCGCAATAGCGCAAGATTGCTTCAGGCCCTGTTGTTCTTGTGGCGAGGGAGGCCGAGCCTTTGGTGAATTCCTCTTCGTGATGGGAAATTAGAGTGACGTGGGCCTGTCCGAACACCGCCAGCTGGTCTCTCATAGGTTGCCCCTCTTCCAGTTCATCCTTCGGACCACTTGCAGAGACTACGAAAGAGGAGTGTCAAGACGCTGATCCTGCAAGTGGGGGAATTGTTAGTCAAGCGGCTGGAATGGCGGACGCTAGCACCCGGAGGTGAAAAATGAGGTGCGCTTTCGAAAGCTTTCCCGATCACACGGTGTACCATCCCCTGGGATTCGCATGAGTGGTTTGGCTGTAGGAAAGTTGCCTTGAACCTGGAGAGGTGGGACCCATGGAATGGGTAGCACGCAGTATAACTCTAGAGGCTCTGCCTTTGCTCCTCCAACCTCAGCAATCCTCTCAGCCTGAGGAGTATCCAGCCTTATGTCTTATGCCGCTGTGGGTGTAGATGTGGTCAATCCTGGTTGCATCACAGCCCCTGAACGCATTTTGGCAGAATTTCCCTCCCTCTCGCCGTGCTTCTTTCTTCTGTGTTTTGGAAATGTATTTTTAGAATGGGCTTTAGCTGATTTTCAGTGCTGTGTTGATGCCGCTTGACACACACTTGATTCACTTACAGAGAGATATCAATACTTAGGTTTTCAGATGCTTACGAGTCTGATATATTCTTCTGTGATGAATAGGAGCTGTTGAGTCCTGTTCACTGAGCAAGGAGTAGGTGGTGTCTATTATATATTTGCTTTTCCGACCGGTATCTGTGCTCATTTCCAAGTCGTGTTTTATGCATCACGCCACCTCACCTTTCCCCTTAAGCAGGCCTAAGTGTGTTTTCGAAAAGCGTGAGTCTGTTCTCTTTTGTCATTCGGGTCGTGGGTAGCGATTTGTACATTCCCTCTCTAAGTGATATCCCAAGTTTCTTTTTCTGTGGGACAGATTTCACTTAGCATCATCGTACCTCAATCCACTCATTATGCTGGAACCAGCCTTATGACATGGATTCCATGGCTGAGGGATATTCCCTCGTACCTAAGTAGCACAAATTCTTGGTCCATTTCTCTCTTCCCCGGCATATGAAGGGTGTCCCGAAGTCGAGGTTGTTGTAAAGAGAGAAGCCCTAAACTTTGGGGTGCCTGCGTCTGGTTGATTTTTAGTTTTCCCAAGATATAGGCCCACGTGTGGAGGTGCCCTATGCTCTGTGTTTCTGTTCTGTACGTGTTTTAGGAACGAGCATACGCTTCTCCAGAGTGGCTGTTGGTATTTTGCGTCCCTCCCGGCAACTGGACAAGGCTCCCTTATCTCCTTGGCCTGTCCTGCCTTTCTGGTTTTTAGACATTTTCCGGATGGCTCTTTTGCCCGGGGGGGGAGTGAGATTTCTTTGTAGTGCCGATTTGCTCTCCCCGGGTGCTTGGTTGGCCAAAAAGGGCGTATGCGTTTTTTCCTGAATATATTCAGGAAAAAACGCATACGCCCTTTTTGGCCAACTGCATCATTGTCCACGTTCTGCCGCTTTTCCTGTGCTGGGAAGGCCATTCCCATCTACCTCCTGAACTCCGTTTCGTGCAATTCTGCCTTGCGTTCAAATCCCCTTCGTGGCCTTACCTCAGTATGTTTTTGGACGAGTGTTATCATTTAGAGCTCGGCAGGTTTGTGAAGTGCAGTGCCCCAGAGCTCCGTTTGGCAGCTCGCTTTGGTGTGAGCTGGCCGCAATAGCGCAAGATTGCTTCAGGCCCTGTTGTGCTTGCGGCGAGGCAGGCCGAGCCTTTGGTGAATTCCTCTTCGTGATGGGAAATTAGAGTGACGTGGGCCTGTCCGAACACCGCCAGCTGGTCTCTCATAGGTTGCCCCTCTTCCAGTTCATCCTTCGGACCACTTGCAGAGACTACGAAAGAGGAGTGTCAAGACGCTGATCCTGCAAGTGGGGGAATTGTTAGTCAAGCGGCTGGAATGGCGGACGCTAGCACCCGGAGGTGAAAAATGAGGTGCGCTTTCGAAAGCTTTCCCGATCACACGGTGTACCATCCCCTGGGATTCGCATGAGTGGTTTGGCTGTAGGAAAGTTGCCTTGAACCTGGAGAGGTGGGACCCATGGAATGGGTAGCACGCAGTATAACTCTAGAGGCTCTGCCTTTGCTCCTCCAACCTCAGCAATCCTCTCAGCCTGAGGAGTATCCAGCCTTATGTCTTATGCCGCTGTGGGTGTAGATGTGGTCAATCCTGGTTGCATCACAGCCCCTGAACGCATTTTGGCAGAATTTCCCTCCCTCTCGCCGTGCTTCTTTCTTCTGTGTTTTGGAAATGTATTTTTAGAATGGGCTTTAGCTGATTTTCAGTGCTGTGTTGATGCCGCTTGACACACACTTGATTCACTTACAGAGAGATATCAATACTTAGGTTTTCAGATGCTTACGAGTCTGATATATTCTTCTGTGATGAATAGGAGCTGTTGAGTCCTGTTCACTGAGCAAGGAGTAGGTGGTGTCTATTATATATTTGCTTTTCCGACCGGTATCTGTGCTCATTTCCAAGTCGTGTTTTATGCATCACGCCACCTCACCTTTCCGCTTAAGCAGGCCTAAGTGTGTTTTGGAAAAGCGTGAGTCTGTTCTCTTTTGTCATTCGGGTCGTGGGTAGCGATTTGTACATTCCCTCTCTAAGTGATATCCCAAGTTTCTTTTTCTGTGGGACAGATTTCACTTAGCATCATCGTACCTCAATCCACTCATTATGCTGGAACCAGCCTTATGACATGGATTCCATGGCTGAGGGATATTCCCTCGTACCTAAGTAGCACAAATTCTTGGTCCATTTCTCTCTTCCCCGGCATATGAAGGGTGTCCCGAAGTCGAGGTTGTTGTAAAGAGAGAATCCCTAAACTTTGGTGTGCCTGCGTCTGGTTGAATTTTAGTTTTCCCAAGATATAGGCCCACGTGTGGAGGTGCCCTATGCTCTGTGGTTCTGTTCTGTACGTGTTTTAGGAACGAGCATACGCTTCTCCAGAGTGGCTGTTGGCATTTTGCGTCCCTCCCGGCAACTGGACAAGGCTCCCTTATCTCCTTGGCCTGTCCTGCCTTTCTGGTTTTTAGACATTTTCCGGATGGCTCTTTTGCCCGGGGAGGGAGTGAGATTTCTTTGTAGTGCCGATTTGCTCTCCCCGGGTGCTTGGTTGGCCAAAAAGGGCGTATGCGTTTTTTCCTGAATATATTCAGGAAAAAACGCATACGCCCTTTTTGGCCAACTGCATCATTGTCCACGTTCTGCCGCTTTTCCTGTGCTGGGAAGGCCATTCCCATCTACCTCCTGAACTCCGTTTCGTGCAATTCTGCCTTGCGTTCAAATCCCCTTCGTGGCCTTACCTCAGTATGTTTTTGGACGAGTGTTATCATTTAGAGCTCGGCAGGTTTGTGAAGTGCAGTGCCCCAGAGCTCCGTTTGGCAGGTCGCTTTGGTGTGAGCTGGCCGCAATAGCGCAAGATTGCTTCAGGCCCTGTTGTGCTTGCGGCGAGGCAGGCCGAGCCTTTGGTGAATTCCTCTTCGTGATGGGAAATTAGAGTGACGTGGGCCTGTCCGAACACCGCCAGCTGGTCTCTCATAGGTTGCCCCTCTTCCAGTTCATCCTTCGGACCACTTGCAGAGACTACGAAAGAGGAGTGTCAAGACGCTGATCCTGCAAGTGGGGGAATTGTTAGTCAAGCGGCTGGAATGGCGGACGCTAGCACCCGGAGGTGAAAAATGAGGTGCGCTTTCGAAAGCTTTCCCGATCACACGGTGTACCATCCCCTGGGATTCCCATGAGTGGTTTGGCTGTAGGAAAGTTGCCTTGAACCTGGAGAGGTGGGACCCATGGAATGGGTAGCACGCAGTATAACTCTAGAGGCTCTGCCTTTGCTCCTCCAACCTCAGCAATCCTCTCAGCCTGAGGAGTATCCAGCCTTATGTCTTATGCCGCTGTGGGTGTAGATGTGGTCAATCCTCGTTGCATCACAGCCCCTGAACGCATTTTGGCAGAATTTCCCTCCCTCTCGCCGTGCTTCTTTCTTCTGTGTTTTGGAAATGTATTTTTAGAATGGGCTTTAGCTGATTTTCAGTGCTGTGTTGATGCCGCTTGACACACACTTGATTCACTTACAGAGAGATATCAATACTTAGGTTTTCAGATGCTTACGAGTCTGATATATTCTTCTGTGATGAATAGGAGCTGTTGAGTCCTGTTCACTGAGCAAGGAGTAGGTGTTGTCTATTATATATTTGCTTTTCCGACCGGTATCTGTGCTCATTTCCAAGTCGTGTTTTATGCATCACGCCACCTCACCTTTCCGCTTAAGCAGGCCTAAGTGTGTTTTGGAAAAGCGTGAGTCTGTTCTCTTTTGTCATTCGGGTCGTGGGTAGCGATTTGTACATTCCCTCTCTAAGTGATATCCCAAGTTTCTTTTTCTGTGGGAGAGATTTCACTTAGCATCATCGTACCTCAATCCACTCATTATGCTGGAACCAGCCTTATGACATGGATTCCATGGCTGAGGGATATTCCCTCGTACCTAAGTAGCACAAATTCTTGGTCCATTTCTCTCTTCCCCGGCATATGAAGGGTGTCCCGAAGTCGAGGTTGTTGTAAAGAGAGAAGCCCTAAACTTTGGGGTGCCTGCGTCTGGTTGATTTTTAGTTTTCCCAAGATATAGGCCCACGTGTGGAGGTGCCCTATGCTCTGTGTTTCTGTTCTGTACGTGTTTTAGGAACGAGCATACGCTTCTCCAGAGTGGCTGTTGGCATTTTGCGTCCCTCCCGGCAACTGGACAAGGCTCCCTTATCTCCTTGGCCTGTCCTGCCTTTCTGGTTTTTAGACATTTTCCGGATGGCTCTTTTGCCCGGGGGGGGGAGTGAGATTTCTTTGTAGTGCCGATTTGCTCTCCCCGGGTGCTTGGTTGGCCAAAAAGGGCGTATGCGTTTTTTCCTGAATATATTCAGGAAAAAACGCATACGCCCTTTTTGGCCAACTGCATCATTGTCCACGTTCTGCCGCTTTTCCTGTGCTGGGAAGGCCATTCCCATCTACCTCCTGAACTCCGTTTTGTGCAATTCTGCCTTGCGTTCAAATCCCCTTCGTGGCCTTACCTCAGTATGTTTTTGGACGAGTGTTATCATTTAGAGCTCGGCAGGTTTGTGAAGTGCAGTGCCCCAGAGCTCCGTTTGGCAGGTCGCTTTGGTGTGAGCTGGCCGCAATAGCGCAAGATTGCTTCAGGCCCTGTTGTGCTTGCGGCGAGGCAGGCCGAGCCTTTGGTGAATTCCTCTTCGTGATGGGAAATTAGAGTGACGTGGGCCTGTCCGAACACCGCCAGCTGGTCTCTCATAGGTTGCCCCTCTTCCAGTTCATCCTTCGGACCACTTGCAGAGACTACGAAAGAGGAGTGTCAAGACGCTGATCCTGCAAGTGGGGGAATTGTTAGTCAAGCGGCTGGAATGGCGGACGCTAGCACCCGGAGGTGAAAAATGAGGTGCGCTTTCGAAAGCTTTCCCGATCACACGGTGTACCATCCCCTGGGATTCGCATGAGTGGTTTGGCTGTAGGAAAGTTGCCTTGAACCTGGAGAGGTGGGACCCATGGAATGGGTAGCACGCAGTATAACTCTAGAGGCTCTGCCTTTGATCCTCCAACCTCAGCAATCCTCTCAGCCTGAGGAGTATCCAGCCTTATGTCTTATGCCGCTGTGGGTGTAGATGTGGTCAATCCTGGTTGCATCACAGCCCCTGAACGCATTTTGGCAGAATTTCCCTCCCTCTCGCCGTGCTTCTTTCTTCTGTGTTTTGGAAATGTATTTTTAGAATGGGCTTTAGCTGATTTTCAGTGCTGTGTTGATGCCGCTTGACACACACTTGATTCACTTACAGAGAGATATCAATACTTAGGTTTTCAGATGCTTACGAGTCTGATATATTCTTCTGTGATGAATAGGAGCTGTTGAGTCCTGTTCACTGAGCAAGGAGTAGGTGTTGTCTATTATATATTTGCTTTTCCGACCGGTATCTGTGCTCATTTCCAAGTCGTGTTTTATGCATCACGCCACCTCACCTTTCCGCTTAAGCAGGCCTAAGTGTGTTTTGGAAAAGCGTGAGTCTGTTCTCTTTTGTCATTCGGGTCGTGGGTAGCGATTTGTACATTCCCTCTCTAAGTGATATCCCAAGTTTCTTTTTCTGTGGGAGAGATTTCACTTAGCATCATCGTACCTCAATCCACTGATTATGCTGGAACCAGCCTTATGACATGGATTCCATGGCTGAGGGATATTCCCTCGTACCTAAGTAGCACAAATTCTTGGTCCATTTCTCTCTTCCCCGGCATATGAAGGGTGTCCCGAAGTCGAGGTTGTTGTAAAGAGAGAAGCCCTAAACTTTGGGGTGCCTGCGTCTGGTTGATTTTTAGTTTTCCCAAGATATAGGCCCACGTGTGGAGGTGCCCTATGCTCTGTGTTTCTGTTCTGTACGTGTTTTAGGAACGAGCATACGCTTCTCCAGAGTGGCTGTTGGCATTTTGCGTCCCTCCCGGCAACTGGACAAGGCTCCCTTATCTCCTTGGCCTGTCCTGCCTTTCTGGTTTTTAGACATTTTCCGGATGGCTCTTTTGCCCGGGGGGGGGAGTGAGATTTCTTTGTAGTGCCGATTTGCTCTCCCCGGGTGCTTGGTTGGCCAAAAAGGGCGTATGCGTTTTTTCCTGAATATATTCAGGAAAAAACGCATACGCCCTTTTTGGCCAACTGCATCATTGTCCACGTTCTGCCGCTTTTCCTGTGCTGGGAAGGCCATTCCCATCTACCTCCTGAACTCCGTTTCGTGCAATTCTGCCTTGCGTTCAAATCCCCTTCGTGGCCTTACCTCAGTATGTTTTTGGACGAGTGTTATCATTTAGAGCTCGGCAGGTTTGTGAAGTGCAGTGCCCCAGAGCTCCGTTTGGCAGGTCGCTTTGGTGTGAGCTGGCCGCAATAGCGCAAGATTGCTTCAGGCCCTGTTGTGCTTGCGGCGAGGCAGGCCGAGCCTTTGGTGAATTCCTCTTCGTGATGGGAAATTAGAGTGACGTGGGCCTGTCCGAACACCGCCAGCTGGTCTCTCATAGGTTGCCCCTCTTCCAGTTCATCCTTCGGACCACTTGCAGAGACTACGAAAGAGGAGTGTCAAGACGCTGATCCTGCAAGTGGGGGAATTGTTAGTCAAGCGGCTGGAATGGCGGACGCTAGCACCCGGAGGTGAAAAATGAGGTGCGCTTTCGAAAGCTTTCCCGATCACACGGTGTACCATCCCCTGGGATTCCCATGAGTGGTTTGGCTGTAGGAAAGTTGCCTTGAACCTGGAGAGGTGGGACCCATGGAATGGGTAGCACGCAGTATAACTCTAGAGGCTCTGCCTTTGCTCCTCCAACCTCAGCAATCCTCTCAGCCTGAGGAGTATCCAGCCTTATGTCTTATGCCGCTGTGGGTGTAGATGTGGTCAATCCTGGTTGCATCACAGCCCCTGAACGCATTTTGGCAGAATTTCCCTCCCTCTCGCCGTGCTTCTTTCTTCTGTGTTTTGGAAATGTATTTTTAGAATGGGCTTTAGCTGATTTTCAGTGCTGTGTTGATGCCGCTTGACACACACTTGATTCACTTACAGAGAGATATCAATACTTAGGTTTTCAGATGCTTACGAGTCTGATATATTCTTCTGTGATGAATAGGAGCTGTTGAGTCCTGTTCACTGAGCAAGGAGTAGGTGTTGTCTATTATATATTTGCTTTTCCGACCGGTATCTGTGCTCATTTCCAAGTCGTGTTTTATGCATCACGCCACCTCACCTTTCCGCTTAAGCAGGCCTAAGTGTGTTTTGGAAAAGCGTGAGTCTGTTCTCTTTTGTCATTCGGGTCGTGGGTAGCGATTTGTACATTCCCTCTCTAAGTGATATCCCAAGTTTCTTTTTCTGTGGGAGAGATTTCACTTAGCATCATCGTACCTCAATCCACTCATTATGCTGGAACCAGCCTTATGACATGGATTCCATGGCTGAGGGATATTCCCTCGTACCTAAGTAGCACAAATTCTTGGTCCATTTCTCTCTTCCCCGGCATATGAAGGGTGTCCCGAAGTCGAGGTTGTTGTAAAGAGAGAAGCCCTAAACTTTGGGGTGCCTGCGTCTGGTTGATTTTTAGTTTTCCCAAGATATAGGCCCACGTGTGGAGGTGCCCTATGCTCTGTGTTTCTGTTCTGTACGTGTTTTAGGAACGAGCATACGCTTCTCCAGAGTGGCTGTTGGCATTTTGCGTCCCTCCCGGCAACTGGACAAGGCTCCCTTATCTCCTTGGCCTGTCCTGCCTTTCTGGTTTTTAGACATTTTCCGGATGGCTCTTTTGCCCGGGGGGGGGGAGTGAGATTTCTTTGTAGTGCCGATTTGCTCTCCCCGGGTGCTTGGTTGGCCAAAAAGGGCGTATGCGTTTTTTCCTGAATATATTCAGGAAAAAACGCATACGCCCTTTTTGGCCAACTGCATCATTGTCCACGTTCTGCCGCTTTTCCTGTGCTGGGAAGGCCATTCCCATCTACCTCCTGAACTCCGTTTCGTGCAATTCTGCCTTGCGTTCAAATCCCCTTCGTGGCCTTACCTCAGTATGTTTTTGGACGAGTGTTATCATTTAGCGCTCGGCAGGTTTGTGAAGTGCAGTGCCCCAGAGCTCCGTTTGGCAGGTCGCTTTGGTGTGAGCTGGCCGCAATAGCGCAAGATTGCTTCAGGCCCTGTTGTGCTTGCGGCGAGGCAGGCCGAGCCTTTGGTGAATTCCTCTTCGTGATGGGAAATTAGAGTGACGTGGGCCTGTCCGAACACCGCCAGCTGGTCTCTCATAGGTTGCCCCTCTTCCAGTTCATCCTTCGGACCACTTGCAGAGACTACGAAAGAGGAGTGTCAAGACGCTGATCCTGCAAGTGGGGGAATTGTTAGTCAAGCGGCTGGAATGGCGGACGCTAGCACCCGGAGGTGAAAAATGAGGTGCGCTTTCGAAAGCTTTCCCGATCACACGGTGTACCATCCCCTGGGATTCGCATGAGTGGTTTGGCTGTAGGAAAGTTGCCTTGAACCTGGAGAGGTGGGACCCATGGAATGGGTAGCACGCAGTATAACTCTAGAGGCTCTGCCTTTGCTCCTCCAACCTCAGCAATCCTCTCAGCCTGAGGAGTATCCAGCCTTATGTCTTATGCCGCTGTGGGTGTAGATGTGGTCAATCCTGGTTGCATCACAGCCCCTGAACGCATTTTGGCAGAATTTCCCTCCCTCTCGCCGTGCTTCTTTCTTCTGTGTTTTGGAAATGTATTTTTAGAATGGGCTTTAGCTGATTTTCAGTGCTGTGTTGATGCCGCTTGACACACACTTGATTCACTTACAGAGAGATATCAATACTTAGGTTTTCAGATGCTTACGAGTCTGATATATTCTTCTGTGATGAATAGGAGCTGTTGAGTCCTGTTCACTGAGCAAGGAGTAGGTGGTGTCTATTATATATTTGCTTTTCCGACCGGTATCTGTGCTCATTTCCAAGTCGTGTTTTATGCATCACGCCACCTCACCTTTCCGCTTAAGCAGGCCTAAGTGTGTTTTGGAAAAGCGTGAGTCTGTTCTCTTTTGTCATTCGGGTCGTGGGTAGCGATTTGTACATTCCCTCTCTAAGTGATATCCCAAGTTTCTTTTTCTGTGGGACAGATTTCACTTAGCATCATCGTACCTCAATCCACTCATTATGCTGGAACCAGCCTTATGACATGGATTCCATGGCTGAGGGATATTCCCTCGTACCTAAGTAGCACAAATTCTTGGTCCATTTCTCTCTTCCCCGGCATATGAAGGGTGTCCCGAAGTCGAGGTTGTTGTAAAGAGAGAAGCCCTAAACTTTGGGGTGCCTGCGTCTGGTTGATTTTTAGTTTTCCCAAGATATAGGCCCACGTGTGGAGGTGCCCTATGCTCTGTGTTTCTGTTCTGTACGTGTTTTAGGAACGAGCATACGCTTCTCCAGAGTGGCTGTTGGTATTTTGCGTCCCTCCCGGCAACTGGACAAGGCTCCCTTATCTCCTTGGCCTGTCCTGCCTTTCTGGTTTTTAGACATTTTCCGGATGGCTCTTTTGCCCGGGGGGGGAGTGAGATTTCTTTGTAGTGCCGATTTGCTCTCCCCGGGTGCTTGGTTGGCCAAAAAGGGCGTATGCGTTTTTTCCTGAATATATTCAGGAAAAAACGCATACGCCCTTTTTGGCCAACTGCATCATTGTCCACGTTCTGCCGCTTTTCCTGTGCTGGGAAGGCCATTCCCATCTACCTCCTGAACTCCGTTTCGTGCAATTCTGCCTTGCGTTCAAATCCCCTTCGTGGCCTTACCTCAGTATGTTTTTGGACGAGTGTTATCATTTAGAGCTCGGCAGGTTTGTGAAGTGCAGTGCCCCAGAGCTCCGTTTGGCAGGTCGCTTTGGTGTGAGCTGGCCGCAATAGCGCAAGATTGCTTCAGGCCCTGTTGTGCTTGCGGCGAGGCAGGCCGAGCCTTTGGTGAATTCCTCTTCGTGATGGGAAATTAGAGTGACGTGGGCCTGTCCGAACACCGCCAGCTGGTCTCTCATAGGTTGCCCCTCTTCCAGTTCATCCTTCGGACCACTTGCAGAGACTACGAAAGAGGAGTGTCAAGACGCTGATCCTGCAAGTGGGGGAATTGTTAGTCAAGCGGCTGGAATGGCGGACGCTAGCACCCGGAGGTGAAAAATGAGGTGCGCTTTCGAAAGCTTTCCCGATCACACGGTGTACCATCCCCTGGGATTCGCATGAGTGCTTTGGCTGTAGGAAAGTTGCCTTGAACCTGGAGAGGTGGGACCCATGGAATGGGTAGCACGCAGTATAACTCTAGAGGCTCTGCCTTTGATCCTCCAACCTCAGCAATCCTCTCAGCCTGAGGAGTATCCAGCCTTATGTCTTATGCCGCTGTGGGTGTAGATGTGGTCAATCCTGGTTGCATCACAGCCCCTGAACGCATTTTGGCAGAATTTCCCTCCCTCTCGCCGTGCTTCTTTCTTCTGTGTTTTGGAAATGTATTTTTAGAATGGGCTTTAGCTGATTTTCAGTGCTGTGTTGATGCCGCTTGACACACACTTGATTCACTTACAGAGAGATATCAATACTTAGGTTTTCAGATGCTTACGAGTCTGATATATTCTTCTGTGATGAATAGGAGCTGTTGAGTCCTGTTCACTGAGCAAGGAGTAGGTGTTGTCTATTATATATTTGCTTTTCCGACCGGTATCTGTGCTCATTTCCAAGTCGTGTTTTATGCATCACGCCACCTCACCTTTCCGCTTAAGCAGGCCTAAGTGTGTTTTGGAAAAGCGTGAGTCTGTTCTCTTTTGTCATTCGGGTCGTGGGTAGCGATTTGTACATTCCCTCTCTAAGTGATATCCCAAGTTTCTTTTTCTGTGGGAGAGATTTCACTTAGCATCATCGTACCTCAATCCACTCATTATGCTGGAACCAGCCTTATGACATGGATTCCATGGCTGAGGGATATTCCCTCGTACCTAAGTAGCACAAATTCTTGGTCCATTTCTCTCTTCCCCGGCATATGAAGGGTGTCCCGAAGTCGAGGTTGTTGTAAAGAGAGAAGCCCTAAACTTTGGGGTGCCTGCGTCTGGTTGATTTTTAGTTTTCCCAAGATATAGGCCCACGTGTGGAGGTGCCCTATGCTCTGTGTTTCTGTTCTGTACGTGTTTTAGGAACGAGCATACGCTTCTCCAGAGTGGCTGTTGGCATTTTGCGTCCCTCCCGGCAACTGGACAAGGCTCCCTTATCTCCTTGGCCTGTCCTGCCTTTCTGGTTTTTAGACATTTTCCGGATGGCTCTTTTGCCCGGGGGGGGGGAGTGAGATTTCTTTGTAGTGCCGATTTGCTCTCCCCGGGTGCTTGGTTGGCCAAAAAGGGCGTATGCGTTTTTTCCTGAATATATTCAGGAAAAAACGCATACGCCCTTTTTGGCCAACTGCATCATTGTCCACGTTCTGCCGCTTTTCCTGTGCTGGGAAGGCCATTCCCATCTACCTCCTGAACTCCGTTTCGTGCAATTCTGCCTTGCGTTCAAATCCCCTTCGTGGCCTTACCTCAGTATGTTTTTGGACGAGTGTTATCATTTAGCGCTCGGCAGGTTTGTGAAGTGCAGTGCCCCAGAGCTCCGTTTGGCAGGTCGCTTTGGTGTGAGCTGGCCGCAATAGCGCAAGATTGCTTCAGGCCCTGTTGTGCTTGCGGCGAGGCAGGCCGAGCCTTTGGTGAATTCCTCTTCGTGATGGGAAATTAGAGTGACGTGGGCCTGTCCGAACACCGCCAGCTGGTCTCTCATAGGTTGCCCCTCTTCCAGTTCATCCTTCGGACCACTTGCAGAGACTACGAAAGAGGAGTGTCAAGACGCTGATCCTGCAAGTGGGGGAATTGTTAGTCAAGCGGCTGGAATGGCGGACGCTAGCACCCGGAGGTGAAAAATGAGGTGCGCTTTCGAAAGCTTTCCCGATCACACGGTGTACCATCCCCTGGGATTCGCATGAGTGGTTTGGCTGTAGGAAAGTTGCCTTGAACCTGGAGAGGTGGGACCCATGGAATGGGTAGCACGCAGTATAACTCTAGAGGCTCTGCCTTTGCTCCTCCAACCTCAGCAATCCTCTCAGCCTGAGGAGTATCCAGCCTTATGTCTTATGCCGCTGTGGGTGTAGATGTGGTCAATCCTGGTTGCATCACAGCCCCTGAACGCATTTTGGCAGAATTTCCCTCCCTCTCGCCGTGCTTCTTTCTTCTGTGTTTTGGAAATGTATTTTTAGAATGGGCTTTAGCTGATTTTCAGTGCTGTGTTGATGCCGCTTGACACACACTTGATTCACTTACAGAGAGATATCAATACTTAGGTTTTCAGATGCTTACGAGTCTGATATATTCTTCTGTGATGAATAGGAGCTGTTGAGTCCTGTTCACTGAGCAAGGAGTAGGTGGTGTCTATTATATATTTGCTTTTCCGACCGGTATCTGTGCTCATTTCCAAGTCGTGTTTTATGCATCACGCCACCTCACCTTTCCCCTTAAGCAGGCCTAGGTGTGTTTTCGAAAAGCGTGAGTCTGTTCTCTTTTGTCATTCGGGTCGTGGGTAGCGATTTGTACATTCCCTCTCTAAGTGATATCCCAAGTTTCTTTTTCTGTGGGACAGATTTCACTTAGCATCATCGTACCTCAATCCACTCATTATGCTGGAACCAGCCTTATGACATGGATTCCATGGCTGAGGGATATTCCCTCGTACCTAAGTAGCACAAATTCTTGGTCCATTTCTCTCTTCCCCGGCATATGAAGGGTGTCCCGAAGTCGAGGTTGTTGTAAAGAGAGAAGCCCTAAACTTTGGGGTGCCTGCGTCTGGTTGATTTTTAGTTTTCCCAAGATATAGGCCCACGTGTGGAGGTGCCCTATGCTCTGTGTTTCTGTTCTGTACGTGTTTTAGGAACGAGCATACGCTTCTCCAGAGTGGCTGTTGGTATTTTGCGTCCCTCCCGGCAACTGGACAAGGCTCCCTTATCTCCTTGGCCTGTCCTGCCTTTCTGGTTTTTAGACATTTTCCGGATGGCTCTTTTGCCCGGGGAGGGAGTGAGATTTCTTTGTAGTGCCGATTTGCTCTCCCCGGGTGCTTGGTTGGCCAAAAAGGGCGTATGCGTTTTTTCCTGAATATATTCAGGAAAAAACGCATACGCCCTTTTTGGCCAACTGCATCATTGTCCACGTTCTGCCGCTTTTCCTGTGCTGGGAAGGCCATTCCCATCTACCTCCTGAACTCCGTTTCGTGCAATTCTGCCTTGCGTTCAAATCCCCTTCGTGGCCTTACCTCAGTATGTTTTTGGACGAGTGTTATCATTTAGAGCTCGGCAGGTTTGTGAAGTGCAGTGCCCCAGAGCTCCGTTTGGCAGGTCGCTTTGGTGTGAGCTGGCCGCAATAGCGCAAGATTGCTTCAGGCCCTGTTGTGCTTGCGGCGAGGCAGGCCGAGCCTTTGGTGAATTCCTCTTCGTGATGGGAAATTAGAGTGACGTGGGCCTGTCCGAACACCGCCAGCTGGTCTCTCATAGGTTGCCCCTCTTCCAGTTCATCCTTCGGACCACTTGCAGAGACTACGAAAGAGGAGTGTCAAGACGCTGATCCTGCAAGTGGGGGAATTGTTAGTCAAGCGGCTGGAATGGCGGACGCTAGCACCCGGAGGTGAAAAATGAGGTGCGCTTTCGAAAGCTTTCCCGATCACACGGTGTACCATCCCCTGGGATTCCCATGAGTGGTTTGGCTGTAGGAAAGTTGCCTTGAACCTGGAGAGGTGGGACCCATGGAATGGGTAGCACGCAGTATAACTCTAGAGGCTCTGCCTTTGCTCCTCCAACCTCAGCAATCCTCTCAGCCTGAGGAGTATCCAGCCTTATGTCTTATGCCGCTGTGGGTGTAGATGTGGTCAATCCTCGTTGCATCACAGCCCCTGAACGCATTTTGGCAGAATTTCCCTCCCTCTCGCCGTGCTTCTTTCTTCTGTGTTTTGGAAATGTATTTTTAGAATGGGCTTTAGCTGATTTTCAGTGCTGTGTTGATGCCGCTTGACACACACTTGATTCACTTACAGAGAGATATCAATACTTAGGTTTTCAGATGCTTACGAGTCTGATATATTCTTCTGTGATGAATAGGAGCTGTTGAGTCCTGTTCACTGAGCAAGGAGTAGGTGTTGTCTATTATATATTTGCTTTTCCGACCGGTATCTGTGCTCATTTCCAAGTCGTGTTTTATGCATCACGCCACCTCACCTTTCCGCTTAAGCAGGCCTAAGTGTGTTTTGGAAAAGCGTGAGTCTGTTCTCTTTTGTCATTCGGGTCGTGGGTAGCGATTTGTACATTCCCTCTCTAAGTGATATCCCAAGTTTCTTTTTCTGTGGGAGAGATTTCACTTAGCATCATCGTACCTCAATCCACTCATTATGCTGGAACCAGCCTTATGACATGGATTCCATGGCTGAGGGATATTCCCTCGTACCTAAGTAGCACAAATTCTTGGTCCATTTCTCTCTTCCCCGGCATATGAAGGGTGTCCCGAAGTCGAGGTTGTTGTAAAGAGAGAAGCCCTAAACTTTGGGGTGCCTGCGTCTGGTTGATTTTTAGTTTTCCCAAGATATAGGCCCACGTGTGGAGGTGCCCTATGCTCTGTGTTTCTGTTCTGTACGTGTTTTAGGAACGAGCATACGCTTCTCCAGAGTGGCTGTTGGCATTTTGCGTCCCTCCCGGCAACTGGACAAGGCTCCCTTATCTCCTTGGCCTGTCCTGCCTTTCTGGTTTTTAGACATTTTCCGGATGGCTCTTTTGCCCGGGGGGGGGAGTGAGATTTCTTTGTAGTGCCGATTTGCTCTCCCCGGGTGCTTGGTTGGCCAAAAAGGGCGTATGCGTTTTTTCCTGAATATATTCAGGAAAAAACGCATACGCCCTTTTTGGCCAACTGCATCATTGTCCACGTTCTGCCGCTTTTCCTGTGCTGGGAAGGCCATTCCCATCTACCTCCTGAACTCCGTTTTGTGCAATTCTGCCTTGCGTTCAAATCCCCTTCGTGGCCTTACCTCAGTATGTTTTTGGACGAGTGTTATCATTTAGAGCTCGGCAGGTTTGTGAAGTGCAGTGCCCCAGAGCTCCGTTTGGCAGGTCGCTTTGGTGTGAGCTGGCCGCAATAGCGCAAGATTGCTTCAGGCCCTGTTGTGCTTGCGGCGAGGCAGGCCGAGCCTTTGGTGAATTCCTCTTCGTGATGGGAAATTAGAGTGACGTGGGCCTGTCCGAACACCGCCAGCTGGTCTCTCATAGGTTGCCCCTCTTCCAGTTCATCCTTCGGACCACTTGCAGAGACTACGAAAGAGGAGTGTCAAGACGCTGATCCTGCAAGTGGGGGAATTGTTAGTCAAGCGGCTGGAATGGCGGACGCTAGCACCCGGAGGTGAAAAATGAGGTGCGCTTTCGAAAGCTTTCCCGATCACACGGTGTACCATCCCCTGGGATTCGCATGAGTGGTTTGGCTGTAGGAAAGTTGCCTTGAACCTGGAGAGGTGGGACCCATGGAATGGGTAGCACGCAGTATAACTCTAGAGGCTCTGCCTTTGATCCTCCAACCTCAGCAATCCTCTCAGCCTGAGGAGTATCCAGCCTTATGTCTTATGCCGCTGTGGGTGTAGATGTGGTCAATCCTGGTTGCATCACAGCCCCTGAACGCATTTTGGCAGAATTTCCCTCCCTCTCGCCGTGCTTCTTTCTTCTGTGTTTTGGAAATGTATTTTTAGAATGGGCTTTAGCTGATTTTCAGTGCTGTGTTGATGCCGCTTGACACACACTTGATTCACTTACAGAGAGATATCAATACTTAGGTTTTCAGATGCTTACGAGTCTGATATATTCTTCTGTGATGAATAGGAGCTGTTGAGTCCTGTTCACTGAGCAAGGAGTAGGTGTTGTCTATTATATATTTGCTTTTCCGACCGGTATCTGTGCTCATTTCCAAGTCGTGTTTTATGCATCACGCCACCTCACCTTTCCGCTTAAGCAGGCCTAAGTGTGTTTTGGAAAAGCGTGAGTCTGTTCTCTTTTGTCATTCGGGTCGTGGGTAGCGATTTGTACATTCCCTCTCTAAGTGATATCCCAAGTTTCTTTTTCTGTGGGAGAGATTTCACTTAGCATCATCGTACCTCAATCCACTGATTATGCTGGAACCAGCCTTATGACATGGATTCCATGGCTGAGGGATATTCCCTCGTACCTAAGTAGCACAAATTCTTGGTCCATTTCTCTCTTCCCCGGCATATGAAGGGTGTCCCGAAGTCGAGGTTGTTGTAAAGAGAGAAGCCCTAAACTTTGGGGTGCCTGCGTCTGGTTGATTTTTAGTTTTCCCAAGATATAGGCCCACGTGTGGAGGTGCCCTATGCTCTGTGTTTCTGTTCTGTACGTGTTTTAGGAACGAGCATACGCTTCTCCAGAGTGGCTGTTGGCATTTTGCGTCCCTCCCGGCAACTGGACAAGGCTCCCTTATCTCCTTGGCCTGTCCTGCCTTTCTGGTTTTTAGACATTTTCCGGATGGCTCTTTTGCCCGGGGGGGGGAGTGAGATTTCTTTGTAGTGCCGATTTGCTCTCCCCGGGTGCTTGGTTGGCCAAAAAGGGCGTATGCGTTTTTTCCTGAATATATTCAGGAAAAAACGCATACGCCCTTTTTGGCCAACTGCATCATTGTCCACGTTCTGCCGCTTTTCCTGTGCTGGGAAGGCCATTCCCATCTACCTCCTGAACTCCGTTTCGTGCAATTCTGCCTTGCGTTCAAATCCCCTTCGTGGCCTTACCTCAGTATGTTTTTGGACGAGTGTTATCATTTAGAGCTCGGCAGGTTTGTGAAGTGCAGTGCCCCAGAGCTCCGTTTGGCAGGTCGCTTTGGTGTGAGCTGGCCGCAATAGCGCAAGATTGCTTCAGGCCCTGTTGTGCTTGCGGCGAGGCAGGCCGAGCCTTTGGTGAATTCCTCTTCGTGATGGGAAATTAGAGTGACGTGGGCCTGTCCGAACACCGCCAGCTGGTCTCTCATAGGTTGCCCCTCTTCCAGTTCATCCTTCGGACCACTTGCAGAGACTACGAAAGAGGAGTGTCAAGACGCTGATCCTGCAAGTGGGGGAATTGTTAGTCAAGCGGCTGGAATGGCGGACGCTAGCACCCGGAGGTGAAAAATGAGGTGCGCTTTCGAAAGCTTTCCCGATCACACGGTGTACCATCCCCTGGGATTCCCATGAGTGGTTTGGCTGTAGGAAAGTTGCCTTGAACCTGGAGAGGTGGGACCCATGGAATGGGTAGCACGCAGTATAACTCTAGAGGCTCTGCCTTTGCTCCTCCAACCTCAGCAATCCTCTCAGCCTGAGGAGTATCCAGCCTTATGTCTTATGCCGCTGTGGGTGTAGATGTGGTCAATCCTGGTTGCATCACAGCCCCTGAACGCATTTTGGCAGAATTTCCCTCCCTCTCGCCGTGCTTCTTTCTTCTGTGTTTTGGAAATGTATTTTTAGAATGGGCTTTAGCTGATTTTCAGTGCTGTGTTGATGCCGCTTGACACACACTTGATTCACTTACAGAGAGATATCAATACTTAGGTTTTCAGATGCTTACGAGTCTGATATATTCTTCTGTGATGAATAGGAGCTGTTGAGTCCTGTTCACTGAGCAAGGAGTAGGTGGTGTCTATTATATATTTGCTTTTCCGACCGGTATCTGTGCTCATTTCCAAGTCGTGTTTTATGCATCACGCCACCTCACCTTTCCGCTTAAGCAGGCCTAAGTGTGTTTTGGAAAAGCGTGAGTCTGTTCTCTTTTGTCATTCGGGTCGTGGGTAGCGATTTGTACATTCCCTCTCTAAGTGATATCCCAAGTTTCTTTTTCTGTGGGACAGATTTCACTTAGCATCATCGTACCTCAATCCACTCATTATGCTGGAACCAGCCTTATGACATGGATTCCATGGCTGAGGGATATTCCCTCGTACCTAAGTAGCACAAATTCTTGGTCCATTTCTCTCTTCCCCGGCATATGAAGGGTGTCCCGAAGTCGAGGTTGTTGTAAAGAGAGAATCCCTAAACTTTGGGGTGCCTGCGTCTGGTTGATTTTTAGTTTTCCCAAGATATAGGCCCACGTGTGGAGGTGCCCTATGCTCTGTGTTTCTGTTCTGTACGTGTTTTAGGAACGAGCATACGCTTCTCCAGAGTGGCTGTTGGCATTTTGCGTCCCTCCCGGCAACTGGACAAGGCTCCCTTATCTCCTTGGCCTGTCCTGCCTTTCTGGTTTTTAGACATTTTCCGGATGGCTCTTTTGCCCGGGGGGGGAGTGAGATTTCTTTGTAGTGCCGATTTGCTCTCCCCGGGTGCTTGGTTGGCCAAAAAGGGCGTATGCGTTTTTTCCTGAATATATTCAGGAAAAAACGCATACGCCCTTTTTGGCCAACTGCATCATTGTCCACGTTCTGCCGCTTTTCCTGTGCTGGGAAGGCCATTCCCATCTACCTCCTGAACTCCGTTTCGTGCAATTCTGCCTTGCGTTCCAATCCCCTTCGTGGCCTTACCTCAGTATGTTTTTGGACGAGTGTTATCATTTAGAGCTCGGCAGGTTTGTGAAGTGCAGTGCCCCAGAGCTCCGTTTGGCAGCTCGCTTTGGTGTGAGCTGGCCGCAATAGCGCAAGATTGCTTCAGGCCCTGTTGTGCTTGCGGCGAGGCAGGCCGAGCCTTTGGTGAATTCCTCTTCGTGATGGGAAATTAGAGTGACGTGGGCCTGTCCGAACACCGCCAGCTGGTCTCTCATAGGTTGCCCCTCTTCCAGTTCATCCTTCGGACCACTTGCAGAGACTACGAAAGAGGAGTGTCAAGACGCTGATCCTGCAAGTGGGGGAATTGTTAGTCAAGCGGCTGGAATGGCGGACGCTAGCACCCGGAGGTGAAAAATGAGGTGCGCTTTCGAAAGCTTTCCCGATCACACGGTGTACCATCCCCTGGGATTCGCATGAGTGGTTTGGCTGTAGGAAAGTTGCCTTGAACCTGGAGAGGTGGGACCCATGGAATGGGTAGCACGCAGTATAACTCTAGAGGCTCTGCCTTTGATCCTCCAACCTCAGCAATCCTCTCAGCCTGAGGAGTATCCAGCCTTATGTCTTATGCCGCTGTGGGTGTAGATGTGGTCAATCCTGGTTGCATCACAGCCCCTGAACGCATTTTGGCAGAATTTCCCTCCCTCTCGCCGTGCTTCTTTCTTCTGTGTTTTGGAAATGTATTTTTAGAATGGGCTTTAGCTGATTTTCAGTGCTGTGTTGATGCCGCTTGACACACACTTGATTCACTTACAGAGAGATATCAATACTTAGGTTTTCAGATGCTTACGAGTCTGATATATTCTTCTGTGATGAATAGGAGCTGTTGAGTCCTGTTCACTGAGCAAGGAGTAGGTGTTGTCTATTATATATTTGCTTTTCCGACCGGTATCTGTGCTCATTTCCAAGTCGTGTTTTATGCATCACGCCACCTCACCTTTCCGCTTAAGCAGGCCTAAGTGTGTTTTGGAAAAGCGTGAGTCTGTTCTCTTTTGTCATTCGGGTCGTGGGTAGCGATTTGTACATTCCCTCTCTAAGTGATATCCCAAGTTTCTTTTTCTGTGGGAGAGATTTCACTTAGCATCATCGTACCTCAATCCACTGATTATGCTGGAACCAGCCTTATGACATGGATTCCATGGCTGAGGGATATTCCCTCGTACCTAAGTAGCACAAATTCTTGGTCCATTTCTCTCTTCCCCGGCATATGAAGGGTGTCCCGAAGTCGAGGTTGTTGTAAAGAGAGAAGCCCTAAACTTTGGGGTGCCTGCGTCTGGTTGATTTTTAGTTTTCCCAAGATATAGGCCCACGTGTGGAGGTGCCCTATGCTCTGTGTTTCTGTTCTGTACGTGTTTTAGGAACGAGCATACGCTTCTCCAGAGTGGCTGTTGGCATTTTGCGTCCCTCCCGGCAACTGGACAAGGCTCCCTTATCTCCTTGGCCTGTCCTGCCTTTCTGGTTTTTAGACATTTTCCGGATGGCTCTTTTGCCCGGGGGGGGGAGTGAGATTTCTTTGTAGTGCCGATTTGCTCTCCCCGGGTGCTTGGTTGGCCAAAAAGGGCGTATGCGTTTTTTCCTGAATATATTCAGGAAAAAACGCATACGCCCTTTTTGGCCAACTGCATCATTGTCCACGTTCTGCCGCTTTTCCTGTGCTGGGAAGGCCATTCCCATCTACCTCCTGAACTCCGTTTCGTGCAATTCTGCCTTGCGTTCAAATCCCCTTCGTGGCCTTACCTCAGTATGTTTTTGGACGAGTGTTATCATTTAGAGCTCGGCAGGTTTGTGAAGTGCAGTGCCCCAGAGCTCCGTTTGGCAGGTCGCTTTGGTGTGAGCTGGCCGCAATAGCGCAAGATTGCTTCAGGCCCTGTTGTGCTTGCGGCGAGGCAGGCCGAGCCTTTGGTGAATTCCTCTTCGTGATGGGAAATTAGAGTGACGTGGGCCTGTCCGAACACCGCCAGCTGGTCTCTCATAGGTTGCCCCTCTTCCAGTTCATCCTTCGGACCACTTGCAGAGACTACGAAAGAGGAGTGTCAAGACGCTGATCCTGCAAGTGGGGGAATTGTTAGTCAAGCGGCTGGAATGGCGGACGCTAGCACCCGGAGGTGAAAAATGAGGTGCGCTTTCGAAAGCTTTCCCGATCACACGGTGTACCATCCCCTGGGATTCCCATGAGTGGTTTGGCTGTAGGAAAGTTGCCTTGAACCTGGAGAGGTGGGACCCATGGAATGGGTAGCACGCAGTATAACTCTAGAGGCTCTGCCTTTGCTCCTCCAACCTCAGCAATCCTCTCAGCCTGAGGAGTATCCAGCCTTATGTCTTATGCCGCTGTGGGTGTAGATGTGGTCAATCCTGGTTGCATCACAGCCCCTGAACGCATTTTGGCAGAATTTCCCTCCCTCTCGCCGTGCTTCTTTCTTCTGTGTTTTGGAAATGTATTTTTAGAATGGGCTTTAGCTGATTTTCAGTGCTGTGTTGATGCCGCTTGACACACACTTGATTCACTTACAGAGAGATATCAATACTTAGGTTTTCAGATGCTTACGAGTCTGATATATTCTTCTGTGATGAATAGGAGCTGTTGAGTCCTGTTCACTGAGCAAGGAGTAGGTGGTGTCTATTATATATTTGCTTTTCCGACCGGTATCTGTGCTCATTTCCAAGTCGTGTTTTATGCATCACGCCACCTCACCTTTCCGCTTAAGCAGGCCTAAGTGTGTTTTGGAAAAGCGTGAGTCTGTTCTCTTTTGTCATTCGGGTCGTGGGTAGCGATTTGTACATTCCCTCTCTAAGTGATATCCCAAGTTTCTTTTTCTGTGGGACAGATTTCACTTAGCATCATCGTACCTCAATCCACTCATTATGCTGGAACCAGCCTTATGACATGGATTCCATGGCTGAGGGATATTCCCTCGTACCTAAGTAGCACAAATTCTTGGTCCATTTCTCTCTTCCCCGGCATATGAAGGGTGTCCCGAAGTCGAGGTTGTTGTAAAGAGAGAATCCCTAAACTTTGGGGTGCCTGCGTCTGGTTGATTTTTAGTTTTCCCAAGATATAGGCCCACGTGTGGAGGTGCCCTATGCTCTGTGTTTCTGTTCTGTACGTGTTTTAGGAACGAGCATACGCTTCTCCAGAGTGGCTGTTGGCATTTTGCGTCCCTCCCGGCAACTGGACAAGGCTCCCTTATCTCCTTGGCCTGTCCTGCCTTTCTGGTTTTTAGACATTTTCCGGATGGCTCTTTTGCCCGGGGGGGGAGTGAGATTTCTTTGTAGTGCCGATTTGCTCTCCCCGGGTGCTTGGTTGGCCAAAAAGGGCGTATGCGTTTTTTCCTGAATATATTCAGGAAAAAACGCATACGCCCTTTTTGGCCAACTGCATCATTGTCCACGTTCTGCCGCTTTTCCTGTGCTGGGAAGGCCATTCCCATCTACCTCCTGAACTCCGTTTCGTGCAATTCTGCCTTGCGTTCAAATCCCCTTCGTGGCCTTACCTCAGTATGTTTTTGGACGAGTGTTATCATTTAGAGCTCGGCAGGTTTGTGAAGTGCAGTGCCCCAGAGCTCCGTTTGGCAGCTCGCTTTGGTGTGAGCTGGCCGCAATAGCGCAAGATTGCTTCAGGCCCTGTTGTGCTTGCGGCGAGGCAGGCCGAGCCTTTGGTGAATTCCTCTTCGTGATGGGAAATTAGAGTGACGTGGGCCTGTCCGAACACCGCCAGCTGGTCTCTCATAGGTTGCCCCTCTTCCAGTTCATCCTTCGGACCACTTGCAGAGACTACGAAAGAGGAGTGTCAAGACGCTGATCCTGCAAGTGGGGGAATTGTTAGTCAAGCGGCTGGAATGGCGGACGCTAGCACCCGGAGGTGAAAAATGAGGTGCGCTTTCGAAAGCTTTCCCGATCACACGGTGTACCATCCCCTGGGATTCGCATGAGTGGTTTGGCTGTAGGAAAGTTGCCTTGAACCTGGAGAGGTGGGACCCATGGAATGGGTAGCACGCAGTATAACTCTAGAGGATCTGCCTTTGCTCCTCCAACCTCAGCAATCCTCTCAGCCTGAGGAGTACCCAGCCTTATGTCTTATGCCGCTGTGGGTGTAGATGTGGTCAATCCTCGTTGCATCACAGCCCCTGAACGCATTTTGGCAGAATTTCCCTCCCTCTCGCCGTGCTTCTTTCTTCTGTGTTTTGGAAATGTATTTTTAGAATGGGCTTTAGCTGATTTTCAGTGCTGTGATGATGCCGCTTGACACACACTTGATACACTTACAGAGAGATATCAATACTTAGGATTTCAGATGCTTACGAGTCTGATATATTCTTCTGTGATGAATAGGAGCTGTTGAGTCCTGTTCACTGAGCAAGGAGTAGGTGGTGTCTATTATATATTTGCTTTTCCGACCGGTATCTGTGCTCATTTCCAAGTCGTGTTTTATGCATCACGCCACCTCACCTTTCCGCTTAAGCAGGCCTAAGTGTGTTTTGGAAAAGCGTGAGTCTGTTCTCTTTTGTCATTCGGGTCGTGGGTAGCGATTTGTACATTCCCTCTCTAAGTGATATCCCAAGTTTCTTTTTCTGTGGGACAGATTTCACTTAGCATCATCGTACCTCAATCCACTCATTATGCTGGAACCAGCCTTATGACATGGATTCCATGGCTGAGGGATATTCCCTCGTACCTAAGTAGCACAAATTCTTGGTCCATTTCTCTCTTCCCCGGCATATGAAGGGTGTCCCGAAGTCGAGGTTGTTGTAAAGAGAGAAGCCCTAAACTTTGGGGTGCCTGCGTCTGGTTGATTTTTAGTTTTCCCAAGATATAGGCCCACGTGTGGAGGTGCCCTATGCTCTGTGTTTCTGTTCTGTACGTGTTTTAGGAACGAGCATACGCTTCTCCAGAGTGGCTGTTGGCATTTTGCGTCCTTCCCGGCAACTGGACAAGGCTCCCTTATCTCCTTGGCCTGTCCTGCCTTTCTGGTTTTTAGACATTTTCCGGATGGCTCTTTTGCCCGGGGGGGGAGTGAGATTTCTTTGTAGTGCCGATTTGCTCTCCCCGGGTGCTTGGTTGGCGAAAAAGGGCGTATGCGTTTTTTCCTGAATATATTCAGGAAAAAACGCATACGCCCTTTTTGGCCAACTGCATCATTGTCCACGTTCTGCCGCTTTTCCTGTGCTGGGAAGGCCATTCCCATCTACCTCCTGAACTCCGTTTCGTGTAATTCTGCCTTGCGTTCCAATCCCCTTCGTGGCCTTACCTCAGTATGTTTTTGGACGAGTGTTATCATTTAGAGCTCGGCAGGTTTGTGAAGTGCAGTGCCCCAGAGCTCCGTTTGGCAGGTCGCTTTGGTGTGAGCTGGCCGCAATAGCGCAAGATTGCTTCAGGCCCTGTTGTGCTTGCGGCGAGGCAGGCCGAGCCTTTGGTGAATTCCTCTTCGTGATGGGAAATTAGAGTGACGTGGGCCTGTCCGAACACCGCCAGCTGGTCTCTCATAGGTTGCCCCTCTTCCAGTTCATCCTTCGGACCACTTGCAGAGACTACGAAAGAGGAGTGTCAAGACGCTGATCCTGCAAGTGGGGGAATTGTTAGTCAAGCGGCTGGAATGGCGGACGCTAGCACCCGGAGGTGAAAAATGAGGTGCGCTTTCGAAAGCTTTCCCGATCACACGGTGTACCATCCCCTGGGATTCGCATGAGTGGTTTGGCTGTAGGAAAGTTGCCTTGAACCTGGAGAGGTGGGACCCATGGAATGGGTAGCACGCAGTATAACTCTAGAGGCTCTGCCTTTGCTCCTCCAACCTCAGCAATCCTCTCAGCCTGAGGAGTATCCTGCCTTATGTCTTATGCCGCTGTGGGTTTAGATGTGGTCAATCCTGGTTGCATCACAGACCCTGAACGCATTTTGGCAGAATTTCCCTCCCTCTCGCCGTGCTTCTTTCTTCTGTGTTTTGGAAATGTATTTTTAGAATGGGCTTTAGCTGATTTTCAGTGCTGTGTTGATGCCGCTTGACACACACTTGATTCACTTACAGAGAGATATCAATACTTAGGTTTTCAGATGCTTACGAGTCTGATATATTCTTCTGTGATGAATAGGAGCTGTTGAGTCCTGTTCACTGAGCAAGGAGTAGGTGGTGTCTATTATATATTTGCTTTTCCGACCGGTATCTGTGCTCATTTCCAAGTTGTTTTTATGCATCACGCCACCTCACCTTCCTGCTTAAGCAGGCCTAAGTGTGTTTTCGAAAAGCGTGAGTCTGTTCTCTTTTGTCATTCGGGTCGTGGGTAGCGATTTGTACATTCCCTCTCTAAGTGATATCCCAAGTTTCTTTTTCTGTGGGACAGATTTCACTTAGCATCATCGTACCTCAATCCACTGATTATGCTGGAACCAGCCTTATGACATGGATTCCATGGCTGAGGGATATTCCCTCGTACCTAAGTAGCACAAATTCTTGGTCCATTTCTCTCTTCCCCGGCATATGAAGGGTGTCCCGAAGTCGAGGTTGTTGTAAAGAGAGAAGCCCTAAACTTTGGTGTGCCTGCGTCTGGTTGATTTTTAGTTTTCCCAAGATATAGGCCCACGTGTGGAGGTGCCCTATGCTCTGTGTTTCTGTTCTGTACGTGTTTTAGGAACGAGCATACGCTTCTCCAGAGTGGCTGTTGGCATTTTGCGTCCCTCCCGGCAACTGGACAAGGCTCCCTTATCTCCTTGGCCTGTCCTGCCTTTCTGGTTTTTAGACATTTTCCGCATGGCTCTTTTGCCCGGGGGGGGAGTGAGATTTCTTTGTAGTGCCGATTTGCTCTCCCCGGGTGCTTGGTTGGCCAAAAAGGGCGTATGCGTTTTTTCCTGAATATATTCAGGAAAAAACGCATACGCCCTTTTTGGCCAACTGCATCATTGTCCACGTTCTGCCGCTTTTCCTGTGCTGGGAAGGCCATTCCCATCTACCTCCTGAACTCCGTTTCGTGCAATTCTGCCTTGCGTTCAAATCCCCTTCGTGGCCTTACCTCAGTATGTTTTTGGACGAGTGTTATCATTTAGAGCTCGGCAGGTTTGTGAAGTGCAGTGCCCCAGAGCTCCGTTTGGCAGCTCGCTTTGGTGTGAGCTGGCCGCAATAGCGCAAGATTGCTTCAGGCCCTGTTGTGCTTGCGGCGAGGCAGGCCGAGCCTTTGGTGAATTCCTCTTCGTGATGGGAAATTAGAGTGACGTGGGCCTGTCCGAACACCGCCAGCTGGTCTCTCATAGGTTGCCCCTCTTCCAGTTCATCCTTCGGACCACTTGCAGAGACTACGAAAGAGGAGTGTCAAGACGCTGATCCTGCAAGTGGGGGAATTGTTAGTCAAGCGGCTGGAATGGCGGACGCTAGCACCCGGAGGTGAAAAATGAGGTGCGCTTTCGAAAGCTTTCCCGATCACACGGTGTACCATCCCCTGGGATTCGCATGAGTGGTTTGGCTGTAGGAAAGTTGCCTTGAACCTGGAGAGGTGGGACCCATGGAATGGGTAGCACGCAGTATAACTCTAGAGGCTCTGCCTTTGCTCCTCCAACCTCAGCAATCCTCTCAGCCTGAGGAGTATCCAGCCTTATGTCTTATGCCGCTGTGGGTTTAGATGTGGTCAATCCTCATTGCATCACAGCCCCTGAACGCATTTTGGCAGAATTTCCCTCCCTCTCGTCGTGCTTCTTTCTTCTGTGTTTTGGAAATGTATTTTTAGAATGGGCTTTAGCTGATTTTCAGTGCTGTGTTGATGCCGCTTGACACACACTTGATTCACTTACAGAGAGATATCAATACTTAGGTTTTCAGATGCTTACGAGTCTGATATATTCTTCTGTGATGAATAGGAGCTGTTGAGTCCTGTTCACTGAGCAAGGAGTAGGTGGTGTCTATTATATATTTGCTTTTCCGACCGGTATCTGTGCTCATTTCCAAGTTGTTTTTATGCATCACGCCACCTCACCTTCCTGCTTAAGCAGGCCTAAGTGTGTTTTCGAAAAGCGTGAGTCTGTTCTCTTTTGTCATTCGGGTCGTGGGTAGCGATTTGTACATTCCCTCTCTAAGTGATATCCCAAGTTTCTTTTTCTGTGGGACAGATTTCACTTAGCATCATCGTACCTCAATCCACTGATTATGCTGGAACCAGCCTTATGACATGGATTCCATGGCTGAGGGATATTCCCTCGTACCTAAGTAGCACAAATTCTTGGTCCATTTCTCTCTTCCCCGGCATATGAAGGGTGTCCCGAAGTCGAGGTTGTTGTAAAGAGAGAAGCCCTAAACTTTGGTGTGCCTGCGTCTGGTTGATTTTTAGTTTTCACAAGATATAGGCCCACGTGTGGAGGTGCCCTATGCTCTGTGTTTCTGTTCTGTACGTGTTTTAGGAACGAGCATACGCTTCTCCAGAGTGGCTGTTGGCATTTTGCGTCCCTCCCGGCAACTGGACAAGGCTCCCTTATCTCCTTGGCCTGTCCTGCCTTTCTGGTTTTTAGACATTTTCCGCATGGCTCTTTTGCCCGGGGGGGGAGTGAGATTTCTTTGTAGTGCCGATTTGCTCTCCCCGGGTGCTTGGTTGGCCAAAAAGGGCGTATGCGTTTTTTCCTGAATATATTCAGGAAAAAACGCATACGCCCTTTTTGGCCAACTGCATCATTGTCCACGTTCTGCCGCTTTTCCTGTGCTGGGAAGGCCATTCCCATCTACCTCCTGAACTCCGTTTCGTGCAATTCTGCCTTGCGTTCAAATCCCCTTCGTGGCCTTACCTCAGTATGTTTTTGGACGAGTGTTATCATTTAGAGCTCGGCAGGTTTGTGAAGTGCAGTGCCCCAGAGCTCCGTTTGGCAGGTCGCTTTGGTGTGAGCTGGCCGCAATAGCGCAAGATTGCTTCAGGCCCTGTTGTGCTTGCGGCGAGGCAGGCCGAGCCTTTGGTGAATTCCTCTTCGTGATGGGAAATTAGAGTGACGTGGGCCTGTCCGAACACCGCCAGCTGGTCTCTCATAGGTTGCCCCTCTTCCAGTTCATCCTTCGGACCACTTGCAGAGACTACGAAAGAGGAGTGTCAAGACGCTGATCCTGCAAGTGGGGGAATTGTTAGTCAAGCGGCTGGAATGGCGGACGCTAGCACCCGGAGGTGAAAAATGAGGTGCGCTTTCGAAAGCTTTCCCGATCACACGGTGTACCATCCCCTGGGATTCGCATGAGTGGTTTGGCTGTAGGAAAGTTGCCTTGAACCTGGAGAGGTGGGACCCATGGAATGGGTAGCACGCAGTATAACTCTAGAGGCTCTGCCTTTGCTCCTCCAACCTCAGCAATCCTCTCAGCCTGAGGAGTATCCAGCCTTATGTCTTATGCCGCTGTGGGTTTAGATGTGGTCAATCCTCATTGCATCACAGCCCCTGAACGCATTTTGGCAGAATTTCCATCCCTCTCGTCGTGCTTCTTTCTTCTGTGTTTTGGAAATGTATTTTTAGAATGGGCTTTAGCTGATTTTCAGTGCTGTGTTGATGCCGCTTGACACACACTTGATTCACTTACAGAGAGATATCAATACTTAGGTTTTCAGATGCTTACGAGTCTGATATATTCTTCTGTGATGAATAGGAGCTGTTGAGTCCTGTTCACTGAGCAAGGAGTAGGTGGTGTCTATTATATATTTGCTTTTCCGACCGGTATCTGTGCTCATTTCCAAGTTGTTTTTATGCATCACGCCACCTCACCTTCCTGCTTAAGCAGGCCTAAGTGTGTTTTCGAAAAGCGTGAGTCTGTTCTCTTTTGTCATTCGGGTCGTGGGTAGCGATTTGTACATTCCCTCTCTAAGTGATATCCCAAGTTTCTTTTTCTGTGGGACAGATTTCACTTAGCATCATCGTACCTCAATCCACTGATTATGCTGGAACCAGCCTTATGACATGGATTCCATGGCTGAGGGATATTCCCTCGTACCTAAGTAGCACAAATTCTTGGTCCATTTCTCTCTTCCCCGGCATATGAAGGGTGTCCCGAAGTCGAGGTTGTTGTAAAGAGAGAAGCCCTAAACTTTGGTGTGCCTGCGTCTGGTTGAATTTTAGTTTTCCCAAGATATAGGCCCACGTGTGGAGGTGCCCTATGCTCTGTGGTTCTGTTCTGTACGTGTTTTAGGAACGAGCATACGCTTCTCCAGAGTGGCTGTTGGCATTTTGCGTCCCTCCCGGCAACTGGACAAGGCTCCCTTATCTCCTTGGCCTGTCCTGCCTTTCTGGTTTTTAGACATTTTCCGCATGGCTCTTTTGCCCGGGGGGGGAGTGAGATTTCTTTGTAGTGCCGATTTGCTCTCCCCGGGTGCTTGGTTGGCCAAAAAGGGCGTATGCGTTTTTTCCTGAATATATTCAGGAAAAAACGCATACGCCCTTTTTGGCCAACTGCATCATTGTCCACGTTCTGCCGCTTTTCCTGTGCTGGGAAGGCCATTCCCATCTACCTCCTGAACTCCGTTTCGTGCAATTCTGCCTTGCGTTCAAATCCCCTTCGTGGCCTTACCTCAGTATGTTTTTGGACGAGTGTTATCATTTAGAGCTCGGCAGGTTTGTGAAGTGCAGTGCCCCAGAGCTCCGTTTGGCAGCTCGCTTTGGTGTGAGCTGGCCGCAATAGCGCAAGATTGCTTCAGGCCCTGTTGTGCTTGCGGCGAGGCAGGCCGAGCCTTTGGTGAATTCCTCTTCGTGATGGGAAATTAGAGTGACGTGGGCCTGTCCGAACACCGCCAGCTGGTCTCTCATAGGTTGCCCCTCTTCCAGTTCATCCTTCGGACCACTTGCAGAGACTACGAAAGAGGAGTGTCAAGACGCTGATCCTGCAAGTGGGGGAATTGTTAGTCAAGCGGCTTGAATGGCGGACGCTAGCACCCGGAGGTGAAAAATGAGTTGCGCTTTCGAAAGCTTTCCCGATCACACGGTGTACCATCCCCTGGGATTCCCATGAGTGGTTTGGCTGTAGGAAAGTTGCCTTGAACCTGGAGAGGTGGGACCCATGGAATGGGTAGCACGCAGTATAACTCTAGAGGCTCTGCCTTTGCTCCTCCAACCTCAGCAATCCTCTCAGCCTGAGGAGTATCCAGCCTTATGTCTTATGCCGCTGTGGGTGTAGATGTGGTCAATCCTGGTTGCATCACAGCCCCTGAACGCATTTTGGCAGAATTTCCCTCCCTCTCGCCGTGCTTCTTTCTTCTGTGTTTTGGAAATGTATTTTTAGAATGGGCTTTAGCTGATTTTCAGTGCTGTGTTGATGCCGCTTGACACACACTTGATTCACTTACAGAGAGATATCAATACTTAGGTTTTCAGATGCTTACGAGTCTGATATATTCTTCTGTGATGAATAGGAGCTGTTGAGTCCTGTTCACTGAGCAAGGAGTAGGTGGTGTCTATTATATATTTGCTTTTCCGACCGGTATCTGTGCTCATTTCCAAGTCGTGTTTTATGCATCACGCCACCTCACCTTTCCGCTTAAGCAGGCCTAAGTGTGTTTTGGAAAAGCGTGAGTCTGTTCTCTTTTGTCATTCGGGTCGTGGGTAGCGATTTGTACATTCCCTCTCTAAGTGATATCCCAAGTTTCTTTTTCTGTGGGACAGATTTCACTTAGCATCATCGTACCTCAATCCACTCATTATGCTGGAACCAGCCTTATGACATGGATTCCATGGCTGAGGGATATTCCCTCGTACCTAAGTAGCACAAATTCTTGGTCCATTTCTCTCTTCCCCGGCATATGAAGGGTGTCCCGAAGTCGAGGTTGTTGTAAAGAGAGAAGCCCTAAACTTTGGTGTGCCTGCGTCTGGTTGAATTTTAGTTTTCCCAAGATATAGGCCCACGTGTGGAGGTGCCCTATGCTCTGTGGTTCTGTTCTGTACGTGTTTTAGGAACGAGCATACGCTTCTCCAGAGTGGCTGTTGGCATTTTGCGTCCCTCCCGGCAACTGGACAAGGCTCCCTTATCTCCTTGGCCTGTCCTGCCTTTCTGGTTTTTAGACATTTTCCGGATGGCTCTTTTGCCCGGGGGGTGTGAGATTTCTTTGTAGTGCCGATTTGCTCTCCCCGGGTGCTTGGTTGGCCAAAAAGGGCGTATGCGTTTTTTCCTGAATATATTCAGGAAAAAACGCATACGCCCTTTTTGGCCAACTGCATCATTGTCCACGTTCTGCCGCTTTTCCTGTGCTGGGAAGGCCATTCCCATCTACCTCCTGAACTCCGTTTCGTGCAATTCTGCCTTGCGTTCAAATCCCCTTCGTGGCCTTACCTCAGTATGTTTTTGGACGAGTGTTATCATTTAGAGCTCGGCAGGTTTGTGAAGTGCAGTGCCCCAGAGCTCCGTTTGGCAGCTCGCTTTGGTGTGAGCTGGCCGCAATAGCGCCAGATTGCTTCAGGCCCTGTTGTGCTTGCGGCGAGGCAGGCCGAGCCTTTGGTGAATTCCTCTTCGTGATGGGAAATTAGAGTGACGTGGGCCTGTCCGAACACCGCCAGCTGGTCTCTCATAGGTTGCCCCTCTTCCAGTTCATCCTTCGGACCACTTGCAGAGACTACGAAAGAGGAGTGTCAAGACGCTGATCCTGCAAGTGGGGGAATTGTTAGTCAAGCGGCTGGAATGGCGGACGCTAGCACCCGGAGGTGAAAAATGAGGTGCGCTTTCGAAAGCTTTCCCGATCACACGGTGTACCATCCCCTGGGATTCCCATGAGTGGTTTGGCTGTAGGAAAGTTGCCTTGAACCTGGAGAGGTGGGACCCATGGAATGGGTAGCACGCAGTATAACTCTAGAGGCTCTGCCTTTGCTCCTCCAACCTCAGCAATCCTCTCAGCCTGAGGAGTATCCAGCCTTATGTCTTATGCCGCTGTGGGTGTAGATGTGGTCAATCCTGGTTGCATCACAGCCCCTGAACGCATTTTGGCAGAATTTCCCTCCCTCTCGCCGTGCTTCTTTCTTCTGTGTTTTGGAAATGTATTTTTAGAATGGGCTTTAGCTGATTTTCAGTGCTGTGTTGATGCCGCTTGACACACACTTGATTCACTTACAGAGAGATATCAATACTTAGGTTTTCAGATGCTTACGAGTCTGATATATTCTTCTGTGATGAATAGGAGCTGTTGAGTCCTGTTCACTGAGCAAGGAGTAGGTGGTGTCTATTATATATTTGCTTTTCCGACCGGTATCTGTGCTCATTTCCAAGTCGTGTTTTATGCATCACGCCACCTCACCTTTCCGCTTAAGCAGGCCTAAGTGTGTTTTGGAAAAGCGTGAGTCTGTTCTCTTTTGTCATTCGGGTCGTGGGTAGCGATTTGTACATTCCCTCTCTAAGTGATATCCCAAGTTTCTTTTTCTGTGGGACAGATTTCACTTAGCATCATCGTACCTCAATCCACTCATTATGCTGGAACCAGCCTTATGACATGGATTCCATGGCTGAGGGATATTCCCTCGTACCTAAGTAGCACAAATTCTTGGTCCATTTCTCTCTTCCCCGGCATATGAAGGGTGTCCCGAAGTCGAGGTTGTTGTAAAGAGAGAATCCCTAAACTTTGGTGTGCCTGCGTCTGGTTGATTTTTAGTTTTCCCAAGATATAGGCCCACGTGTGGAGGTGCCCTATGCTCTGTGTTTCTGTTCTGTACGTGTTTTAGGAACGAGCATACGCTTCTCCAGAGTGGCTGTTGGCATTTTGCGTCCCTCCCGGCAACTGGACAAGGCTCCCTTATCTCCTTGGCCTGTCCTGCCTTTCTGGTTTTTAGACATTTTCCGGATGGCTCTTTTGCCCGGGGGGGGGAGTGAGATTTCTTTGTAGTGCCGATTTGCTCTCCCCGGGTGCTTGGTTGGCCAAAAAGGGCGTATGCGTTTTTTCCTGAATGTATTCAGGAAAAAACGCATACGCCCTTTTTGGCCAACTGCATCATTGTCCACGTTCTGCCGCTTTTCCTGTGCTGGGAAGGCCATTCCCATCTACCTCCTGAACTCCGTTTCGTGCAATTCTGCCTTGCGTTCAAATCCCCTTCGTGGCCTTACCTCAGTATGTTTTTGGACGAGTGTTATCATTTAGAGCTCGGCAGGTTTGTGAAGTGCAGTGCCCCAGAGCTCGCTTTCCTGTGAGCTGGCCGCAATAGCGCAAGATTGCTTCAGGCCCTGTTGTGCTTGCGGCGAGGCAGGCCGAGCCTTTGGTGAATTCCTCTTCGTGATGGGAAATTAGAGTGACGTGGGCCTGTCCGAACACCGCCAGCTGGTCTCTCATAGGTTGCCCCTCTTCCAGTTCATCCTTCGGACCACTTGCAGAGACTACGAAAGAGGAGTGTCAAGACGCTGATCCTGCAAGTGGGGGAATTGTTAGTCAAGCGGCTGGAATGGCGGACGCTAGCACCCGGAGGTGAAAAATGAGGTGCGCTTTCGAAAGCTTTCCCGATCACACGGTGTACCATCCCCTGGGATTCGCATGAGTGGTTTGGCTGTAGGAAAGTTGCCTTGAACCTGGAGAGGTGGGACCCATGGAATGGGTAGCACGCAGTATAACTCTAGAGGCTCTGCCTTTGCTCCTCCAACCTCAGCAATCCTCTCAGCCTGAGGAGTATCCAGCCTTATGTCTTATGCCGCTGTGGGTGTAGATGTGGTCAATCCTGGTTGCATCACAGCCCCTGAACGCATTTTGGCAGAATTTCCCTCCCTCTCGCCGTGCTTCTTTCTTCTGTGTTTTGGAAATGTATTTTTAGAATGGGCTTTAGCTGATTTTCAGTGCTGTGTTGATGCCGCTTGACACACACTTGATTCACTTACAGAGAGATATCAATACTTAGGTTTTCAGATGCTTACGAGTCTGATATATTCTTCTGTGATGAATAGGAGCTGTTGAGTCCTGTTCACTGAGCAAGGAGTAGGTGGTGTCTATTATATATTTGCTTTTCCGACCGGTATCTGTGCTCATTTCCAAGTCGTGTTTTATGCATCACGCCACCTCACCTTTCCGCTTAAGCAGGCCTAAGTGTGTTTTGGAAAAGCGTGAGTCTGTTCTCTTTTGTCATTCGGGTCGTGGGTAGCGATTTGTACATTCCCTCTCTAAGTGATATCCCAAGTTTCTTTTTCTGTGGGACAGATTTCACTTAGCATCATCGTACCTCAATCCACTCATTATGCTGGAACCAGCCTTATGACATGGATTCCATGGCTGAGGGATATTCCCTCGTACCTAAGTAGCACAAATTCTTGGTCCATTTCTCTCTTCCCCGGCATATGAAGGGTGTCCCGAAGTCGAGGTTGTTGTAAAGAGAGAAGCCCTAAACTTTGGTGTGCCTGCGTCTGGTTGATTTTTAGTTTTCCCAAGATATAGGCCCACGTGTGGAGGTGCCCTATGCTCTGTGGTTCTGTTCTGTACGTGTTTTAGGAACGAGCATACGCTTCTCCAGAGTGGCTGTTGGTATTTTGCGTCCCTCCCGGCAACTGGACAAGGCTCCCTTATCTCCTTGGCCTGTCCTGCCTTTCTGGTTTTTAGACATTTTCCGGATGGCTCTTTTGCCCGGGGGGGGGGGAGTGAGATTTCTTTGTAGTGCCGATTTGCTCTTCCCGGGTGCTTGGTTGGCCAAAAAGGGCGTATGCGTTTTTTCCTGAATATATTCAGGAAAAAACGCATACGCCCTTTTTGGCCAACTGCATCATTGTCCACGTTCTGCCGCTTTTCCTGTGCTGGGAAGGCCATTCCCATCTACCTCCTGAACTCCGTTTCGTGCAATTCTGCCTTGCGTTCCAATCCCCTTCGTGGCCTTACCTCAGTATGTTTTTGGACGAGTGTTATCATTTAGAGCTCGGCAGGTTTGTGAAGTGCAGTGCCCCAGAGCTCCGTTTGGCAGGTCGCTTTGGTGTGAGCTGGCCGCAATAGCGCAAGATTGCTTCAGGCCCTGTTGTGCTTGCGGCGAGGCAGGCCGAGCCTTTGGTGAATTCCTCTTCGTGATGGGAAATTAGAGTGACGTGGGCCTGTCCGAACACCGCCAGCTGGTCTCTCATAGGTTGCCCCTCTTCCAGTTCATCCTTCGGACCACTTGCAGAGACTACGAAAGAGGAGTGTCAAGACGCTGATCCTGCAAGTGGGGGAATTGTTAGTCAAGCGGCTGGAATGGCGGACGCTAGCACCCGGAGGTGAAAAATGAGGTGCGCTTTCGAAAGCTTTCCCGATCACACGGTGTACCATCCCCTGGGATTCGCATGAGTGGTTTGGCTGTAGGAAAGTTGCCTTGAACCTGGAGAGGTGGGACCCATGGAATGGGTAGCACGCAGTATAACTCTAGAGGCTCTGCCTTTGCTCCTCCAACCTCAGCAATCCTCTCAGCCTGAGGAGTATCCAGCCTTATGTCTTATGCCGCTGTGGGTGTAGATGTGGTCAATCCTGGTTGCATCACAGCCCCTGAACGCATTTTGGCAGAATTTCCCTCCCTCTCGCCGTGCTTCTTTCTTCTGTGTTTTGGAAATGTATTTTTAGAATGGGCTTTAGCTGATTTTCAGTGCTGTGTTGATGCCGCTTGACACACACTTGATTCACTTACAGAGAGATATCAATACTTAGGTTTTCAGATGCTTACGAGTCTGATATATTCTTCTGTGATGAATAGGAGCTGTTGAGTCCTGTTCACTGAGCAAGGAGTAGGTGGTGTCTATTATATATTTGCTTTTCCGACCGGTATCTGTGCTCATTTCCAAGTCGTGTTTTATGCATCACGCCACCTCACCTTTCCGCTTAAGCAGGCCTAAGTGTGTTTTGGAAAAGCGTGAGTCTGTTCTCTTTTGTCATTCGGGTCGTGGGTAGCGATTTGTACATTCCCTCTCTAAGTGATATCCCAAGTTTCTTTTTCTGTGGGACAGATTTCACTTAGCATCATCGTACCTCAATCCACTCATTATGCTGGAACCAGCCTTATGACATGGATTCCATGGCTGAGGGATATTCCCTCGTACCTAAGTAGCACAAATTCTTGGTCCATTTCTCTCTTCCCCGGCATATGAAGGGTGTCCCGAAGTCGAGGTTGTTGTAAAGAGAGAAGCCCTAAACTTTGGTGTGCCTGCGTCTGGTTGAATTTTAGTTTTCCCAAGATATAGGCCCACGTGTGGAGGTGCCCTATGCTCTGTGGTTCTGTTCTGTACGTGTTTTAGGAACGAGCATACGCTTCTCCAGAGTGGCTGTTGGCATTTTGCGTCCCTCCCGGCAACTGGACAAGGCTCCCTTATCTCCTTGGCCTGTCCTGCCTTTCTGGTTTTTAGACATTTTCCGGATGGCTCTTTTGCCCGGGGGGGGGAGTGAGATTTCTTTGTAGTGCCGATTTGCTCTCCCCGGGTGCTTGGTTGGCCAAAAAGGGCGTATGCGTTTTTTCCTGAATATATTCAGGAAAAAACGCATACGCCCTTTTTGGCCAACTGCATCATTGTCCACGTTCTGCCGCTTTTCCTGTGCTGGGAAGGCCATTCCCATCTACCTCCTGAACTCCGTTTCGTGCAATTCTGCCTTGCGTTCAAATCCCCTTCGTGGCCTTACCTCAGTATGTTTTTGGACGAGTGTTATCATTTAGAGCTCGGCAGGTTTGTGAAGTGCAGTGCCCCAGAGCTCCGTTTGGCAGCTCGCTTTGGTGTGAGCTGGCCGCAATAGCGCAAGATTGCTTCAGGCCCTGTTGTGCTTGCGGCGAGGCAGGCCGAGCCTTTGGTGAATTCCTCTTCGTGATGGGAAATTAGAGTGACGTGGGCCTGTCCGAACACCGCCAGCTGGTCTCTCATAGGTTGCCCCTCTTCCAGTTCATCCTTCGGACCACTTGCAGAGACTACGAAAGAGGAGTGTCAAGACGCTGATCCTGCAAGTGGGGGAATTGTTAGTCAAGCGGCTGGAATGGCGGACGCTAGCACCCGGAGGTGAAAAATGAGGTGCGCTTTCGAAAGCTTTCCCGATCACACGGTGTACCATCCCCTGGGATTCGCATGAGTGGTTTGGCTGTAGGAAAGTTGCCTTGAACCTGGAGAGGTGGGACCCATGGAATGGGTAGCACGCAGTATAACTCTAGAGGCTCTGCCTTTGCTCCTCCAACCTCAGCAATCCTCTCAGCCTGAGGAGTATCCAGCCTTATGTCTTATGCCGCTGTGGGTGTAGATGTGGTCAATCCTGGTTGCATCACAGCCCCTGAACGCATTTTGGCAGAATTTCCCTCCCTCTCGCCGTGCTTCTTTCTTCTGTGTTTTGGAAATGTATTTTTAGAATGGGCTTTAGCTGATTTTCAGTGCTGTGTTGATGCCGCTTGACACACACTTGATTCACTTACAGAGAGATATCAATACTTAGGTTTTCAGATGCTTACGAGTCTGATATATTCTTCTGTGATGAATAGGAGCTGTTGAGTCCTGTTCACTGAGCAAGGAGTAGGTGGTGTCTATTATATATTTGCTTTTCCGACCGGTATCTGTGCTCATTTCCAAGTCGTGTTTTATGCATCACGCCACCTCACCTTTCCGCTTAAGCAGGCCTAAGTGTGTTTTCGAAAAGCGTGAGTCTGTTCTCTTTTGTCATTCGGGTCGTGGGTAGCGATTTGTACATTCCCTCTCTAAGTGATATCCCAAGTTTCTTTTTCTGTGGGACAGATTTCACTTAGCATCATCGTACCTCAATCCACTCATTATGCTGGAACCAGCCTTATGACATGGATTCCATGGCTGAGGGATATTCCCTCGTACCTAAGTAGCACAAATTCTTGGTCCATTTCTCTCTTCCCCGGCATATGAAGGGTGTCCCGAAGTCGAGGTTGTTGTAAAGAGAGAAGCCCTAAACTTTGGTGTGCCTGCGTCTGGTTGATTTTTAGTTTTCCCAAGATATAGGCCCACGTGTGGAGGTGCCCTATGCTCTGTGGTTCTGTTCTGTACGTGTTTTAGGAACGAGCATACGCTTCTCCAGAGTGGCTGTTGGTATTTTGCGTCCCTCCCGGCAACTGGACAAGGCTCCCTTATCTCCTTGGCCTGTCCTGCCTTTCTGGTTTTTAGACATTTTCCGGATGGCTCTTTTGCCCGGGGGGGGGGAGTGAGATTTCTTTGTAGTGCCGATTTGCTCTCCCCGGGTGCTTGGTTGGCCAAAAAGGGCGTATGCGTTTTTTCCTGAATATATTCAGGAAAAAACGCATACGCCCTTTTTGGCCAACTGCATCATTGTCCACGTTCTGCCGCTTTTCCTGTGCTGGGAAGGCCATTCCCATCTACCTCCTGAACTCCGTTTCGTGCAATTCTGCCTTGCGTTCAAATCCCCTTCGTGGCCTTACCTCAGTATGTTTTTGGACGAGTGTTATCATTTAGAGCTCGGCAGGTTTGTGAAGTGCAGTGCCCCAGAGCTCCGTTTGGCAGGTCGCTTTGGTGTGAGCTGGCCGCAATAGCGCCAGATTGCTTCAGGCCCTGTTGTGCTTGCGGCGAGGCAGGCCGAGCCTTTGGTGAATTCCTCTTCGTGATGGGAAATTAGAGTGACGTGGGCCTGTCCGAACACCGCCAGCTGGTCTCTCATAGGTTGCCCCTCTTCCAGTTCATCCTTCGGACCACTTGCAGAGACTACGAAAGAGGAGTGTCAAGACGCTGATCCTGCAAGTGGGGGAATTGTTAGTCAAGCGGCTGGAATGGCGGACGCTAGCACCCGGAGGTGAAAAATGAGGTGCGCTTTCGAAAGCTTTCCCGATCACACGGTGTACCATCCCCTGGGATTCGCATGAGTGGTTTGGCTGTAGGAAAGTTGCCTTGAACCTGGAGAGGTGGGACCCATGGAATGGGTAGCACGCAGTATAACTCTAGAGGCTCTGCCTTTGCTCCTCCAACCTCAGCAATCCTCTCAGCCTGAGGAGTATCCAGCCTTATGTCTTATGCCGCTGTGGGTGTAGATGTGGTCAATCCTGGTTGCATCACAGCCCCTGAACGCATTTTGGCAGAATTTCCCTCCCTCTCGCCGTGCTTCTTTCTTCTGTGTTTTGGAAATGTATTTTTAGAATGGGCTTTAGCTGATTTTCAGTGCTGTGTTGATGCCGCTTGACACACACTTGATTCACTTACAGAGAGATATCAATACTTAGGTTTTCAGATGCTTACGAGTCTGATATATTCTTCTGTGATGAATAGGAGCTGTTGAGTCCTGTTCACTGAGCAAGGAGTAGGTGGTGTCTATTATATATTTGCTTTTCCGACCGGTATCTGTGCTCATTTCCAAGTCGTGTTTTATGCATCACGCCACCTCACCTTTCCGCTTAAGCAGGCCTAAGTGTGTTTTGGAAAAGCGTGAGTCTGTTCTCTTTTGTCATTCGGGTCGTGGGTAGCGATTTGTACATTCCCTCTCTAAGTGATATCCCAAGTTTCTTTTTCTGTGGGACAGATTTCACTTAGCATCATCGTACCTCAATCCACTCATTATGCTGGAACCAGCCTTATGACATGGATTCCATGGCTGAGGGATATTCCCTCGTACCTAAGTAGCACAAATTCTTGGTCCATTTCTCTCTTCCCCGGCATATGAAGGGTGTCCCGAAGTCGAGGTTGTTGTAAAGAGAGAATCCCTAAACTTTGGTGTGCCTGCGTCTGGTTGATTTTTAGTTTTCCAAAGATATAGGCCCACGTGTGGAGGTGCCCTATGCTCTGTGGTTCTGTTCTGTACGTGTTTTAGGAACGAGCATACGCTTCTCCAGAGTGGCTGTTGGTATTTTGCGTCCCTCCCGGCAACTGGACAAGGCTCCCTTATCTCCTTGGCCTGTCCTGCCTTTCTGGTTTTTAGACATTTTCCGGATGGCTCTTTTGCCCGGGGGGGGGAGTGAGATTTCTTTGTAGTGCCGATTTGCTCTTCCCGGGTGCTTGGTTGGCCAAAAAGGGCGTATGCGTTTTTTCCTGAATATATTCAGGAAAAAACGCATACGCCCTTTTTGGCCAACTGCATCATTGTCCACGTTCTGCCGCTTTTCCTGTGCTGGGAAGGCCATTCCCATCTACCTCCTGAACTCCGTTTCGTGCAATTCTGCCTTGCGTTCAAATCCCCTTCGTGGCCTTACCTCAGTATGTTTTTGGACGAGTGTTATCATTTAGAGCTCGGCAGGTTTGTGAAGTGCAGTGCCCCAGAGCTCCGTTTGGCAGGTCGCTTTGGTGTGAGCTGGCCGCAATAGCGCCAGATTGCTTCAGGCCCTGTTGTGCTTGCGGCGAGGCAGGCCGAGCCTTTGGTGAATTCCTCTTCGTGATGGGAAATTAGAGTGACGTGGGCCTGTCCGAACACCGCCAGCTGGTCTCTCATAGGTTGCCCCTCTTCCAGTTCATCCTTCGGACCACTTGCAGAGACTACGAAAGAGGAGTGTCAAGACGCTGATCCTGCAAGTGGGGGAATTGTTAGTCAAGCGGCTGGAATGGCGGACGCTAGCACCCGGAGGTGAAAAATGAGGTGCGCTTTCGAAAGCTTTCCCGATCACACGGTGTACCATCCCCTGGGATTCGCATGAGTGGTTTGGCTGTAGGAAAGTTGCCTTGAACCTGGAGAGGTGGGACCCATGGAATGGGTAGCACGCAGTATAACTCTAGAGGCTCTGCCTTTGCTCCTCCAACCTCAGCAATCCTCTCAGCCTGAGGAGTATCCAGCCTTATGTCTTATGCCGCTGTGGGTGTAGATGTGGTCAATCCTGGTTGCATCACAGCCCCTGAACGCATTTTGGCAGAATTTCCCTCCCTCTCACCGTGCTTCTTTCTTCTGTGTTTTGGAAATGTATTTTTAGAATGGGCTTTAGCTGATTTTCAGTGCTGTGTTGATGCCGCTTGACACACACTTGATTCACTTACAGAGAGATATCAATACTTAGGTTTTCAGATGCTTACGAGTCTGATATATTCTTCTGTGATGAATAGGAGCTGTTGAGTCCTGTTCACTGAGCAAGGAGTAGGTGGTGTCTATTATATATTTTCTTTTCCGACCGATATCTGTGCTCATTTCCAAGTCGTTTTTTATGCATCACGCCACCTCACCTTTCCGCTTAAGCAGGCCTAAGTGTGTTTTGGAAAAGCGTGAGTCTGTTCTCTTTTGTCATTCGGGTCGTGGGTAGCGATTTGTACATTCCCTCTCTAAGTGATATCCCAAGTTTTTTTTTCTGTGGGACAGATTTCACTTAGCATCATCGTACCTCAATCCACTCATTATGCTGGAACCAGCCTTATGACATGGATTCCATGGCTGAGGGATATTCCCTCGTACCTAAGTAGCACAAATTCTTGGTCCATTTCTCTCTTCCCCGGCATATGAAGGGTGTCCCGAAGTCGAGGTTGTTGTAAAGAGAGAAGCCCTAAACTTTGGTGTGCCTGCGTCTGGTTGATTTTTAGTTTTCCCAAGATATAGGCCCACGTGTGGAGGTGCCCTATGCTCTGTGGTTCTGTTCTGTACGTGTTTTAGGAACGAGCATACGCTTCTCCAGAGTGGCTGTTGGTATTTTGCGTCCCTCCCGGCAACTGGACAAGGCTCCCTTATCTCCTTGGCCTGTCCTGCCTTTCTGGTTTTTAGACATTTTCCGGATGGCTCTTTTGCCCGGGGGGGGGAGTGAGATTTCTTTGTAGTGCCAATTTGCTCTACCCGGGTGCTTGGTTCGCCAAAAAGGGCGTATGCGTTTTTTCCTGAATATATTCAGGAAAAAACGCATACGCCCTTTTTGGCCAACTGCATCATTGTCCACGTTCTGCCGCTTTTCCTGTGCTGGGAAGGCCATTCCCATCTACCTCCTGAACTCCGTTTCGTGCAATTCTGCCTTGCGTTCCAATCCCCTTCGTGGCCTTACCTCAGTATGTTTTTGGACGAGTGTTATCATTTAGAGCTCGGCAGGTTTGTGAAGTGCAGTGCCCCAGAGCTCCGTTTGGCAGGTCGCTTTGGTGTGAGCTGGCCGCAATAGCGCTAGATTGCTTCAGGCCCTGTTGTGCTTGCGGCGAGGCAGGCCGAGCCTTTGGTGAATTCCTCTTCGTGATGGGAAATTAGAGTGACGTGGGCCTGTCCGAACACCGCCAGCTGGTCTCTCATAGGTTGCCCCTCTTCCAGTTCATCCTTCGGACCACTTGCAGAGACTACGAAAGAGGAGTGTCAAGACGCTGATCCTGCAAGTGGGGGAATTGTTAGTCAAGCGGCTGGAATGGCGGACGCTAGCACCCGGAGGTGAAAAATGAGGTGCGCTTTCGAAAGCTTTCCCGATCACACGGTGTACCATCCCCTGGGATTCCCATGAGTGGTTTGGCTGTAGGAAAGTTGCCTTGAACCTGGAGAGGTGGGACCCATGGAATGGGTAGCACGCAGTATAACTCTAGAGGCTCTGCCTTTGCTCCTCCAACCTCAGCAATCCTCTCAGCCTGAGGAGTATCCAGCCTTATGTCTTATGCCGCTGTGGGTGTAGATGTGGTCAATCCTGGTTGCATCACAGCCCCTGAACGCATTTTGGCAGAATTTCCCTCCCTCTCGCCGTGCTTCTTTCTTCTGTGTTTTGGAAATGTATTTTTAGAATGGGCTTTAGCTGATTTTCAGTGCTGTGTTGATGCCGCTTGACACACACTTGATTCACTTACAGAGAGATATCAATACTTAGGTTTTCAGATGCTTACGAGTCTGATATATTCTTCTGTGATGAATAGGAGCTGTTGAGTCCTGTTCACTGAGCAAGGAGTAGGTGGTGTCTATTATATATTTGCTTTTCCGACCGGTATCTGTGCTCATTTCCAAGTCGTGTTTTATGCATCACGCCACCTCACCTTTCCGCTTAAGCAGGCCTAAGTGTGTTTTGGAAAAGCGTGAGTCTGTTCTCTTTTGTCATTCGGGTCGTGGGTAGCGATTTGTACATTCCCTCTCTAAGTGATATCCCAAGTTTCTTTTTCTGTGGGACAGATTTCACTTAGCATCATCGTACCTCAATCCACTCATTATGCTGGAACCAGCCTTATGACATGGATTCCATGGCTGAGGGATATTCCCTCGTACCTAAGTAGCACAAATTCTTGGTCCATTTCTCTCTTCCCCGGCATATGAAGGGTGTCCCGAAGTCGAGGTTGTTGTAAAGAGAGAAGCCCTAAACTTTGGTGTGCCTGCGTCTGGTTGATTTTTAGTTTTCCCAAGATATAGGCCCACGTGTGGAGGTGCCCTATGCTCTGTGGTTCTGTTCTGTACGTGTTTTAGGAACGAGCATACGCTTCTCCAGAGTGGCTGTTGGCATTTTGCGTCCCTCCCGGCAACTGGACAAGGCTCCCTTATCTCCTTGGCCTGTCCTGCCTTTCTGGTTTTTAGACATTTTCCGGATGGCTCTTTTGCCCGGGGGGGGAGTGAGATTTCTTTGTAGTGCCGATTTGCTCTCCCCGGGTGCTTGGTTGGCCAAAAAGGGCGTATGCGTTTTTTCCTGAATATATTCAGGAAAAAACGCATACGCCCTTTTTGGCCAACTGCATCATTGTCCACGTTCTGCCGCTTTTCCTGTGCTGGGAAGGCCATTCCCATCTACCTCCTGAACTCCGTTTCGTGCAATTCTGCCTTGCGTTCAAATCCCCTTCGTGGCCTTACCTCAGTATGTTTTTGGACGAGTGTTATCATTTAGAGCTCGGCAGGTTTGTGAAGTGCAGTGCCCCAGAGCTCCGTTTGGCAGCTCGCTTTGGTGTGAGCTGGCCGCAATAGCGCCAGATTGCTTCAGGCCCTGTTGTGCTTGCGGCGAGGCAGGCCGAGCCTTTGGTGAATTCCTCTTCGTGATGGGAAATTAGAGTGACGTGGGCCTGTCCGAACACCGCCAGCTGGTCTCTCATAGGTTGCCCCTCTTCCAGTTCATCCTTCGGACCACTTGCAGAGACTACGAAAGAGGAGTGTCAAGACGCTGATCCTGCAAGTGGGGGAATTGTTAGTCAAGCGGCTGGAATGGCGGACGCTAGCACCCGGAGGTGAAAAATGAGGTGCGCTTTCGAAAGCTTTCCCGATCACACGGTGTACCATCCCCTGGGATTCGCATGAGTGGTTTGGCTGTAGGAAAGTTGCCTTGAACCTGGAGAGGTGGGACCCATGGAATGGGTAGCACGCAGTATAACTCTAGAGGCTCTGCCTTTGCTCCTCCAACCTCAGCAATCCTCTCAGCCTGAGGAGTATCCAGCCTTATGTCTTATGCCGCTGTGGGTGTAGATGTGGTCAATCCTGGTTGCATCACAGCCCCTGAACGCATTTTGGCAGAATTTCCCTCCCTCTCGCCGTGCTTCTTTCTTCTGTGTTTTGGAAATGTATTTTTAGAATGGGCTTTAGCTGATTTTCAGTGCTGTGTTGATGCCGCTTGACACACACTTGATTCACTTACAGAGAGATATCAATACTTAGGTTTTCAGATGCTTACGAGTCTGATATATTCTTCTGTGATGAATAGGAGCTGTTGAGTCCTGTTCACTGAGCAAGGAGTAGGTGGTGTCTATTATATATTTGCTTTTCCGACCGGTATCTGTGCTCATTTCCAAGTCGTGTTTTATGCATCACGCCACCTCACCTTTCCGCTTAAGCAGGCCTAAGTGTGTTTTGGAAAAGCGTGAGTCTGTTCTCTTTTGTCATTCGGGTCGTGGGTAGCGATTTGTACATTCCCTCTCTAAGTGATATCCCAAGTTTCTTTTTCTGTGGGACAGATTTCACTTAGCATCATCGTACCTCAATCCACTCATTATGCTGGAACCAGCCTTATGACATGGATTCCATGGCTGAGGGATATTCCCTCGTACCTAAGTAGCACAAATTCTTGGTCCATTTCTCTCTTCCCCGGCATATGAAGGGTGTCCCGAAGTCGAGGTTGTTGTAAAGAGAGAAGCCCTAAACTTTGGTGTGCCTGCGTCTGGTTGATTTTTAGTTTTCCCAAGATATAGGCCCACGTGTGGAGGTGCCCTATGCTCAGTGGTTCTGTTCTGTACGTGTTTTAGGAACGAGCATACGCTTCTCCAGAGTGGCTGTTGGTATTTTGCGTCCCTCCCGGCAACTGGACAAGGCTCCCTTATCTCCTTGGCCTGTCCTGCCTTTCTGGTTTTTAGACATTTTCCGGATGGCTCTTTTGCCCGGGGGGGGGAGTGAAATTTCTTTGTAGTGCCGATTTGCTCTTCCCGGGTGCTTGGTTGGCCAAAAAGGGCATATGCGTTTTTTCCTGAATATATTCAGGAAAAAACGCATACGCCCTTTTTGGCCAACTGCATCATTGTCCACGTTCTGCCGCTTTTCCTGTGCTGGGAAGGCCATTCCCATCTACCTCCTGAACTCCGTTTCGTGCAATTCTGCCTTGCGTTCCAATCCCCTTCGTGGCCTTACCTCAGTATGTTTTTGGACGAGTGTTATCATTTAGAGCTCGGCAGGTTTGTGAAGTGCAGTGCCCCAGAGCTCCGTTTGGCAGGTCGCTTTGGTGTGAGCTGGCCGCAATAGCGCCAGATTGCTTCAGGCCCTGTTGTGCTTGCGGCGAGGCAGGCCGAGCCTTTGGTGAATTCCTCTTCGTGATGGGAAATTAGAGTGACGTGGGCCTGTCCGAACACCGCCAGCTGGTCTCTCATAGGTTGCCCCTCTTCCAGTTCATCCTTCGGACCACTTGCAGAGACTACGAAAGAGGAGTGTCAAGACGCTGATCCTGCAAGTGGGGGAATTGTTAGTCAAGCGGCTGGAATGGCGGACGCTAGCACCCGGAGGTGAAAAATGAGGTGCGCTTTCGAAAGCTTTCCCGATCACACGGTGTACCATCCCCTGGGATTCGCATGAGTGGTTTGGCTGTAGGAAAGTTGCCTTGAACCTGGAGAGGTGGGACCCATGGAATGGGTAGCACGCAGTATAACTCTAGAGGCTCTGCCTTTGCTCCTCCAACCTCAGCAATCCTCTCAGCCTGAGGAGTATCCAGCCTTATGTCTTATGCCGCTGTGGGTGTAGATGTGGTCAATCCTGGTTGCATCACAGCCCCTGAACGCATTTTGGCAGAATTTCCCTCCCTCTCGCCGTGCTTCTTTCTTCTGTGTTTTGGAAATGTATTTTTAGAATGGGCTTTAGCTGATTTTCAGTGCTGTGTTGATGCCGCTTGACACACACTTGATTCACTTACAGAGAGATATCAATACTTAGGTTTTCAGATGCTTACGAGTCTGATATATTCTTCTGTGATGAATAGGAGCTGTTGAGTCCTGTTCACTGAGCAAGGAGTAGGTGGTGTCTATTATATATTTGCTTTTCCGACCGGTATCTGTGCTCATTTCCAAGTCGTGTTTTATGCATCACGCCACCTCACCTTTCCGCTTAAGCAGGCCTAAGTGTGTTTTGGAAAAGCGTGAGTCTGTTCTCTTTTGTCATTCGGGTCGTGGGTAGCGATTTGTACATTCCCTCTCTAAGTGATATCCCAAGTTTCTTTTTCTGTGGGACAGATTTCACTTAGCATCATCGTACCTCAATCCACTCATTATGCTGGAACCAGCCTTATGACATGGATTCCATGGCTGAGGGATATTCCCTCGTACCTAAGTAGCACAAATTCTTGGTCCATTTCTCTCTTCCCCGGCATATGAAGGGTGTCCCGAAGTCGAGGTTGTTGTAAAGAGAGAATCCCTAAACTTTGGTGTGCCTGCGTCTGGTTGAATTTTAGTTTTCCCAAGATATAGGCCCACGTGTGGAGGTGCCCTATGCTCTGTGTTTCTGTTCTGTACGTGTTTTAGGAACGAGCATACGCTTCTCCAGAGTGGCTGTTGGCATTTTGCGTCCCTCCCGGCAACTGGACAAGGCTCCCTTATCTCCTTGGCCTGTCCTGCCTTTCTGGTTTTTAGACATTTTCCGGATGGCTCTTTTGCCCGGGGGGGGAGTGAGATTTCTTTGTAGTGCCGATTTGCTCTCCCCGGGTGCTTGGTTGGCCAAAAAGGGCGTATGCGTTTTTTCCTGAATATATTCAGGAAAAAACGCATACGCCCTTTTTGGCCAACTGCATCATTGTCCACGTTCTGCCGCTTTTCCTGTGCTGGGAAGGCCATTCCCATCTACCTCCTGAACTCCGTTTCGTGCAATTCTGCCTTGCGTTCAAATCCCCTTCGTGGCCTTACCTCAGTATGTTTTTGGACGAGTGTTATCATTTAGAGCTCGGCAGGTTTGTGAAGTGCAGTGCCCCAGAGCTCCGTTTGGCAGCTCGCTTTGGTGTGAGCTGGCCGCAATAGCGCCAGATTGCTTCAGGCCCTGTTGTGCTTGCGGCGAGGCAGGCCGAGCCTTTGGTGAATTCCTCTTCGTGATGGGAAATTAGAGTGACGTGGGCCTGTCCGAACACCGCCAGCTGGTCTCTCATAGGTTGCCCCTCTTCCAGTTCATCCTTCGGACCACTTGCAGAGACTACGAAAGAGGAGTGTCAAGACGCTGATCCTGCAAGTGGGGGAATTGTTAGTCAAGCGGCTGGAATGGCGGACGCTAGCACCCGGAGGTGAAAAATGAGGTGCGCTTTCGAAAGCTTTCCCGATCACACGGTGTACCATCCCCTGGGATTCGCATGAGTGGTTTGGCTGTAGGAAAGTTGCCTTGAACCTGGAGCGGTGGGACCCATGGAATGGGTAGCACGCAGTATAACTCTAGAGGCTCTGCCTTTGCTCCTCCAACCTCAGCAATCCTCTCAGCCTGAGGAGTATCCAGCCTTATGTCTTATGCCGCTGTGGGTGTAGATGTGGTCAATCCTGGTTGCATCACAGCCCCTGAACGCATTTTGGCAGAATTTCCCTCCCTCTCGCCGTGCTTCTTTCTTCTGTGTTTTGGAAATGTATTTTTAGAATGGGCTTTAGCTGATTTTCAGTGCTGTGTTGATGCCGCTTGACACACACTTGATTCACTTACAGAGAGATATCAATACTTAGGTTTTCAGATGCTTACGAGTCTGATATATTCTTCTGTGATGAATAGGAGCTGTTGAGTCCTGTTCACTGAGCAAGGAGTAGGTGGTGTCTATTATATATTTGCTTTTCCGACCGGTATCTGTGCTCATTTCCAAGTCGTGTTTTATGCATCACGCCACCTCACCTTTCCGCTTAAGCAGGCCTAAGTGTGTTTTGGAAAAGCGTGAGTCTGTTCTCTTTTGTCATTCGGGTCGTGGGTAGCGATTTGTACATTCCCTCTCTAAGTGATATCCCAAGTTTCTTTTTCTGTGGGACAGATTTCACTTAGCATCATCGTACCTCAATCCACTCATTATGCTGGAACCAGCCTTATGACATGGATTCCATGGCTGAGGGATATTCCCTCGTACCTAAGTAGCACAAATTCTTGGTCCATTTCTCTCTTCCCCGGCATATGAAGGGTGTCCCGAAGTCGAGGTTGTTGTAAAGAGAGAAGCCCTAAACTTTGGTGTGCCTGCGTCTGGTTGATTTTTAGTTTTCCCAAGATATAGGCCCACGTGTGGAGGTGCCCTATGCTCTGTGGTTCTGTTCTGTACGTGTTTTAGGAACGAGCATACGCTTCTCCAGAGTGGCTGTTGGTATTTTGCGTCCCTCCCGGCAACTGGACAAGGCTCCCTTATCTCCTTGGCCTGTCCTGCCTTTCTGGTTTTTAGACATTTTCCGGATGGCTCTTTTGCCCGGGGGGGGAGTGAGATTTCTTTGTAGTGCCGATTTGCTCTCCCCGGGTGCTTGGTTGGCCAAAAAGGGCGTATGCGTTTTTTCCTGAATATATTCAGGAAAAAACGCATACGCCCTTTTTGGCCAACTGCATCATTGTCCACGTTCTGCCGCTTTTCCTGTGCTGGGAAGGCCATTCCCATCTACCTCCTGAACTCCGTTTCGTGCAATTCTGCCTTGCGTTCAAATCCCCTTCGTGGCCTTACCTCAGTATGTTTTTGGACGAGTGTTATCATTTAGAGCTCAGCAGGTTTGTGAAGTGCAGTGCCCCAGAGCTCCGTTTGGCAGCTCGCTTTGGTGTGAGCTGGCCGCAATAGCGCAAGATTGCTTCAGGCCCTGTTGTGCTTGCGGCGAGGCAGGCCGAGCCTTTGGTGAATTCCTCTTCGTGATGGGAAATTAGAGTGACGTGGGCCTGTCCGAACACCGCCAGCTGGTCTCTCATAGGTTGCCCCTCTTCCAGTTCATCCTTCGGACCACTTGCAGAGACTACGAAAGAGGAGTGTCAAGACGCTGATCCTGCAAGTGGGGGAATTGTTAGTCAAGCGGCTGGAATGGCGGACGCTAGCACCCGGAGGTGAAAAATGAGGTGCGCTTTCGAAAGCTTTCCCGATCACACGGTGTACCATCCCCTGGGATTCGCATGAGTGGTTTGGCTGTAGGAAAGTTGCCTTGAACCTGGAGAGGTGGGACCCATGGAATGGGTAGCACGCAGTATAACTCTAGAGGCTCTGCCTTTGCTCCTCCAACCTCAGCAATCCTCTCAGCCTGAGGAGTATCCAGCCTTATGTCTTATGCCGCTGTGGGTGTAGATGTGGTCAATCCTGGTTGCATCACAGCCCCTGAACGCATTTTGGCAGAATTTCCCTCCCTCTCGCCGTGCTTCTTTCTTCTGTGTTTTGGAAATGTATTTTTAGAATGGGCTTTAGCTGATTTTCAGTGCTGTGTTGATGCCGCTTGACACACACTTGATTCACTTAGAGAGAGATATCAATACTTAGGTTTTCAGATGCTTACGAGTCTGATATATTCTTCTGTGATGAATAGGAGCTGTTGAGTCCTGTTCACTGAGCAAGGAGTAGGTGGTGTCTATTATATATTTGCTTTTCCGACCGGTATCTGTGCTCATTTCCAAGTCGTGTTTTATGCATCACGCCACCTCACCTTTCCGCTTAAGCAGGCCTAAGTGTGTTTTGGAAAAGCGTGAGTCTGTTCTCTTTTGTCATTCGGGTCGTGGGTAGCGATTTGTACATTCCCTCTCTAAGTGATATCCCAAGTTTCTTTTTCTGTGGGACAGATTTCACTTAGCATCATCGTACCTCAATCCACTCATTATGCTGGAACCAGCCTTATGACATGGATTCCATGGCTGAGGGATATTCCCTCGTACCTAAGTAGCACAAATTCTTGGTCCATTTCTCTCTTCCCCGGCATATGAAGGGTGTCCCGAAGTCGAGGTTGTTGTAAAGAGAGAAGCCCTAAACTTTGGGGTGCCTGCGTCTGGTTGATTTTTAGTTTTCCCAAGATATAGGCCCACGTGTGGAGGTGCCCTATGCTCTGTGGTTCTGTTCTGTACGTGTTTTAGGAACGAGCATACGCTTCTCCAGAGTGGCTGTTGGTATTTTGCGTCCCTCCCGGCAACTGGACAAGGCTCCCTTATCTCCTTGGCCTGTCCTGCCTTTCTGGTTTTTAGACATTTTCCGGATGGCTCTTTTGCCCGGGGGGGGAGTGAGATTTCTTTGTAGTGCCGATTTGCTCTCCCCGGGTGCTTGGTTGGCCAAAAAGGGCGTATGCGTTTTTTCCTGAATATGGAAAAAACGCATACGCCCTTTTTGGCCAACTGCATCATTGTCCACGTTCTGCCGCTTTTCCTGTGCTGGGAAGGCCATTCCCATCTACCTCCTGAACTCCGTTTCGTGCAATTCTGCCTTGCGTTCAAATCCCCTTCGTGGCCTTACCTCAGTATGTTTTTGGACGAGTGTTATCATTTAGAGCTCGGCAGGTTTGTGAAGTGCAGTGCCCCAGAGCTCCGTTTGGCAGCTCGCTTTGGTGTGAGCTGGCCGCAATAGCGCAAGATTGCTTCAGGCCCTGTTGTGCTTGCGGCGAGGCAGGCCGAGCCTTTGGTGAATTCCTCTTCGTGATGGGAAATTAGAGTGACGTGGGCCTGTCCGAACACCGCCAGCTGGTCTCTCATAGGTTGCCCCTCTTCCAGTTCATCCTTCGGACCACTTGCAGAGACTACGAAAGAGGAGTGTCAAGACGCTGATCCTGCAAGTGGGGGAATTGTTAGTCAAGCGGCTGGAATGGCGGACGCTAGCACCCGGAGGTGAAAAATGAGGTGCGCTTTCGAAAGCTTTCCCGATCACACGGTGTACCATCCCCTGGGATTCCCATGAGTGGTTTGGCTGTAGGAAAGTTGCCTTGAACCTGGAGAGGTGGGACCCATGGAATGGGTAGCACGCAGTATAACTCTAGAGGCTCTGCCTTTGCTCCTCCAACCTCAGCAATCCTCTCAGCCTGAGGAGTATCCAGCCTTATGTCTTATGCCGCTGTGGGTGTAGATGTGGTCAATCCTGGTTGCATCACAGCCCCTGAACGCATTTTGGCAGAATTTCCCTCCCTCTCGCCGTGCTTCTTTCTTCTGTGTTTTGGAAATGTATTTTTAGAATGGGCTTTAGCTGATTTTCAGTGCTGTGTTGATGCCGCTTGACACACACTTGATTCACTTACAGAGAGATATCAATACTTAGGTTTTCAGATGCTTACGAGTCTGATATATTCTTCTGTGATGAATAGGAGCTGTTGAGTCCTGTTCACTGAGCAAGGAGTAGGTGGTGTCTATTATATATTTGCTTTTCCGACCGGTATCTGTGCTCATTTCCAAGTCGTGTTTTATGCATCACGCCACCTCACCTTTCCGCTTAAGCAGGCCTAAGTGTGTTTTGGAAAAGCGTGAGTCTGTTCTCTTTTGTCATTCGGGTCGTGGGTAGCGATTTGTACATTCCCTCTCTAAGTGATATCCCAAGTTTCTTTTTCTGTGGGACAGATTTCACTTAGCATCATCGTACCTCAATCCACTCATTATGCTGGAACCAGCCTTATGACATGGATTCCATGGCTGAGGGATATTCCCTCGTACCTAAGTAGCACAAATTCTTGGTCCATTTCTCTCTTCCCCGGCATATGAAGGGTGTCCCGAAGTCGAGGTTGTTGTAAAGAGAGAATCCCTAAACTTTGGTGTGCCTGCGTCTGGTTGAATTTTAGTTTTCCCAAGATATAGGCCCACGTGTGGAGGTGCCCTATGCTCTGTGTTTCTGTTCTGTACGTGTTTTAGGAACGAGCATACGCTTCTCCAGAGTGGCTGTTGGCATTTTGCGTCCCTCCCGGCAACTGGACAAGGCTCCCTTATCTCCTTGGCCTGTCCTGCCTTTCTGGTTTTTAGACATTTTCCGGATGGCTCTTTTGCCCGGGGGGGGAGTGAGATTTCTTTGTAGTGCCGATTTGCTCTCCCCGGGTGCTTGGTTGGCCAAAAAGGGCGTATGCGTTTTTTCCTGAATATATTCAGGAAAAAACGCATACGCCCTTTTTGGCCAACTGCATCATTGTCCACGTTCTGCCGCTTTTCCTGTGCTGGGAAGGCCATTCCCATCTACCTCCTGAACTCCGTTTCGTGCAATTCTGCCTTGCGTTCAAATCCCCTTCGTGGCCTTACCTCAGTATGTTTTTGGACGAGTGTTATCATTTAGAGCTCGGCAGGTTTGTGAAGTGCAGTGCCCCAGAGCTCCGTTTGGCAGCTCGCTTTGGTGTGAGCTGGCCGCAATAGCGCCAGATTGCTTCAGGCCCTGTTGTGCTTGCGGCGAGGCAGGCCGAGCCTTTGGTGAATTCCTCTTCGTGATGGGAAATTAGAGTGACGTGGGCCTGTCCGAACACCGCCAGCTGGTCTCTCATAGGTTGCCCCTCTTCCAGTTCATCCTTCGGACCACTTGCAGAGACTACGAAAGAGGAGTGTCAAGACGCTGATCCTGCAAGTGGGGGAATTGTTAGTCAAGCGGCTGGAATGGCGGACGCTAGCACCCGGAGGTGAAAAATGAGGTGCGCTTTCGAAAGCTTTCCCGATCACACGGTGTACCATCCCCTGGGATTCGCATGAGTGGTTTGGCTGTAGGAAAGTTGCCTTGAACCTGGAGCGGTGGGACCCATGGAATGGGTAGCACGCAGTATAACTCTAGAGGCTCTGCCTTTGCTCCTCCAACCTCAGCAATCCTCTCAGCCTGAGGAGTATCCAGCCTTATGTCTTATGCCGCTGTGGGTGTAGATGTGGTCAATCCTGGTTGCATCACAGCCCCTGAACGCATTTTGGCAGAATTTCCCTCCCTCTCGCCGTGCTTCTTTCTTCTGTGTTTTGGAAATGTATTTTTAGAATGGGCTTTAGCTGATTTTCAGTGCTGTGTTGATGCCGCTTGACACACACTTGATTCACTTACAGAGAGATATCAATACTTAGGTTTTCAGATGCTTACGAGTCTGATATATTCTTCTGTGATGAATAGGAGCTGTTGAGTCCTGTTCACTGAGCAAGGAGTAGGTGGTGTCTATTATATATTTGCTTTTCCGACCGGTATCTGTGCTCATTTCCAAGTCGTGTTTTATGCATCACGCCACCTCACCTTTCCGCTTAAGCAGGCCTAAGTGTGTTTTGGAAAAGCGTGAGTCTGTTCTCTTTTGTCATTCGGGTCGTGGGTAGCGATTTGTACATTCCCTCTCTAAGTGATATCCCAAGTTTCTTTTTCTGTGGGACAGATTTCACTTAGCATCATCGTACCTCAATCCACTCATTATGCTGGAACCAGCCTTATGACATGGATTCCATGGCTGAGGGATATTCCCTCGTACCTAAGTAGCACAAATTCTTGGTCCATTTCTCTCTTCCCCGGCATATGAAGGGTGTCCCGAAGTCGAGGTTGTTGTAAAGAGAGAAGCCCTAAACTTTGGTGTGCCTGCGTCTGGTTGATTTTTAGTTTTCCCAAGATATAGGCCCACGTGTGGAGGTGCCCTATGCTCTGTGGTTCTGTTCTGTACGTGTTTTAGGAACGAGCATACGCTTCTCCAGAGTGGCTGTTGGTATTTTGCGTCCCTCCCGGCAACTGGACAAGGCTCCCTTATCTCCTTGGCCTGTCCTGCCTTTCTGGTTTTTAGACATTTTCCGGATGGCTCTTTTGCCCGGGGGGGGAGTGAGATTTCTTTGTAGTGCCGATTTGCTCTCCCCGGGTGCTTGGTTGGCCAAAAAGGGCGTATGCGTTTTTTCCTGAATATATTCAGGAAAAAACGCATACGCCCTTTTTGGCCAACTGCATCATTGTCCACGTTCTGCCGCTTTTCCTGTGCTGGGAAGGCCATTCCCATCTACCTCCTGAACTCCGTTTCGTGCAATTCTGCCTTGCGTTCAAATCCCCTTCGTGGCCTTACCTCAGTATGTTTTTGGACGAGTGTTATCATTTAGAGCTCAGCAGGTTTGTGAAGTGCAGTGCCCCAGAGCTCCGTTTGGCAGCTCGCTTTGGTGTGAGCTGGCCGCAATAGCGCAAGATTGCTTCAGGCCCTGTTGTGCTTGCGGCGAGGCAGGCCGAGCCTTTGGTGAATTCCTCTTCGTGATGGGAAATTAGAGTGACGTGGGCCTGTCCGAACACCGCCAGCTGGTCTCTCATAGGTTGCCCCTCTTCCAGTTCATCCTTCGGACCACTTGCAGAGACTACGAAAGAGGAGTGTCAAGACGCTGATCCTGCAAGTGGGGGAATTGTTAGTCAAGCGGCTGGAATGGCGGACGCTAGCACCCGGAGGTGAAAAATGAGGTGCGCTTTCGAAAGCTTTCCCGATCACACGGTGTACCATCCCCTGGGATTCGCATGAGTGGTTTGGCTGTAGGAAAGTTGCCTTGAACCTGGAGAGGTGGGACCCATGGAATGGGTAGCACGCAGTATAACTCTAGAGGCTCTGCCTTTGCTCCTCCAACCTCAGCAATCCTCTCAGCCTGAGGAGTATCCAGCCTTATGTCTTATGCCGCTGTGGGTGTAGATGTGGTCAATCCTGGTTGCATCACAGCCCCTGAACGCATTTTGGCAGAATTTCCCTCCCTCTCGCCGTGCTTCTTTCTTCTGTGTTTTGGAAATGTATTTTTAGAATGGGCTTTAGCTGATTTTCAGTGCTGTGTTGATGCCGCTTGACACACACTTGATTCACTTAGAGAGAGATATCAATACTTAGGTTTTCAGATGCTTACGAGTCTGATATATTCTTCTGTGATGAATAGGAGCTGTTGAGTCCTGTTCACTGAGCAAGGAGTAGGTGGTGTCTATTATATATTTGCTTTTCCGACCGGTATCTGTGCTCATTTCCAAGTCGTGTTTTATGCATCACGCCACCTCACCTTTCCGCTTAAGCAGGCCTAAGTGTGTTTTGGAAAAGCGTGAGTCTGTTCTCTTTTGTCATTCGGGTCGTGGGTAGCGATTTGTACATTCCCTCTCTAAGTGATATCCCAAGTTTCTTTTTCTGTGGGACAGATTTCACTTAGCATCATCGTACCTCAATCCACTCATTATGCTGGAACCAGCCTTATGACATGGATTCCATGGCTGAGGGATATTCCCTCGTACCTAAGTAGCACAAATTCTTGGTCCATTTCTCTCTTCCCCGGCATATGAAGGGTGTCCCGAAGTCGAGGTTGTTGTAAAGAGAGAAGCCCTAAACTTTGGGGTGCCTGCGTCTGGTTGATTTTTAGTTTTCCCAAGATATAGGCCCACGTGTGGAGGTGCCCTATGCTCTGTGGTTCTGTTCTGTACGTGTTTTAGGAACGAGCATACGCTTCTCCAGAGTGGCTGTTGGTATTTTGCGTCCCTCCCGGCAACTGGACAAGGCTCCCTTATCTCCTTGGCCTGTCCTGCCTTTCTGGTTTTTAGACATTTTCCGGATGGCTCTTTTGCCCGGGGGGGGAGTGAGATTTCTTTGTAGTGCCGATTTGCTCTCCCCGGGTGCTTGGTTGGCCAAAAAGGGCGTATGCGTTTTTTCCTGAATATGGAAAAAACGCATACGCCCTTTTTGGCCAACTGCATCATTGTCCACGTTCTGCCGCTTTTCCTGTGCTGGGAAGGCCATTCCCATCTACCTCCTGAACTCCGTTTCGTGCAATTCTGCCTTGCGTTCAAATCCCCTTCGTGGCCTTACCTCAGTATGTTTTTGGACGAGTGTTATCATTTAGAGCTCGGCAGGTTTGTGAAGTGCAGTGCCCCAGAGCTCCGTTTGGCAGCTCGCTTTGGTGTGAGCTGGCCGCAATAGCGCAAGATTGCTTCAGGCCCTGTTGTGCCTGCGGCGAGGCAGGCCGAGCCTTTGGTGAATTCCTTTTCGTGATGGGAAATTAGAGTGACGTGGGCCTGTCCGAACACCGCCAGCTGGTCTCTCATAGGTTGCCCCTCTTCCAGTTCATCCTTCGGACCACTTGCAGAGACTACGAAAGAGGAGTGTCAAGACGCTGATCCTGCAAGTGGGGGAATTGTTAGTCAAGCGGCTGGAATGGCGGACGCTAGCACCCGGAGGTGAAAAATGAGGTGCGCTTTCGAAAGCTTTCCCGATCACACGGTGTACCATCCCCTGGGATTCGCATGAGTGGTTTGGCTGTAGGAAAGTTGCCTTGAACCTGGAGAGGTGGGACCCATGGAATGGGTAGCACGCAGTATAACTCTAGAGGCTCTGCCTTTGCTCCTCCAACCTCAGCAATCCTCTCAGCCTGAGGAGTATCCAGCCTTATGTCTTATGCCGCTGTGGGTGTAGATGTGGTCAATCCTGGTTGCATCACAGCCCCTGAACGCATTTTGGCAGAATTTCCCTCCCTCTCGCCGTGCTTCTTTCTTCTGTGTTTTGGAAATGTATTTTTAGAATGGGCTTTAGCTGATTTTCAGTGCTGTGTTGATGCCGCTTGACACACACTTGATTCACTTACAGAGAGATATCAATACTTAGGATTTCAGATGCTTACGAGTCTGATATATTCTTCTGTGATGAATAGGAGCTGTTGAGTCCTGTTCACTGAGCAAGGAGTAGGTGGTGTCTATTATATATTTGCTTTTCCGACCGGTATCTGTGCTCATTTCCAAGTCGTGTTTTATGCATCACGCCACCTCACCTTTCCGCTTAAGCAGGCCTAAGTGTGTTTTGGAAAAGCGTGAGTCTGTTCTCTTTTGTCATTCGGGTCGTGGGTAGCGATTTGTACATTCCCTCTCTAAGTGATATCCCAAGTTTCTTTTTCTGTGGGACAGATTTCACTTAGCATCATCGTACCTCAATCCACTCATTATGCTGGAACCAGCCTTATGACATGGATTCCATGGCTGAGGGATATTCCCTCGTACCTAAGTAGCACAAATTCTTGGTCCATTTCTCTCTTCCCCGGCATATGAAGGGTGTCCCGAAGTCGAGGTTGTTGTAAAGAGAGAAGCCCTAAACTTTGGGGTGCCTGCGTCTGGTTGATTTTTAGTTTTCCCAAGATATAGGCCCACGTGTGGAGGTGCCCTATGCTCTGTGGTTCTGTTCTGTACGTGTTTTAGGAACGAGCATACGCTTCTCCAGAGTGGCTGTTGGCATTTTGCGTCCCTCCCGGCAACTGGACAAGGCTCCCTTATCTCCTTGGCCTGTCCTGCCTTTCTGGTTTTTAGACATTTTCCGGATGGCTCTTTTGCCCGGGGGGGGAGTGAGATTTCTTTGTAGTGCCGATTTGCTCTCACCGGGTGCTTGGTTGGCCAAAAAGGGCGTATGCGTTTTTTCCTGAATATATTCAGGAAAAAACGCATACGCCCTTTTTGGCCAACTGCATCATTGTCCACGTTCTGCCGCTTTTCCTGTGCTGGGAAGGCCATTCCCATCTACCTCCTGAACTCCGTTTCGTGCAATTCTGCCTTGCGTTCAAATCCCCTTCGTGGCCTTACCTCAGTATGTTTTTGGACGAGTGTTATCATTTAGAGCTCGGCAGGTTTGTGAAGTGCAGTGCCCCAGAGCTCCGTTTGGCAGGTCGCTTTGGTGTGAGCTGGCCGCAATAGCGCCAGATTGCTTCAGGCCCTGTTGTGCTTGCGGCGAGGCAGGCCGAGCCTTTGGTGAATTCCTCTTCGTGATGGGAAATTAGAGTGACGTGGGCCTGTCCGAACACCGCCAGCTGGTCTCTCATAGGTTGCCCCTCTTCCAGTTCATCCTTCGGACCACTTGCAGAGACTACGAAAGAGGAGTGTCAAGACGCTGATCCTGCAAGTGGGGGAATTGTTAGTCAAGCGGCTGGAATGGCGGACGCTAGCACCCGGAGGTGAAAAATGAGGTGCGCTTTCGAAAGCTTTCCCGATCACACGGTGTACCATCCCCTGGGATTCGCATGAGTGGTTTGGCTGTAGGAAAGTTGCCTTGAACCTGGAGAGGTGGGACCCATGGAATGGGTAGCACGCAGTATAACTCTAGAGGCTCTGCCTTTGCTCCTCCAACCTCAGCAATCCTCTCAGCCTGAGGAGTATCCAGCCTTATGTCTTATGCCGCTGTGGGTGTAGATGTGGTCAATCCTGGTTGCATCACAGCCCCTGAACGCATTTTGGCAGAATTTCCCTCCCTCTCGCCGTGCTTCTTTCTTCTGTGTTTTGGAAATGTATTTTTAGAATGGGCTTTAGCTGATTTTCAGTGCTGTGTTGATGCCGCTTGACACACACTTGATTCACTTACAGAGAGATATCAATACTTAGGTTTTCAGATGCTTACGAGTCTGATATATTCTTCTGTGATGAATAGGAGCTGTTGAGTCCTGTTCACTGAGCAAGGAGTAGGTGGTGTCTATTATATATTTGCTTTTCCGACCGGTATCTGTGCTCATTTCCAAGTCGTGTTTTATGCATCACGCCACCTCACCTTTCCGCTTAAGCAGGCCTAAGTGTGTTTTGGAAAAGCGTGAGTCTGTTCTCTTTTGTCATTCGGGTCGTGGGTAGCGATTTGTACATTCCCTCTCTAAGTGATATCCCAAGTTTCTTTTTCTGTGGGACAGATTTCACTTAGCATCATCGTACCTCAATCCACTCATTATGCTGGAACCAGCCTTATGACATGGATTCCATGGCTGAGGGATATTCCCTCGTACCTAAGTAGCACAAATTCTTGGTCCATTTCTCTCTTCCCCGGCATATGAAGGGTGTCCCGAAGTCGAGGTTGTTGTAAAGAGAGAAGCCCTAAACTTTGGGGTGCCTGCGTCTGGTTGATTTTTACTTTTCCCAAGATATAGGCCCACGTGTGGAGGTGCCCTATGCTCTGTGGTTCTGTTCTGTACGTGTTTTAGGAACGAGCATACGCTTCTCCAGAGTGGCTGTTGGTATTTTGCGTCCCTCCCGGCAACTGGACAAGGCTCCCTTATCTCCTTGGCCTGTCCTGCCTTTCTGGTTTTTAGACATTTTCCGGATGGCTCTTTTGCCCGGGGGGGGAGTGAGATTTCTTTGTAGTGCCGATTTGCTCTCCCCGGGTGCTTGGTTGGCCAAAAAGGGCGTATGCGTTTTTTCCTGAATATATTCAGGAAAAAACGCATACGCCCTTTTTGGCCAACTGCATCATTGTCCACGTTCTGCCGCTTTTCCTGTGCTGGGAAGGCCATTCCCATCTACCTCCTGAACTCCGTTTCGTGCAATTCTGCCTTGCGTTCCAATCCCCTTCGTGGCCTTACCTCAGTATGTTTTTGGACGAGTGTTATCATTTAGAGCTCGGCAGGTTTGTGAAGTGCAGTGCCCCAGAGCTCCGTTTGGCAGCTCGCTTTGGTGTGAGCTGGCCGCAATAGCGCAAGATTGCTTCAGGCCCTGTTGTGCTTGCGGCGAGGCAGGCCGAGCCTTTGGTGAATTCCTCTTCGTGATGGGAAATTAGAGTGACGTGGGCCTGTCCGAACACCGCCAGCTGGTCTCTCATAGGTTGCCCCTCTTCCAGTTCATCCTTCGGACCACTTGCAGAGACTACGAAAGAGGAGTGTCAAGACGCTGATCCTGCAAGTGGGGGAATTGTTAGTCAAGCGGCTGGAATGGCGGACGCTAGCACCCGGAGGTGAAAAATGAGGTGCGCTTTCGAAAGCTTTCCCGATCACACGGTGTACCATCCCCTGGGATTCGCATGAGTGGTTTGGCTGTAGGAAAGTTGCCTTGAACCTGGAGAGGTGGGACCCATGGAATGGGTAGCACGCAGTATAACTCTAGAGGCTCTGCCTTTGCTCCTCCAACCTCAGCAATCCTCTCAGCCTGAGGAGTATCCAGCCTTATGTCTTATGCCGCTGTGGGTGTAGATGTGGTCAATCCTGGTTGCATCACAGCCCCTGAACGCATTTTGGCAGAATTTCCCTCCCTCTCGCCGTGCTTCTTTCTTCTGTGTTTTGGAAATGTATTTTTAGAATGGGCTTTAGCTGATTTTCAGTGCTGTGTTGATGCCGCTTGACACACACTTGATTCACTTACAGAGAGATATCAATACTTAGGTTTTCAGATGCTTACGAGTCTGATATATTCTTCTGTGATGAATAGGAGCTGTTGAGTCCTGTTCACTGAGCAAGGAGTAGGTGGTGTCTATTATATATTTGCTTTTCCGACCGGTATCTGTGCTCATTTCCAAGTCGTGTTTTATGCATCACGCCACCTCACCTTTCCGCTTAAGCAGGCCTAAGTGTGTTTTGGAAAAGCGTGAGTCTGTTCTCTTTTGTCATTCGGGTCGTGGGTAGCGATTTGTACATTCCCTCTCTAAGTGATATCCCAAGTTTCTTTTTCTGTGGGACAGATTTCACTTAGCATCATCGTACCTCAATCCACTCATTATGCTGGAACCAGCCTTATGACATGGATTCCATGGCTGAGGGATATTCCCTCGTACCTAAGTAGCACAAATTCTTGGTCCATTTCTCTCTTCCCCGGCATATGAAGGGTGTCCCGAAGTCGAGGTTGTTGTAAAGAGAGAAGCCCTAAACTTTGGGGTGCCTGCGTCTGGTTGATTTTTAGTTTTCCCAAGATATAGGCCCACGTGTGGAGGTGCCCTATGCTCTGTGGTTCTGTTCTGTACGTGTTTTAGGAACGAGCATACGCTTCTCCAGAGTGGCTGTTGGCATTTTGCGTCCCTCCCGGCAACTGGACAAGGCTCCCTTATCTCCTTGGCCTGTCCTGCCTTTCTGGTTTTTAGACATTTTCCGGATGGCTCTTTTGCCCGGGGGGGGAGTGAGATTTCTTTGTAGTGCCGATTTGCTCTCCCCGGGTGCTTGGTTGGCCAAAAAGGGCGTATGCGTTTTTTCCTGAATATATTCAGGAAAAAACGCATACGCCCTTTTTGGCCAACTGCATCATTGTCCACGTTCTGCCGCTTTTCCTGTGCTGGGAAGGCCATTCCCATCTACCTCCTGAACTCCGTTTCGTGCAATTCTGCCTTGCGTTCCAATCCCCTTCGTGGCCTTACCTCAGTATGTTTTTGGACGAGTGTTATCATTTAGAGCTCGGCAGGTTTGTGAAGTGCAGTGCCCCAGAGCTCCGTTTGGCAGCTCGCTTTGGTGTGAGCTGGCCGCAATAGCGCAAGATTGCTTCAGGCCCTGTTGTGCTTGCGGCGAGGCAGGCCGAGCCTTTGGTGAATTCCTCTTCGTGATGGGAAATTAGAGTGACGTGGGCCTGTCCGAACACCGCCAGCTGGTCTCTCATAGGTTGCCCCTCTTCCAGTTCATCCTTCGGACCACTTGCAGAGACTACGAAAGAGGAGTGTCAAGACGCTGATCCTGCAAGTGGGGGAATTGTTAGTCAAGCGGCTGGAATGGCGGACGCTAGCACCCGGAGGTGAAAAATGAGGTGCGCTTTCGAAAGCTTTCCCGATCACACGGTGTACCATCCCCTGGGATTCTCATGAGTGCTTTGGCTGTAGGAAAGTTGCCTTGAACCTGGAGAGGTGGGACCCATGGAATGGGTAGCACGCAGTATAACTCTAGAGGCTCTGCCTTTGCTCCTCCAACCTCAGCAATCCTCTCAGCCTGAGGAGTATCCAGCCTTATGTCTTATGCCGCTGTGGGTGTAGATGTGGTCAATCCTCGTTGCATCAGAGCCCCTGAACGCATTTTGGCAGAATTTCCCTCCCTCTCGCCGTGCTTCTTTCTTCTGTGTTTTGGAAATGTATTTTTAGAATGGGCTTTAGCTGATTTTCAGTGCTGTGTTGATGCCGCTTGACACACACTTGATTCACTTACAGAGAGATATCAATACTTAGGTTTTCAGATGCTTACGAGTCTGATATATTCTTCTGTGATGAATAGGAGCTGTTGAGTCCTGTTCACTGAGCAAGGAGTAGGTGGTGTCTATTATATATTTGCTTTTCCGACCGGTATCTGTGCTCATTTCCAAGTCGTTTTTTATGCATCACGCCACCTCACCTTTCCGGTTAAGCAGGCCTAAGTGTGTTTTCGAAAAGCGTGAGTCTGTTCTCTTTTGTCATTCGGGTCGTGGGTAGCGATTTGTACATTCCCTCTCTAAGTGATATCCCAAGTTTCTTTTTCTGTGGGACAGATTTCACTTAGCATCATCGTACCTCAATCCACTCATTATGCTGGAACCAGCCTTATGACATGGATTCCATGGCTGAGGGATATTCCCTCGTACCTAAGTAGCACAAATTCTTGGTCCATTTCTCTCTTCCCCGGCATATGAAGGGTGTCCCGAAGTCGAGGTTGTTGTAAAGAGAGAAGCCCTAAACTTTGGTGTGCCTGCGTCTGGTTGATTTTTAGTTTTCCCAAGATATAGGCCCACGTGTGGAGGTGCCCTATGCTCTGTGGTTCTGTTCTGTACGTGTTTTAGGAACGAGCATACGCTTCTCCAGAGTGGCTGTTGGCATTTTGCGTCCCTCCCGGCAACTGGACAAGGCTCCCTTATCTCCTTGGCCTGTCCTGCCTTTCTGGTTTTTAGACATTTTCCGGATGGCTCTTTTGCCCGGGGGGGGAGTGAGATTTCTTTGTAGTGCCGATTTGCTCTCCCCGGGTGCTTGGTTGGCCAAAAAGGGCGTATGCGTTTTTTCCTGAATATATTCAGGAAAAAACGCATACGCCCTTTTTGGCCAACTGCATCATTGTCCACGTTCTGCCGCTTTTCCTGTGCTGGGAAGGCCATTCCCATCTACCTCCTGAACTCCGTTTCGTGCAATTCTGCCTTGCGTTCAAATCCCCTTCGTGGCCTTACCTCAGTATGTTTTTGGACGAGAGTTATCATTTAGAGCTCGGCAGGTTTGTGAAGTGCAGTGCCCCAGAGCTCCGTTTGGCAGCTCGCTTTGGTGTGAGCTGGCCGCAATAGCGCAAGATTGCTTCAGGCCCTGTTGTGCTTGCGGCGAGGCAGGCCGAGCCTTTGGTGAATTCCTCTTCGTGATGGGAAATTAGAGTGACGTGGGCCTGTCCGAACACCGCCAGCTGGTCTCTCATAGGTTGCCCCTCTTCCAGTTCATCCTTCGGACCACTTGCAGAGACTACGAAAGAGGAGTGTCAAGACGCTGATCCTGCAAGTGGGGGAATTGTTAGTCAAGCGGCTGGAATGGCGGACGCTAGCACCCGGAGGTGAAAAATGAGGTGCGCTTTCGAAAGCTTTCCCGATCACACGGTGTACCATCCCCTGGGATTCGCATGAGTGGTTTGGCTGTAGGAAAGTTGCCTTGAACCTGGAGAGGTGGGACCCATGGAATGGGTAGCACGCAGTATAACTCTAGAGGCTCTGCCTTTGCTCCTCCAACCTCAGCAATCCTCTCAGCCTGAGGAGTATCCAGCCTTATGTCTTATGCCGCTGTGGGTGTAGATGTGGTCAATCCTGGTTGCATCACAGCCCCTGAACGCATTTTGGCAGAATTTCCCTCCCTCTCGCCGTGCTTCTTTCTTCTGTGTTTTGGAAATGTATTTTTAGAATGGGCTTTAGCTGATTTTCAGTGCTGTGTTGATGCCGCTTGACACACACTTGATTCACTTACAGAGAGATATCAATACTTAGGTTTTCAGATGCTTACGAGTCTGATATATTCTTCTGTGATGAATAGGAGCTGTTGAGTCCTGTTCACTGAGCAAGGAGTAGGTGGTGTCTATTATATATTTGCTTTTCCGACCGGTATCTGTGCTCATTTCCAAGTCGTGTTTTATGCATCACGCCACCTCACCTTTCCGCTTAAGCAGGCCTAAGTGTGTTTTGGAAAAGCGTGAGTCTGTTCTCTTTTGTCATTCGGGTCGTGGGTAGCGATTTGTACATTCCCTCTCTAAGTGATATCCCAAGTTTCTTTTTCTGTGGGACAGATTTCACTTAGCATCATCGTACCTCAATCCACTCATTATGCTGGAACCAGCCTTATGACATGGATTCCATGGCTGAGGGATATTCCCTCGTACCTAAGTAGCACAACTTCTTGGTCCATTTCTCTCTTCCCCGGCATATGAAGGGTGTCCCGAAGTCGAGGTTGTTGTAAAGAGAGAATCCCTAAACTTTGGTGTGCCTGCGTCTGGTTGAATTTTAGTTTTCCCAAGATATAGGCCCACGTGTGGAGGTGCCCTATGCTCTGTGTTTCTGTTCTGTACGTGTTTTAGGAACGAGCATACGCTTCTCCAGAGTGGCTGTTGGCATTTTGCGTCCCTCCCGGCAACTGGACAAGGCTCCCTTATCTCCTTGGCCTGTCCTGCCTTTCTGGTTTTTAGACATTTTCCGGATGGCTCTTTTGCCCGGGGGGGGAGTGAGATTTCTTTGTAGTGCCGATTTGCTCTCCCCGGGTGCTTGGTTGGCCAAAAAGGGCGTATGCGTTTTTTCCTGAATATATTCAGGAAAAAACGCATACGCCCTTTTTGGCCAACTGCATCATTGTCCACGTTCTGCCGCTTTTCCTGTGCTGGGAAGGCCATTCCCATCTACCTCCTGAACTCCGTTTCGTGCAATTCTGCCTTGCGTTCCAATCCCCTTCGTGGCCTTACCTCAGTATGTTTTTGGACGAGTGTTATCATTTAGAGCTCGGCAGGTTTGTGAAGTGCAGTGCCCCAGAGCTCCGTTTGGCAGGTCGCTTTGGTGTGAGCTGGCCGCAATAGCGCAAGATTGCTTCAGGCCCTGTTGTGCTTGCGGCGAGGCAGGCCGAGCCTTTGGTGAATTCCTCTTCGTGATGGGAAATTAGAGTGACGTGGGCCTGTCCGAACACCGCCAGCTGGTCTCTCATAGGTTGCCCCTCTTCCAGTTCATCCTTCGGACCACTTGCAGAGACTACGAAAGAGGAGTGTCAAGACGCTGATCCTGCAAGTGGGGGAATTGTTAGTCAAGCGGCTGGAATGGCGGACGCTAGCACCCGGAGGTGAAAAATGAGGTGCGCTTTCGAAAGCTTTCCCGATCACTCGGTGTACCATCCCCTGGGATTCGCATGAGTGGTTTGGCTGTAGGAAAGTTGCCTTGAACCTGGAGAGGTGGGACCCATGGAATGGGTAGCACGCAGTATAACTCTAGAGGCTCTGCCTTTGCTCCTCCAACCTCAGCAATCCTCTCAGCCTGAGGAGTATCCAGCCTTATGTCTTATGCCGCTGTGGGTGTAGATGTGGTCAATCCTGGTTGCATCACAGCCCCTGAAGGCATTTTGGCAGAATTTCCCTCCCTCTCGCCGTGCTTCTTTCTTCTGTGTTTTGGAAATGTATGTTTAGAATGGGCTTTAGCTGATTTTCAGTGCTGTGTTGATGCCGCTTGACACACACTTGATTCACTTACAGAGAGATATCAATACTTAGGTTTTCAGATGCTTACGAGTCTGATATATTCTTCTGTGATGAATAGGAGCTGTTGAGTCCTGTTCACTGAGCAAGGAGTAGGTGGTGTCTATTATATATTTGCTTTTCCGACCGGTATCTGTGCTCATTTCCAAGTCGTGTTTTATGCATCACGCCACCTCACCTTTCCGCTTAAGCAGGCCTAAGTGTGTTTTGGAAAAGCGTGAGTCTGTTCTCTTTTGTCATTCGGGTCGTGGGTAGCGATTTGTACATTCCCTCTCTAAGTGATATCCCAAGTTTCTTTTTCTGTGGGACAGATTTCACTTAGCATCATCGTACCTCAATCCACTCATTATGCTGGAACCAGCCTTATGACATGGATTCCATGGCTGAGGGATATTCCCTCGTACCTAAGTAGCACAAATTCTTGGTCCATTTCTCTCTTCCCCGGCATATGAAGGGTGTCCCGAAGTCGAGGTTGTTGTAAAGAGAGAAGCCCTAAACTTTGGTGTGCCTGCGTCTGGTTGATTTTTACTTTTCCCAAGATATAGGCCCACGTGTGGAGGTGCCCTATGCTCTGTGGTTCTGTTCTGTACGTGTTTTAGGAACGAGCATACGCTTCTCCAGAGTGGCTGTTGGCATTTTGCGTCCCTCCCGGCAACTGGACAAGGCTCCCTTATCTCCTTGGCCTGTCCTGCCTTTCTGGTTTTTAGACATTTTCCGGATGGCTCTTTTGCCCGGGGGGGGAGTGAGATTTCTTTGTAGTGCCGATTTGCTCTCCCCGGGTGCTTGGTTGGCCAAAAAGGGCGTATGCGTTTTTTCCTGAATATATTCAGGAAAAAACGCATACGCCCTTTTTGGCCAACTGCATCATTGTCCACGTTCTGCCGCTTTTCCTGTGCTGGGAAGGCCATTCCCATCTACCTCCTGAACTCCGTTTCGTGCAATTCTGCCTTGCGTTCCAATCCCCTTCGTGGCCTTACCTCAGTATGTTTTTGGACGAGTGTTATCATTTAGAGCTCGGCAGGTTTGTGAAGTGCAGTGCCCCAGAGCTCCGTTTGGCAGCTCGCTTTGGTGTGAGCTGGCCGCAATAGCGCAAGATTGCTTCAGGCCCTGTTGTGCTTGCGGCGAGGCAGGCCGAGCCTTTGGTGAATTCCTCTTCGTGATGGGAAATTAGAGTGACGTGGGCCTGTCCGAACACCGCCAGCTGGTCTCTCATAGGTTGCCCCTCTTCCAGTTCATCCTTCGGACCACTTGCAGAGACTACGAAAGAGGAGTGTCAAGACGCTGATCCTGCAAGTGGGGGAATTGTTAGTCAAGCGGCTGGAATGGCGGACGCTAGCACCCGGAGGTGAAAAATGAGGTGCGCTTTCGAAAGCTTTCCCGATCACTCGGTGTACCATCCCCTGGGATTCGCATGAGTGGTTTGGCTGTAGGAAAGTTGCCTTGAACCTGGAGAGGTGGGACCCATGGAATGGGTAGCACGCAGTATAACTCTAGAGGCTCTGCCTTTGCTCCTCCAACCTCAGCAATCCTCTCAGCCTGAGGAGTATCCAGCCTTATGTCTTATGCCGCTGTGGGTGTAGATGTGGTCAATCCTGGTTGCATCACAGCCCCTGAACGCATTTTGGCAGAATTTCCCTCCCTCTCGCCGTGCTTCTTTCTTCTGTGTTTTGGAAATGTATGTTTAGAATGGGCTTTAGCTGATTTTCAGTGCTGTGTTGATGCCGCTTGACACACACTTGATTCACTTACAGAGAGATATCAATACTTAGGTTTTCAGATGCTTACGAGTCTGATATATTCTTCTGTGATGAATAGGAGCTGTTGAGTCCTGTTCACTGAGCAAGGAGTAGGTGGTGTCTATTATATATTTGCTTTTCCGACCGGTATCTGTGCTCATTTCCAAGTCGTGTTTTATGCATCACGCCACCTCACCTTTCCGCTTAAGCAGGCCTAAGTGTGTTTTGGAAAAGCGTGAGTCTGTTCTCTTTTGTCATTCGGGTCGTGGGTAGCGATTTGTACATTCCCTCTCTAAGTGATATCCCAAGTTTCTTTTTCTGTGGGACAGATTTCACTTAGCATCATCGTACCTCAATCCACTCATTATGCTGGAACCAGCCTTATGACATGGATTCCATGGCTGAGGGATATTCCCTCGTACCTAAGTAGCACAGATTCTTGGTCCATTTCTCTCTTCCCCGGCATATGAAGGGTGTCCCGAAGTCGAGGTTGTTGTAAAGAGAGAATCCCTAAACTTTGGTGTGCCTGCGTCTGGTTGATTTTTAGTTTTCCCAAGATATAGGCCCACGTGTGGAGGTGCCCTATGCTCTGTGGTTCTGTTCTGTACGTGTTTTAGGAACGAGCATACGCTTCTCCAGAGTGGCTGTTGGCATTTTGCGTCCCTCCCGGCAACTGGACAAGGCTCCCTTATCTCCTTGGCCTGTCCTGCCTTTCTGGTTTTTAGACATTTTCCGGATGGCTCTTTTGCCCGGGGGGGGAGTGAGATTTCTTTGTAGTGCCGATTTGCTCTCCCCGGGTGCTTGGTTGGCCAAAAAGGGCGTATGCGTTTTTTCCTGAATATATTCAGGAAAAAACGCATACGCCCTTTTTGGCCAACTGCATCATTGTCCACGTTCTGCCGCTTTTCCTGTGCTGGGAAGGCCATTCCCATCTACCTCCTGAACTCCGTTTCGTGCAATTCTGCCTTGCGTTCCAATCCCCTTCGTGGCCTTACCTCAGTATGTTTTTGGACGAGTGTTATCATTTAGAGCTCGGCAGGTTTGTGAAGTGCAGTGCCCCAGAGCTCCGTTTGGCAGCTCGCTTTGGTGTGAGCTGGCCGCAATAGCGCAAGATTGCTTCAGGCCCTGTTGTGCTTGCGGCGAGGCAGGCCGAGCCTTTGGTGAATTCCTCTTTGTGATGGGAAATTAGAGTGACGTGGGCCTGTCCGAACACCGCCAGCTGGTCTCTCATAGGTTGCCCCTCTTCCAGTTCATCCTTCGGACCACTTGCAGAGACTACGAAAGAGGAGTGTCAAGACGCTGATCCTGCAAGTGGGGGAATTGTTAGTCAAGCGGCTGGAATGGCGGACGCTAGCACCCGGAGGTGAAAAATGAGGTGCGCTTTCGAAAGCTTTCCCGATCACTCGGTGTACCATCCCCTGGGATTCGCATGAGTGGTTTGGCTGTAGGAAAGTTGCCTTGAACCTGGAGAGGTGGGACCCATGGAATGGGTAGCACGCAGTATAACTCTAGAGGCTCTGCCTTTGCTCCTCCAACCTCAGCAATCCTCTCAGCCTGAGGAGTATCCAGCCTTATGTCTTATGCCGCTGTGGGTGTAGATGTGGTCAATCCTGGTTGCATCACAGCCCCTGAACGCATTTTGGCAGAATTTCCCTCCCTCTCGCCGTGCTTCTTTCTTCTGTGTTTTGGAAATGTATGTTTAGAATGGGCTTTAGCTGATTTTCAGTGCTGTGTTGATGCCGCTTGACACACACTTGATTCACTTACAGAGAGATATCAATACTTAGGTTTTCAGATGCTTACGAGTCTGATATATTCTTCTGTGATGAATAGGAGCTGTTGAGTCCTGTTCACTGAGCAAGGAGTAGGTGGTGTCTATTATATATTTGCTTTTCCGACCGGTATCTGTGCTCATTTCCAAGTCGTGTTTTATGCATCACGCCACCTCACCTTTCCGCTTAAGCAGGCCTAAGTGTGTTTTGGAAAAGCGTGAGTCTGTTCTCTTTTGTCATTCGGGTCGTGGGTAGCGATTTGTACATTCCCTCTCTAAGTGATATCCCAAGTTTCTTTTTCTGTGGGACAGATTTCACTTAGCATCATCGTACCTCAATCCACTCATTATGCTGGAACCAGCCTTATGACATGGATTCCATGGCTGAGGGATATTCCCTCGTACCTAAGTAGCACAAATTCTTGGTCCATTTCTCTCTTCCCCGGCATATGAAGGGTGTCCCGAAGTCGAGGTTGTTGTAAAGAGAGAAGCCCTAAACTTTGGTGTGCCTGCGTCTGGTTGATTTTTAGTTTTCCCAAGATATAGGCCCACGTGTGGAGGTGCCCTATGCTCTGTGGTTCTGTTCTGTACGTGTTTTAGGAACGAGCATACGCTTCTCCAGAGTGGCTGTTGGCATTTTGCGTCCCTCCCGGCAACTGGACAAGGCTCCCTTATCTCCTTGGCCTGTCCTGCCTTTCTGGTTTTTAGACATTTTCCGGATGGCTCTTTTGCCCGGGGGGGGAGTGAGATTTCTTTGTAGTGCCGATTTGCTCTCCCCGGGTGCTTGGTTGGCCAAAAAGGGCGTATGCGTTTTTTCCTGAATATATTCAGGAAAAAACGCATACGCCCTTTTTGGCCAACTGCATCATTGTCCACGTTCTGCCGCTTTTCCTGTGCTGGGAAGGCCATTCCCATCTACCTCCTGAACTCCGTTTCGTGCAATTCTGCCTTGCGTTCCAATCCCCTTCGTGGCCTTACCTCAGTATGTTTTTGGACGAGTGTTATCATTTAGAGCTCGGCAGGTTTGTGAAGTGCAGTGCCCCAGAGCTCCGTTTGGCAGGTCGCTTTGGTGTGAGCTGGCCGCAATAGCGCAAGATTGCTTCAGGCCCTGTTGTGCTTGCGGCGAGGCAGGCCGAGCCTTTGGTGAATTCCTCTTCGTGATGGGAAATTAGAGTGACGTGGGCCTGTCCGAACACCACCAGCTGGTCTCTCATAGGTTGCCCCTCTTCCAGTTCATCCTTCGGACCACTTGCAGAGACTACGAAAGAGGAGTGTCAAGACGCTGATCCTGCAAGTGGGGGAATTGTTAGTCAAGCGGCTGGAATGGCGGACGCTAGCACCCGGAGGTGAAAAATGAGGTGCGCTTTCGAAAGCTTTCCCGATCACACGGTGTACCATCCCCTGGGATTCGCATGAGTGGTTTGGCTGTAGGAAAGTTGCCTTGAACCTGGAGAGGTGGGACCCATGGAATGGGTAGCACGCAGTATAACTCTAGAGGCTCTGCCTTTGCTCCTCCAACCTCAGCAATCCTCTCAGCCTGAGGAGTATCCAGCCTTATGTCTTATGCCGCTGTGGGTGTAGATGTGGTCAATCCTGGTTGCATCACAGCCCCTGAACGCATTTTGGCAGAATTTCCCTCCCTCTCGCCGTGCTTCTTTCTTCTGTGTTTTGGAAATGTATGTTTAGAATGGGCTTTAGCTGATTTTCAGTGCTGTGTTGATGCCGCTTGACACACACTTGATTCACTTACAGAGAGATATCAATACTTAGGTTTTCAGATGCTTACGAGTCTGATATATTCTTCTGTGATGAATAGGAGCTGTTGAGTCCTGTTCACTGAGCAAGGAGTAGGTGGTGTCTATTATATATTTTCTTTTCCGACCGGTATCTGTGCTCATTTCCAAGTCGTTTTTTATGCATCACGCCACCTCACCTTTCCGCTTAAGCAGGCCTAAGTGTGTTTTGGAAAAGCGTGAGTCTGTTCTCTTTTGTCATTCGGGTCGTGGGTAGCGATTTGTACATTCCCTCTCTAAGTGATATCCCAAGTTTCTTTTTCTGTGGGACAGATTTCACTTAGCATCATCGTACCTCAATCCACTCATTATGCTGGAACCAGCCTTATGACATGGATTCCATGGCTGAGGGATATACCCTCGTACCTAAGTAGCACAAATTCTTGGTCCATTTCTCTCTTCCCCGGCATATGAAGGGTGTCCCGAAGTCGAGGTTGTTGTAAAGAGAGAATCCCTAAACTTTGGTGTGCCTGCGTCTGGTTGATTTTTAGTTTTCCCAAGATATAGGCCCACGTGTGGAGGTGCCCTATGCTCTGTGGTTCTGTTCTGTACGTGTTTTAGGAACGAGCATACGCTTCTCCAGAGTGGCTGTTGGTATTTTGCGTCCCTCCCGGCAACTGGACAAGGCTCCCTTATCTCCTTGGCCTGTCCTGCCTTTCTGGTTTTTAGACATTTTCCGGATGGCTCTTTTGCCCAGGGGGGGGAGTGAGATTTCTTTGTAGTGCCGATTTGCTCTTCCCGGGTGCTTGGTTGGCCAAAAAGGGCGTATGCGTTTTTTCCTGAATATATTCAGGAAAAAACGCATACGCCCTTTTTGGCCAACTGCATCATTGTCCACGTTCTGCCGCTTTTCCTGTGCTGGGAAGGCCATTCCCATCTACCTCCTGAACTCCGTTTCGTGCAATTCTGCCTTGCGTTCCAATCCCCTTCGTGGCCTTACCTCAGTATGTTTTTGGACGAGTGTTATCATTTAGAGCTCGGCAGGTTTGTGAAGTGCAGTGCCCCAGAGCTCCGTTTGGCAGGTCGCTTTGGTGTGAGCTGGCCGCAATAGCGCAAGATTGCTTCAGGCCCTGTTGTGCTTGCGGCGAGGCAGGCCGAGCCTTTGGTGAATTCCTCTTCGTGATGGGAAATTAGAGTGACGTGGGCCTGTCCGAACACCACCAGCTGGTCTCTCATAGGTTGCCCCTCTTCCAGTTCATCCTTCGGACCACTTGCAGAGACTACGAAAGAGGAGTGTCAAGACGCTGATCCTGCAAGTGGGGGAATTGTTAGTCAAGCGGCTGGAATGGCGGACGCTAGCACCCGGAGGTGAAAAATGAGGTGCGCTTTCGAAAGCTTTCCCGATCACACGGTGTACCATCCCCTGGGATTCGCATGAGTGGTTTGGCTGTAGGAAAGTTGCCTTGAACCTGGAGAGGTGGGACCCATGGAATGGGTAGCACGCAGTATAACTCTAGAGGCTCTGCCTTTGCTCCTCCAACCTCAGCAATCCTCTCAGCCTGAGGAGTATCCAGCCTTATGTCTTATGCCGCTGTGGGTGTAGATGTGGTCAATCCTGGTTGCATCACAGCCCCTGAACGCATTTTGGCAGAATTTCCCTCCCTCTCGCCGTGCTTCTTTCTTCTGTGTTTTGGAAATGTATGTTTAGAATGGGCTTTAGCTGATTTTCAGTGCTGTGTTGATGCCGCTTGACACACACTTGATTCACTTACAGAGAGATATCAATACTTAGGTTTTCAGATGCTTACGAGTCTGATATATTCTTCTGTGATGAATAGGAGCTGTTGAGTCCTGTTCACTGAGCAAGGAGTAGGTGGTGTCTATTATATATTTTCTTTTCCGACCGGTATCTGTGCTCATTTCCAAGTCGTTTTTTATGCATCACGCCACCTCACCTTTCCGCTTAAGCAGGCCTAAGTGTGTTTTGGAAAAGCGTGAGTCTGTTCTCTTTTGTCATTCGGGTCGTGGGTAGCGATTTGTACATTCCCTCTCTAAGTGATATCCCAAGTTTCTTTTTCTGTGGGACAGATTTCACTTAGCATCATCGTACCTCAATCCACTCATTATGCTGGAACCAGCCTTATGACATGGATTCCATGGCTGAGGGATATTCCCTCGTACCTAAGTAGCACAAATTCTTGGTCCATTTCTCTCTTCCCCGGCATATGAAGGGTGTCCCGAAGTCGAGGTTGTTGTAAAGAGAGAAGCCCTAAACTTTGGTGTGCCTGCGTCTGGTTGATTTTTAGTTTTCCCAAGATATAGGCCCACGTGTGGAGGTGCCCTATGCTCTGTGGTTCTGTTCTGTACGTGTTTTAGGAACGAGCATACGCTTCTCCAGAGTGGCTGTTGGCATTTTGCGTCCCTCCCGGCAACTGGACAAGGCTCCCTTATCTCCTTGGCCTGTCCTGCCTTTCTGGTTTTTAGACATTTTCCGGATGGCTCTTTTGCCCGGGGGGGGAATGAGATCTCTTTGTAGTGCCGATTTGCTCTCCCCGGGTGCTTGGTTGGCCAAAAAGGGCGTATGCGTTTTTTCCTGAATATATTCAGGAAAAAACGCATACGCCCTTTTTGGCCAACTGCATCATTGTCCACGTTCTGCCGCTTTTCCTGTGCTGGGAAGGCCATTCCCATCTACCTCCTGAACTCCGTTTCGTGCAATTCTGCCTTGCGTTCCAATCCCCTTCGTGGCCTTACCTCAGTATGTTTTTGGACGAGTGTTATCATTTAGAGCTCGGCAGGTTTGTGAAGTGCAGTGCCCCAGAGCTCCGTTTGGCAGGTCGCTTTGGTGTGAGCTGGCCGCAATAGCGCCAGATTGCTTCAGGCCCTGTTGTGCTTGCGGCGAGGCAGGCCGAGCCTTTGGTGAATTCCTCTTCGTGATGGGAAATTAGAGTGACGTGGGCCTGTCCGAACACCGCCAGCTGGTCTCTCATAGGTTGCCCCTCTTCCAGTTCATCCTTCGGACCACTTGCAGAGACTACGAAAGAGGAGTGTCAAGACGCTGATCCTGCAAGTGGGGGAATTGTTAGTCAAGCGGCTGGAATGGCGGACGCTAGCACCCGGAGGTGAAAAATGAGGTGCGCTTTCGAAAGCTTTCCCGATCACACGGTGTACCATCCCCTGGGATTCGCATGAGTGGTTTGGCTGTAGGAAAGTTGCCTTGAACCTGGAGAGGTGGGACCCATGGAATGGGTAGCACGCAGTATAACTCTAGAGGCTCTGCCTTTGCTCCTCCAACCTCAGCAATCCTCTCAGCCTGAGGAGTATCCAGCCTTATGTCTTATGCCGCTGTGGGTGTAGATGTGGTCAATCCTCGTTGCATCACAGCCCCTGAACGCATTTTGGCAGAATTTCCCTCCCTCTCGCCGTGCTTCTTTCTTCTGTGTTTTGGAAATGTATTTTTAGAATGGGCTTTAGCTGATTTTCAGTGCTGTGTTGATGCCGCTTGACACACACTTGATTCACTTACAGAGAGATATCAATACTTAGGTTTTCAGATGCTTACGAGTCTGATATATTCTTCTGTGATGAATAGGAGCTGTTGAGTCCTGTTCACTGAGCAAGGAGTAGGTGGTGTCTATTATATATTTTCTTTTCCGACCGGTATCTGTGCTCATTTCCAAGTCGTGTTTTATGCATCACGCCACCTCACCTTTCCGCTTAAGCAGGCCTAAGTGTGTTTTGGAAAAGCGTGAGTCTGTTCTCTTTTGTCATTCGGGTCGTGGGTAGCGATTTGTACATTCCCTCTCTAAGTGATATCCCAAGTTTCTTTTTCTGTGGGACAGATTTCACTTAGCATCATCGTACCTCAATCCACTCATTATGCTGGAACCAGCCTTATGACATGGATTCCATGGCTGAGGGATATTCCCTCGTACCTAAGTAGCACAAATTCTTGGTCCATTTCTCTCTTCCCCGGCATATGAAGGGTGTCCCGAAGTCGAGGTTGTTGTAAAGAGAGAAGCCCTAAACTTTGGTGTGCCTGCGTCTGGTTGATTTTTAGTTTTCCCAAGATATAGGCCCACGTGTGGAGGTGCCCTATGCTCTGTGGTTCTGTTCTGTACGTGTTTTAGGAACGAGCATACGCTTCTCCAGAGTGGCTGTTGGCATTTTGCGTCCCTCCCGGCAACTGGACAAGGCTCCCTTATCTCCTTGGCCTGTCCTGCCTTTCTGGTTTTTAGACATTTTCCGCATGGCTCTTTTGCCCGGGGGGGGAATGAGATCTCTTTGTAGTGCCGATTTGCTCTCCCCGGGTGCTTGGTTGGCCAAAAAGGGCGTATGCGTTTTTTCCTGAATATATTCAGGAAAAAACGCATACGCCCTTTTTGGCCAACTGCATCATTGTCCACGTTCTGCCGCTTTTCCTGTGCTGGGAAGGCCATTCCCATCTACCTCCTGAACTCCGTTTCGTGCAATTCTGCCTTGCGTTCCAATCCCCTTCGTGGCCTTACCTCAGTATGTTTTTGGACGAGTGTTATCATTTAGAGCTCGGCAGGTTTGTGAAGTGCAGTGCCCCAGAGCTCCGTTTGGCAGGTCGCTTTGGTGTGAGCTGGCCGCAATAGCGCAAGATTGCTTCAGGCCCTGTTGTGCTTGCGGCGAGGCAGGCCGAGCCTTTGGTGAATTCCTCTTCGTGATGGGAAATTAGAGTGACGTGGGCCTGTCCGAACACCGCCAGCTGGTCTCTCATAGGTTGCCCCTCTTCCAGTTCATCCTTCGGACCACTTGCAGAGACTACGAAAGAGGAGTGTCAAGACGCTGATCCTGCAAGTGGGGGAATTGTTAGTCAAGCGGCTGGAATGGCGGACGCTAGCACCCGGAGGTGAAAAATGAGGTGCGCTTTCGAAAGCTTTCCCGATCACACGGTGTACCATCCCCTGGGATTCGCATGAGTGGTTTGGCTGTAGGAAAGTTGCCTTGAACCTGGAGAGGTGGGACCCATGGAATGGGTAGCACGCAGTATAACTCTAGAGGCTCTGCCTTTGCTCCTCCAACCTCAGCAATCCTCTCAGCCTGAGGAGTATCCAGCCTTATGTCTTATGCCGCTGTGGGTGTAGATGTGGTCAATCCTGGTTGCATCACAGCCCCTGAACGCATTTTGGCAGAATTTCCCTCCCTCTCGCCGTGCTTCTTTCTTCTGTGTTTTGGAAATGTATTTTTAGAATGGGCTTTAGCTGATTTTCAGTGCTGTGTTGATGCCGCTTGACACACACTTGATTCACTTACAGAGAGATATCAATACTTAGGTTTTCAGATGCTTACGAGTCTGATATATTCTTCTGTGATGAATAGGAGCTGTTGAGTCCTGTTCACTGAGCAAGGAGTAGGTGGTGTCTATTATATATTTGCTTTTCCGACCGGTATCTGTGCTCATTTCCAAGTCGTGTTTTATGCATCACGCCACCTCACCTTTCCGCTTAAGCAGGCCTAAGTGTGTTTTGGAAAAGCGTGAGTCTGTTCTCTTTTGTCATTCGGGTCGTGGGTAGCGATTTGTACATTCCCTCTCTAAGTGATATCCCAAGTTTCTTTTTCTGTGGGACAGATTTCACTTAGCATCATCGTACCTCAATCCACTCATTATGCTGGAACCAGCCTTATGACATGGATTCCATGGCTGAGGGATATACCCTCGTACCTAAGTAGCACAAATTCTTGGTCCATTTCTCTCTTCCCCGGCATATGAAGGGTGTCCCGAAGTCGAGGTTGTTGTAAAGAGAGAATCCCTAAACTTTGGTGTGCCTGCGTCTGGTTGATTTTTAGTTTTCCCAAGATATAGGCCCACGTGTGGAGGTGCCCTATGCTCTGTGGTTCTGTTCTGTACGTGTTTTAGGAACGAGCATACGCTTCTCCAGAGTGGCTGTTGGTATTTTGCGTCCCTCCCGGCAACTGGACAAGGCTCCCTTATCTCCTTGGCCTGTCCTGCCTTTCTGGTTTTTAGACATTTTCCGGATGGCTCTTTTGCCCAGGGGGGGGAGTGAGATTTCTTTGTAGTGCCGATTTGCTCTTCCCGGGTGCTTGGTTGGCCAAAAAGGGCGTATGCGTTTTTTCCTGAATATATTCAGGAAAAAACGCATACGCCCTTTTTGGCCAACTGCATCATTGTCCACGTTCTGCCGCTTTTCCTGTGCTGGGAAGGCCATTCCCATCTACCTCCTGAACTCCGTTTCGTGCAATTCTGCCTTGCGTTCCAATCCCCTTCGTGGCCTTACCTCAGTATGTTTTTGGACGAGTGTTATCATTTAGAGCTCGGCAGGTTTGTGAAGTGCAGTGCCCCAGAGCTCCGTTTGGCAGGTCGCTTTGGTGTGAGCTGGCCGCAATAGCGCAAGATTGCTTCAGGCCCTGTTGTGCTTGCGGCGAGGCAGGCCGAGCCTTTGGTGAATTCCTCTTCGTGATGGGAAATTAGAGTGACGTGGGCCTGTCCGAACACCACCAGCTGGTCTCTCATAGGTTGCCCCTCTTCCAGTTCATCCTTCGGACCACTTGCAGAGACTACGAAAGAGGAGTGTCAAGACGCTGATCCTGCAAGTGGGGGAATTGTTAGTCAAGCGGCTGGAATGGCGGACGCTAGCACCCGGAGGTGAAAAATGAGGTGCGCTTTCGAAAGCTTTCCCGATCACACGGTGTACCATCCCCTGGGATTCGCATGAGTGGTTTGGCTGTAGGAAAGTTGCCTTGAACCTGGAGAGGTGGGACCCATGGAATGGGTAGCACGCAGTATAACTCTAGAGGCTCTGCCTTTGCTCCTCCAACCTCAGCAATCCTCTCAGCCTGAGGAGTATCCAGCCTTATGTCTTATGCCGCTGTGGGTGTAGATGTGGTCAATCCTGGTTGCATCACAGCCCCTGAACGCATTTTGGCAGAATTTCCCTCCCTCTCGCCGTGCTTCTTTCTTCTGTGTTTTGGAAATGTATGTTTAGAATGGGCTTTAGCTGATTTTCAGTGCTGTGTTGATGCCGCTTGACACACACTTGATTCACTTACAGAGAGATATCAATACTTAGGTTTTCAGATGCTTACGAGTCTGATATATTCTTCTGTGATGAATAGGAGCTGTTGAGTCCTGTTCACTGAGCAAGGAGTAGGTGGTGTCTATTATATATTTTCTTTTCCGACCGGTATCTGTGCTCATTTCCAAGTCGTTTTTTATGCATCACGCCACCTCACCTTTCCGCTTAAGCAGGCCTAAGTGTGTTTTGGAAAAGCGTGAGTCTGTTCTCTTTTGTCATTCGGGTCGTGGGTAGCGATTTGTACATTCCCTCTCTAAGTGATATCCCAAGTTTCTTTTTCTGTGGGACAGATTTCACTTAGCATCATCGTACCTCAATCCACTCATTATGCTGGAACCAGCCTTATGACATGGATTCCATGGCTGAGGGATATTCCCTCGTACCTAAGTAGCACAAATTCTTGGTCCATTTCTCTCTTCCCCGGCATATGAAGGGTGTCCCGAAGTCGAGGTTGTTGTAAAGAGAGAAGCCCTAAACTTTGGTGTGCCTGCGTCTGGTTGATTTTTAGTTTTCCCAAGATATAGGCCCACGTGTGGAGGTGCCCTATGCTCTGTGGTTCTGTTCTGTACGTGTTTTAGGAACGAGCATACGCTTCTCCAGAGTGGCTGTTGGCATTTTGCGTCCCTCCCGGCAACTGGACAAGGCTCCCTTATCTCCTTGGCCTGTCCTGCCTTTCTGGTTTTTAGACATTTTCCGGATGGCTCTTTTGCCCGGGGGGGGAATGAGATCTCTTTGTAGTGCCGATTTGCTCTCCCCGGGTGCTTGGTTGGCCAAAAAGGGCGTATGCGTTTTTTCCTGAATATATTCAGGAAAAAACGCATACGCCCTTTTTGGCCAACTGCATCATTGTCCACGTTCTGCCGCTTTTCCTGTGCTGGGAAGGCCATTCCCATCTACCTCCTGAACTCCGTTTCGTGCAATTCTGCCTTGCGTTCCAATCCCCTTCGTGGCCTTACCTCAGTATGTTTTTGGACGAGTGTTATCATTTAGAGCTCGGCAGGTTTGTGAAGTGCAGTGCCCCAGAGCTCCGTTTGGCAGGTCGCTTTGGTGTGAGCTGGCCGCAATAGCGCCAGATTGCTTCAGGCCCTGTTGTGCTTGCGGCGAGGCAGGCCGAGCCTTTGGTGAATTCCTCTTCGTGATGGGAAATTAGAGTGACGTGGGCCTGTCCGAACACCGCCAGCTGGTCTCTCATAGGTTGCCCCTCTTCCAGTTCATCCTTCGGACCACTTGCAGAGACTACGAAAGAGGAGTGTCAAGACGCTGATCCTGCAAGTGGGGGAATTGTTAGTCAAGCGGCTGGAATGGCGGACGCTAGCACCCGGAGGTGAAAAATGAGGTGCGCTTTCGAAAGCTTTCCCGATCACACGGTGTACCATCCCCTGGGATTCGCATGAGTGGTTTGGCTGTAGGAAAGTTGCCTTGAACCTGGAGAGGTGGGACCCATGGAATGGGTAGCACGCAGTATAACTCTAGAGGCTCTGCCTTTGCTCCTCCAACCTCAGCAATCCTCTCAGCCTGAGGAGTATCCAGCCTTATGTCTTATGCCGCTGTGGGTGTAGATGTGGTCAATCCTCGTTGCATCACAGCCCCTGAACGCATTTTGGCAGAATTTCCCTCCCTCTCGCCGTGCTTCTTTCTTCTGTGTTTTGGAAATGTATTTTTAGAATGGGCTTTAGCTGATTTTCAGTGCTGTGTTGATGCCGCTTGACACACACTTGATTCACTTACAGAGAGATATCAATACTTAGGTTTTCAGATGCTTACGAGTCTGATATATTCTTCTGTGATGAATAGGAGCTGTTGAGTCCTGTTCACTGAGCAAGGAGTAGGTGGTGTCTATTATATATTTTCTTTTCCGACCGGTATCTGTGCTCATTTCCAAGTCGTGTTTTATGCATCACGCCACCTCACCTTTCCGCTTAAGCAGGCCTAAGTGTGTTTTGGAAAAGCGTGAGTCTGTTCTCTTTTGTCATTCGGGTCGTGGGTAGCGATTTGTACATTCCCTCTCTAAGTGATATCCCAAGTTTCTTTTTCTGTGGGACAGATTTCACTTAGCATCATCGTACCTCAATCCACTCATTATGCTGGAACCAGCCTTATGACATGGATTCCATGGCTGAGGGATATTCCCTCGTACCTAAGTAGCACAAATTCTTGGTCCATTTCTCTCTTCCCCGGCATATGAAGGGTGTCCCGAAGTCGAGGTTGTTGTAAAGAGAGAAGCCCTAAACTTTGGTGTGCCTGCGTCTGGTTGATTTTTAGTTTTCCCAAGATATAGGCCCACGTGTGGAGGTGCCCTATGCTCTGTGGTTCTGTTCTGTACGTGTTTTAGGAACGAGCATACGCTTCTCCAGAGTGGCTGTTGGCATTTTGCGTCCCTCCCGGCAACTGGACAAGGCTCCCTTATCTCCTTGGCCTGTCCTGCCTTTCTGGTTTTTAGACATTTTCCGCATGGCTCTTTTGCCCGGGGGGGGAATGAGATCTCTTTGTAGTGCCGATTTGCTCTCCCCGGGTGCTTGGTTGGCCAAAAAGGGCGTATGCGTTTTTTCCTGAATATATTCAGGAAAAAACGCATACGCCCTTTTTGGCCAACTGCATCATTGTCCACGTTCTGCCGCTTTTCCTGTGCTGGGAAGGCCATTCCCATCTACCTCCTGAACTCCGTTTCGTGCAATTCTGCCTTGCGTTCCAATCCCCTTCGTGGCCTTACCTCAGTATGTTTTTGGACGAGTGTTATCATTTAGAGCTCGGCAGGTTTGTGAAGTGCAGTGCCCCAGAGCTCCGTTTGGCAGGTCGCTTTGGTGTGAGCTGGCCGCAATAGCGCAAGATTGCTTCAGGCCCTGTTGTGCTTGCGGCGAGGCAGGCCGAGCCTTTGGTGAATTCCTCTTCGTGATGGGAAATTAGAGTGACGTGGGCCTGTCCGAACACCGCCAGCTGGTCTCTCATAGGTTGCCCCTCTTCCAGTTCATCCTTCGGACCACTTGCAGAGACTACGAAAGAGGAGTGTCAAGACGCTGATCCTGCAAGTGGGGGAATTGTTAGTCAAGCGGCTGGAATGGCGGACGCTAGCACCCGGAGGTGAAAAATGAGGTGCGCTTTCGAAAGCTTTCCCGATCACACGGTGTACCATCCCCTGGGATTCGCATGAGTGGTTTGGCTGTAGGAAAGTTGCCTTGAACCTGGAGAGGTGGGACCCATGGAATGGGTAGCACGCAGTATAACTCTAGAGGCTCTGCCTTTGCTCCTCCAACCTCAGCAATCCTCTCAGCCTGAGGAGTATCCAGCCTTATGTCTTATGCCGCTGTGGGTGTAGATGTGGTCAATCCTGGTTGCATCACAGCCCCTGAACGCATTTTGGCAGAATTTCCCTCCCTCTCGCCGTGCTTCTTTCTTCTGTGTTTTGGAAATGTATTTTTAGAATGGGCTTTAGCTGATTTTCAGTGCTGTGTTGATGCCGCTTGACACACACTTGATTCACTTACAGAGAGATATCAATACTTAGGTTTTCAGATGCTTACGAGTCTGATATATTCTTCTGTGATGAATAGGAGCTGTTGAGTCCTGTTCACTGAGCAAGGAGTAGGTGGTGTCTATTATATATTTTCTTTTCCGACCGGTATCTGTGCTCATTTCCAAGTCGTGTTTTATGCATCACGCCACCTCACCTTTCCGCTTAAGCAGGCCTAAGTGTGTTTTGGAAAAGCGTGAGTCTGTTCTCTTTTGTCATTCGGGTCGTGGGTAGCGATTTGTACATTCCCTCTCTAAGTGATATCCCAAGTTTCTTTTTCTGTGGGACAGATTTCACTTAGCATCATCGTACCTCAATCCACTCATTATGCTGGAACCAGCCTTATGACATGGATTCCATGGCTGAGGGATATTCCCTCGTACCTAAGTAGCACAAATTCTTGGTCCATTTCTCTCTTCCCCGGCATATGAAGGGTGTCCCGAAGTCGAGGTTGTTGTAAAGAGAGAAGCCCTAAACTTTGGTGTGCCTGCGTCTGGTTGATTTTTAGTTTTCCCAAGATATAGGCCCACGTGTGGAGGTGCCCTATGCTCTGTGGTTCTGTTCTGTACGTGTTTTAGGAACGAGCATACGCTTCTCCAGAGTGGCTGTTGGCATTTTGCGTCCCTCCCGGCAACTGGACAAGGCTCCCTTATCTCCTTGGCCTGTCCTGCCTTTCTGGTTTTTAGACATTTTCCGCATGGCTCTTTTGCCCGGGGGGGGAATGAGATCTCTTTGTAGTGCCGATTTGCTCTCCCCGGGTGCTTGGTTGGCCAAAAAGGGCGTATGCGTTTTTTCCTGAATATATTCAGGAAAAAACGCATACGCCCTTTTTGGCCAACTGCATCATTGTCCACGTTCTGCCGCTTTTCCTGTGCTGGGAAGGCCATTCCCATCTACCTCCTGAACTCCGTTTCGTGCAATTCTGCCTTGCATTCCAATCCCCTTCGTGGCCTTACCTCAGTATGTTTTTGGACGAGTGTTATCATTTAGAGCTCGGCAGGTTTGTGAAGTGCAGTGCCCCAGAGCTCCGTTTGGCAGGTCGCTTTGGTGTGAGCTGGCCGCAATAGCGCAAGATTGCTTCAGGCCCTGTTGTGCTTGCGGCGAGGCAGGCCGAGCCTTTGGTGAATTCCTCTTCGTGATGGGAAATTAGAGTGACGTGGGCCTGTCCGAACACCGCCAGCTGGTCTCTCATAGGTTGCCCCTCTTCCAGTTCATCCTTCGGACCACTTGCAGAGACTACGAAAGAGGAGTGTCAAGACGCTGATCCTGCAAGTGGGGGAATTGTTAGTCAAGCGGCTGGAATGGCGGACGCTAGCACCCGGAGGTGAAAAATGAGGTGCGCTTTCGAAAGCTTTCCCGATCACACGGTGTACCATCCCCTGGGATTCGCATGAGTGGTTTGGCTGTAGGAAAGTTGCCTTGAACCTGAAGAGGTGGGACCCATGGAATGGGTAGCACGCAGTATAACTCTAGAGGCTCTGCCTTTGCTCCTCCAACCTCAGCAATCCTCTCAGCCTGAGGAGTATCCAGCCTTATGTCTTATGCCGCTGTGGGTGTAGATGTGGTCAATCCTGGTTGCATCACAGCCCCTGAACGCATTTTGGCAGAATTTCCCTCCCTCTCGCCGTGCTTCTTTCTTCTGTGTTTTGGAAATGTATTTTTAGAATGGGCTTTAGCTGATTTTCAGTGCTGTGTTGATGCCGCTTGACACACACTTGATTCACTTACAGAGAGATATCAATACTTAGGTTTTCAGATGCTTACGAGTCTGATATATTCTTCTGTGATGAATAGGAGCTGTTGAGTCCTGTTCACTGAGCAAGGAGTAGGTGGTGTCTATTATATATTTGCTTTTCCGACCGGTATCTGTGCTCATTTCCAAGTCGTGTTTTATGCATCACGCCACCTCACCTTTCCGCTTCAGCAGGCCTAAGTGTGTTTTGGAAAAGCGTGAGTCTGTTCTCTTTTGTCATTCGGGTCGTGGGTAGCGATTTGTACATTCCCTCTCTAAGTGATATCCCAAGTTTCTTTTTCTGTGGGACAGATTTCACTTAGCATCATCGTACCTCAATCCACTCATTATGCTGGAACCAGCCTTATGACATGGATTCCATGGCTGAGGGATATTCCCTCGTACCTAAGTAGCACAAATTCTTGGTCTATTTCTCTCTTCCCCGGCATATGAAGGGTGTCCCGAAGTCGAGGTTGTTGTAAAGAGAGAATCCCTAAACTTTGGTGTGCCTGCGTCTGGTTGATTTTTACTTTTCCCAAGATATACGCCCACGTGTGGAGGTGCCCTATGCTCTGTGGTTCTGTTCTGTACGTGTTTTAGGAACGAGCATACGCTTCTCCAGAGTGGCTGTTGGCATTTTGCGTCCCTCCCGGCAACTGGACAAGGCTCCCTTATCTCCTTGGCCTGTCCTGCCTTTCTGGTTTTTAGACATTTTCCGGATGGCTCTTTTGCCCGGGGGGGGAGTGAGATTTCTTTGTAGTGCCGATTTGCTCTCCCCGGGTGCTTGGTTGGCCAAAAAGGGCGTATGCGTTTTTTCCTGAATATATTCAGGAAAAAACGCATACGCCCTTTTTGGCCAACTGCATCATTGTCCACGTTCTGCCGCTTTTCCTGTGCTGGGAAGGCCATTCCCATCTACCTCCTGAACTCCGTTTCGTGCAATTCTGCCTTGCGTTCCAATCCCCTTCGTGGCCTTACCTCAGTATGTTTTTGGACGAGTGTTATCATTTAGAGCTCGGCAGGTTTGTGAAGTGCAGTGCCCCAGAGCTCCGTTTGGCAGGTCGCTTTGGTGTGAGCTGGCCGCAATAGCGCAAGATTGCTTCAGGCCCTGTTGTGCTTGCGGCGAGGCAGGCCGAGCCTTTGGTGAATTCCTCTTCGTGATGGGAAATTAGAGTGACGTGGGCCTGTCCGAACACCGCCAGCTGGTCTCTCATAGGTTGCCCCTCTTCCAGTTCATCCTTCGGACCACTTGCAGAGACTACGAAAGAGGAGTGTCAAGACGCTGATCCTGCAAGTGGGGGAATTGTTAGTCAAGCGGCTGGAATGGCGGACGCTAGCACCCGGAGGTGAAAAATGAGGTGCGCTTTCGAAAGCTTTCCCGATCACACGGTGTACCATCCCCTGGGATTCGCATGAGTGGTTTGGCTGTAGGAAAGTTGCCTTGAACCTGGAGAGGTGGGACCCATGGAATGGGTAGCACGCAGTATAACTCTAGAGGCTCTGCCTTTGCTCCTCCAACCTCAGCAATCCTCTCAGCCTGAGGAGTATCCAGCCTTATGTCTTATGCCGCTGTGGGTGTAGATGTGGTCAATCCTGGTTGCATCACAGCCCCTGAACGCATTTTGGCAGAATTTCCCTCCCTCTCGCCGTGCTTCTTTCTTCTGTGTTTTGGAAATGTATTTTTAGAATGGGCTTTAGCTGATTTTCAGTGCTGTGTTGATGCCGCTTGACACACACTTGATTCACTTACAGAGAGATATCAATACTTAGGTTTTCAGATGCTTACGAGTCTGATATATTCTTCTGTGATGAATAGGAGCTGTTGAGTCCTGTTCACTGAGCAAGGAGTAGGTGGTGTCTATTATATATTTGCTTTTCCGACCGGTATCTGTGCTCATTTCCAAGTCGTGTTTTATGCATCACGCCACCTCACCTTTCCGCTTCAGCAGGCCTAAGTGTGTTTTGGAAAAGCGTGAGTCTGTTCTCTTTTGTCATTCGGGTCGTGGGTAGCGATTTGTACATTCCCTCTCTAAGTGATATCCCAAGTTTCTTTTTCTGTGGGACAGATTTCACTTAGCATCATCGTACCTCAATCCACTCATTATGCTGGAACCAGCCTTATGACATGGATTCCATGGCTGAGGGATATTCCCTCGTACCTAAGTAGCACAACTTCTTGGTCCATTTCTCTCTTCCCCGGCATATGAAGGGTGTCCCGAAGTCGAGGTTGTTGTAAAGAGAGAATCCCTAAACTTTGGTGTGCCTGCGTCTGGTTGAATTTTAGTTTTCCCAAGATATAGGCCCACGTGTGGAGGTGCCCTATGCTCTGTGTTTCTGTTCTGTACGTGTTTTAGGAACGAGCATACGCTTCTCCAGAGTGGCTGTTGGCATTTTGCGTCCCTCCCGGCAACTGGACAAGGCTCCCTTATCTCCTTGGCCTGTCCTGCCTTTCTGGTTTTTAGACATTTTCCGGATGGCTCTTTTGCCCGGGGGGGGAGTGAGATTTCTTTGTAGTGCCGATTTGCTCTCCCCGGGTGCTTGGTTGGCCAAAAAGGGCGTATGCATTTTTTCCTGAATATATTCAGGAAAAAACGCATACGCCCTTTTTGGCCAACTGCATCATTGTCCACGTTCTGCCGCTTTTCCTGTGCTGGGAAGGCCATTCCCATCTACCTCCTGAACTCCGTTTCGTGCAATTCTGCCTTGCGTTCCAATCCCCTTCGTGGCCTTACCTCAGTATGTTTTTGGACGAGTGTTATCATTTAGAGCTCGGCAGGTTTGTGAAGTGCAGTGCCCCAGAGCTCCGTTTGGCAGGTCGCTTTGGTGTGAGCTGGCCGCAATAGCGCAAGATTGCTTCAGGCCCTGTTGTGCTTGCGGCGAGGCAGGCCGAGCCTTTGGTGAATTCCTCTTCGTGATGGGAAATTAGAGTGACGTGGGCCTGTCCGAACACCGCCAGCTGGTCTCTCATAGGTTGCCCCTCTTCCAGTTCATCCTTCGGACCACTTGCAGAGACTACGAAAGAGGAGTGTCAAGACGCGGATCCTGCAAGTGGGGGAATTGTTAGTCAAGCGGCTGGAATGGCGGACGCTAGCACCCGGAGGTGAAAAATGAGGTGCGCTTTCGAAAGCTTTCCCGATCACACGGTGTACCATCCCCTGGGATTCGCATGAGTGGTTTGGCTGTAGGAAAGTTGCCTTGAACCTGGAGAGGTGGGACCCATGGAATGGGTAGCACGCAGTATAACTCTAGAGGCTCTGCCTTTGCTCCTCCAACCTCAGCAATCCTCTCAGCCTGAGGAGTATCCAGCCTTATGTCTTATGCTGCTGTGGGTGTAGATGTGGTCAATCCTGGTTGCATCACAGCCCCTGAACGCATTTTGGCAGAATTTCCCTCCCTCTCGCCGTGCTTCTTTCTTCTGTGTTTTGGAAATGTATTTTTAGAATGGGCTTTAGCTGATTTTCAGTGCTGTGTTGATGCCGCTTGACACACACTTGATTCACTTACAGAGAGATATCAATACTTAGGTTTTCAGATGCTTACGAGTCTGATATATTCTTCTGTGATGAATAGGAGCTGTTGAGTCCTGTTCACTGAGCAAGGAGTAGGTGGTGTCTATTATATATTTGCTTTTCCGACCGGTATCTGTGCTCATTTCCAAGTCGTGTTTTATGCATCACGCCACCTCACCTTTCCGCTTAAGCAGGCCTAAGTGTGTTTTGGAAAAGCGTGAGTCTGTTCTCTTTTGTCATTCGGGTCGTGGGTAGCGATTTGTACATTCCCTCTCTAAGTGATATCCCAAGTTTCTTTTTCTGTGGGACAGATTTCACTTAGCATCATCGTACCTCAATCCACTCATTATGCTGGAACCAGCCTTATGACATGGATTCCATGGCTGAGGGATATTCCCTCGTACCTAAGTAGCACAACTTCTTGGTCCATTTCTCTCTTCCCCGGCATATGAAGGGTGTCCCGAAGTCGAGGTTGTTGTAAAGAGAGAATCCCTAAACTTTGGTGTGCCTGCGTCTGGTTGAATTTTAGTTTTCCCAAGATATAGGCCCACGTGTGGAGGTGCCCTATGCTCTGTGTTTCTGTTCTGTACGTGTTTTAGGAACGAGCATACGCTTCTCCAGAGTGGCTGTTGGCATTTTGCGTCCCTCCCGGCAACTGGACAAGGCTCCCTTATCTCCTTGGCCTGTCCTGCCTTTCTGGTTTTTAGACATTTTCCGGATGGCTCTTTTGCCCGGGGGGGGAGTGAGATTTCTTTGTAGTGCCGATTTGCTCTCCCCGGGTGCTTGGTTGGCCAAAAAGGGCGTATGCGTTTTTTCCTGAATATATTCAGGAAAAAACGCATACGCCCTTTTTGGCCAACTGCATCATTGTCCACGTTCTGCCGCTTTTCCTGTGCTGGGAAGGCCATTCCCATCTACCTCCTGAACTCCGTTTCGTGCAATTCTGCCTTGCGTTCCAATCCCCTTCGTGGCCTTACCTCAGTATGTTTTTGGACGAGTGTTATCATTTAGAGCTCGGCAGGTTTGTGAAGTGCAGTGCCCCAGAGCTCCGTTTGGCAGGTCGCTTTGGTGTGAGCTGGCCGCAATAGCGCAAGATTGCTTCAGGCCCTGTTGTGCTTGCGGCGAGGCAGGCCGAGCCTTTGGTGAATTCCTCTTCGTGATGGGAAATTAGAGTGACGTGGGCCTGTCCGAACACCGCCAGCTGGTCTCTCATAGGTTGCCCCTCTTCCAGTTCATCCTTCGGACCACTTGCAGAGACTACGAAAGAGGAGTGTCAAGACGCGGATCCTGCAAGTGGGGGAATTGTTAGTCAAGCGGCTGGAATGGCGGACGCTAGCACCCGGAGGTGAAAAATGAGGTGCGCTTTCGAAAGCTTTCCCGATCACACGGTGTACCATCCCCTGGGATTCGCATGAGTGGTTTGGCTGTAGGAAAGTTGCCTTGAACCTGGAGAGGTGGGACCCATGGAATGGGTAGCACGCAGTATAACTCTAGAGGCTCTGCCTTTGCTCCTCCAACCTCAGCAATCCTCTCAGCCTGAGGAGTATCCAGCCTTATGTCTTATGCCGCTGTGGGTGTAGATGTGGTCAATCCTCGTTGCATCACAGCCCCTGAACGCATTTTGGCAGAATTTCCCTCCCTCTCGCCGTGCTTCTTTCTTCTGTGTTTTGGAAATGTATTTTTAGAATGGGCTTTAGCTGATTTTCAGTGCTGTGTTGATGCCTCTTGACACACACTTGATTCACTTACAGAGAGATATCAATACTTAGGTTTTCAGATGCTTACGAGTCTGATATATTCTTCTGTGATGAATAGGAGCTGTTGAGTCCTGTTCACTGAGCAAGGAGTAGGTGGTGTCTATTATATATTTTCTTTTCCGACCGGTATCTGTGCTCATTTCCAAGTCGTGTTTTATGCATCACGCCACCTCACCTTTCCGCTTAAGCAGGCCTAAGTGTGTTTTGGAAAAGCGTGAGTCTGTTCTCTTTTGTCATTCGGGTCGTGGGTATCGATTTGTACATTCCCTCTCTAAGTGATATCCCAAGTTTCTTTTTCTGTGGGACAGATTTCACTTAGCATCATCGTACCTCAATCCACTCATTATGCTGGAACCAGCCTTATGACATGGATTCCATGGCTGAGGGATATTCCCTCGTACCTAAGTAGCACAACTTCTTGGTCCATTTCTCTCTTCCCCGGCATATGAAGGGTGTCCCGAAGTCGAGGTTGTTGTAAAGAGAGAATCCCTAAACTTTGGTGTGCCTGCGTCTGGTTGATTTTTACTTTTCCCAAGATATAGGCCCACGTGTGGAGGTGCCCTATGCTCTGTGTTTCTGTTCTGTACGTGTTTTAGGAACGAGCATACGCTTCTCCAGAGTGGCTGTTGGCATTTTGCGTCCCTCCCGGCAACTGGACAAGGCTCCCTTATCTCCTTGGCCTGTCCTGCCTTTCTGGTTTTTAGACATTTTCCGGATGGCTCTTTTGCCCGGGGGGGGAGTGAGATTTCTTTGTAGTGCCGATTTGCTCTCCCCGGGTGCTTGGTTGGCCAAAAAGGGCGTATGCGTTTTTTCCTGAATATATTCAGGAAAAAACGCATACGCCCTTTTTGGCCAACTGCATCATTGTCCACGTTCTGCCGCTTTTCCTGTGCTGGGAAGGCCATTCCCATCTACCTCCTGAACTCCGTTTCGTGCAATTCTGCCTTGCGTTCAAATCCCCTTCGTGGCCTTACCTCAGTATGTTTTTGGACGAGTGTTATCATTTAGAGCTCGGCAGGTTTGTGAAGTGCAGTGCCCCAGAGCTCCGTTTGGCAGGTCGCTTTGGTGTGAGCTGGCCGCAATAGCGCCAGATTGCTTCAGGCCCTGTTGTGCTTGCGGCGAGGCAGGCCGAGCCTTTGGTGAATTCCTCTTCGTGATGGGAAATTAGAGTGACGTGGGCCTGTCCGAACACCGCCAGCTGGTCTCTCATAGGTTGCCCCTCTTCCAGTTCATCCTTCGGACCACTTGCAGAGACTACGAAAGAGGAGTGTCAAGACGCTGATCCTGCAAGTGGGGGAATTGTTAGTCAAGCGGCTGGAATGGCGGACGCTAGCACCCGGAGGTGAAAAATGAGGTGCGCTTTCGAAAGCTTTCCCGATCACACGGTGTACCATCCCCTGGGATTCCCATGAGTGGTTTGGCTGTAGGAAAGTTGCCTTGAACCTGGAGAGGTGGGACCCATGGAATGGGTAGCACGCAGTATAACTCTAGAGGCTCTGCCTTTGCTCCTCCAACCTCAGCAATCCTCTCAGCCTGAGGAGTATCCAGCCTTATGTCTTATGCCGCTGTGGGTGTAGATGTGGTCAATCCTGGTTGCATCACAGCCCCTGAACGCATTTTGGCAGAATTTCCCTCCCTCTCGCCGTGCTTCTTTCTTCTGTGTTTTGGAAATGTATTTTTAGAATGGGCTTTAGCTGATTTTCAGTGCTGTGTTGATGCCGCTTGACACACACTTGATTCACTTACAGAGAGATATCAATACTTAGGTTTTCAGATGCTTACGAGTCTGATATATTCTTCTGTGATGAATAGGAGCTGTTGAGTCCTGTTCACTGAGCAAGGAGTAGGTGGTGTCTATTATATATTTGCTTTTCCGACCGGTATCTGTGCTCATTTCCAAGTTGTTTTTTATGCATCACGCCACCTCACCTTTCCGCTTCAGCAGGCCTAAGTGTGTTTTGGAAAAGCGTGAGTCTGTTCTCTTTTGTCATTCGGGTCGTGGGTAGCGATTTGTACATTCCCTCTCTAAGTGATATCCCAAGTTTCTTTTTCTGTGGGACAGATTTCACTTAGCATCATCGTACCTCAATCCACTCATTATGCTGGAACCAGCCTTATGACATGGATTCCATGGCTGAGGGATATTCCCTCGTACCTAAGTAGCACAACTTCTTGGTCCATTTCTCTCTTCCCCGGCATATGAAGGGTGTCCCGAAGTCGAGGTTGTTGTAAAGAGAGAAGCCCTAAACTTTGGGGTGCCTGCGTCTGGTTGATTTTTAGTTTTCCCAAGATATAGGCCCACGGGTGGAGGTGCCCTATGCTCTGTGGTTCTGTTCTGTACGTGTTTTAGGAACGAGCATACGCTTCTCCAGAGTGGCTGTTGGCATTTTGCGTCCCTCCCGGCAACTGGACAAGGCTCCCTTATCTCCTTGGCCTGTCCTGCCTTTCTGGTTTTTAGACATTTTCCGGATGGCTCTTTTGCCCGGGGGGGGAGTGAGATTTCTTTGTAGTGCCGATTTGCTCTCCCCGGGTGCTTGGTTGGCCAAAAAGGGCGTATGCGTTTTTTCCTGAATATATTCAGGAAAAAACGCATACGCCCTTTTTGGCCAACTGCATCATTGTCCACGTTCTGCCGCTTTTCCTGTGCTGGGAAGGCCATTCCCATCTACCTCCTGAACTCCGTTTCGTGCAATTCTGCCTTGCGTTCCAATCCCCTTCGTGGCCTTACCTCAGTATGTTTTTGGACGAGTGTTATCATTTAGAGCTCGGCAGGTTTGTGAAGTGCAGTGCCCCAGAGCTCCGTTTGGCAGGTCGCTTTGGTGTGAGCTGGCCGCAATAGCGCAAGATTGCTTCAGGCCCTGTTGTGCTTGCGGCGAGGCAGGCCGAGCCTTTGGTGAATTCCTCTTCGTGATGGGAAATTAGAGTGACGTGGGCCTGTCCGAACACCGCCAGCTGGTCTCTCATAGGTTGCCCCTCTTCCAGTTCATCCTTCGGACCACTTGCAGAGACTACGAAAGAGGAGTGTCAAGACGCTGATCCTGCAAGTGGGGGAATTGTTAGTCAAGCGGCTGGAATGGCGGACGCTAGCACCCGGAGGTGAAAAATGAGGTGCGCTTTCGAAAGCTTTCCCGATCACACGGTGTACCATCCCCTGGGATTCCCATGAGTGGTTTGGCTGTAGGAAAGTTGCCTTGAACCTGGAGAGGTGGGACCCATGGAATGGGTAGCACGCAGTATAACTCTAGAGGCTCTGCCTTTGCTCCTCCAACCTCAGCAATCCTCTCAGCCTGAGGAGTATCCAGCCTTATGTCTTATGCCGCTGTGGGTGTAGATGTGGTCAATCCTGGTTGCATCACAGCCCCTGAACGCATTTTGGCAGAATTTCCCTCCCTCTCGCCGTGCTTCTTTCTTCTGTGTTTTGGAAATGTATTTTTAGAATGGGCTTTAGCTGATTTTCAGTGCTGTGTTGATGCCGCTTGACACACACTTGATTCACTTACAGAGAGATATCAATACTTAGGTTTTCAGATGCTTACGAGTCTGATATATTCTTCTGTGATGAATAGGAGCTGTTGAGTCCTGTTCACTGAGCAAGGAGTAGGTGGTGTCTATTATATATTTGCTTTTCCGACCGGTATCTGTGCTCATTTCCAAGTTGTTTTTTATGCATCACGCCACCTCACCTTTCCGCTTCAGCAGGCCTAAGTGTGTTTTGGAAAAGCGTGAGTCTGTTCTCTTTTGTCATTCGGGTCGTGGGTAGCGATTTGTACATTCCCTCTCTAAGTGATATCCCAAGTTTCTTTTTCTGTGGGACAGATTTCACTTAGCATCATCGTACCTCAATCCACTCATTATGCTGGAACCAGCCTTATGACATGGATTCCATGGCTGAGGGATATTCCCTCGTACCTAAGTAGCACAACTTCTTGGTCCATTTCTCTCTTCCCCGGCATATGAAGGGTGTCCCGAAGTCGAGGTTGTTGTAAAGAGAGAATCCCTAAACTTTGGTGTGCCTGCGTCTGGTTGAATTTTAGTTTTCCCAAGATATAGGCCCACGTGTGGAGGTGCCCTATGCTCTGTGTTTCTGTTCTGTACGTGTTTTAGGAACGAGCATACGCTTCTCCAGAGTGGCTGTTGGCATTTTGCGTCCCTCCCGGCAACTGGACAAGGCTCCCTTATCTCCTTGGCCTGTCCTGCCTTTCTGGTTTTTAGACATTTTCCGGATGGCTCTTTTGCCCGGGGGGGGAGTGAGATTTCTTTGTAGTGCCGATTTGCTCTCCCCGGGTGCTTGGTTGGCCAAAAAGGGCGTATGCGTTTTTTCCTGAATATATTCAGGAAAAAACACATACGCCCTTTTTGGCCAACTGCATCATTGTCCACGTTCTGCCGCTTTTCCTGTGCTGGGAAGGCCATTCCCATCTACCTCCTGAACTCCGTTTCGTGCAATTCTGCCTTGCGTTCCAATCCCCTTCGTGGCCTTACCTCAGTATGTTTTTGGACGAGTGTTATCATTTAGAGCTCGGCAGGTTTGTGAAGTGCAGTGCCCCAGAGCTCCGTTTGGCAGGTCGCTTTGGTGTGAGCTGGCCGCAATAGCGCAAGATTGCTTCAGGCCCTGTTGTGCTTGCGGCGAGGCAGGCCGAGCCTTTGGTGAATTCCTCTTCGTGATGGGAAATTAGAGTGACGTGGGCCTGTCCGAACACCGCCAGCTGGTCTCTCATAGGTTGCCCCTCTTCCAGTTCATCGTTCGGACCACTTGCAGAGACTACGAAAGAGGAGTGTCAAGACGCTGATCCTGCAAGTGGGGGAATTGTTAGTCAAGCGGCTGGAATGGCGGACGCTAGCACCCGGAGGTGAAAAATGAGGTGCGCTTTCGAAAGCTTTCCCGATCACACGGTGTACCATCCCCTGGGATTCCCATGAGTGGTTTGGCTGTAGGAAAGTTGCCTTGAACCTGGAGAGGTGGGACCCATGGAATGGGTAGCACGCAGTATAACTCTAGAGGCTCTGCCTTTGCTCCTCCAACCTCAGCAATCCTCTCAGCCTGAGGAGTATCCAGCCTTATGTCTTATGCCGCTGTGGGTGTAGATGTGGTCAATCCTGGTTGCATCACAGCCCCTGAACGCATTTTGGCAGAATTTCCCTCCCTCTCGCCGTGCTTCTTTCTTCTGTGTTTTGGAAATGTATTTTTAGAATGGGCTTTAGCTGATTTTCAGTGCTGTGTTGATGCCGCTTGACACACACTTGATTCACTTACAGAGAGATATCAATACTTAGGTTTTCAGATGCTTACGAGTCTGATATATTCTTCTGTGATGAATAGGAGCTGTTGAGTCCTGTTCACTGAGCAAGGAGTAGGTGGTGTCTATTATATATTTTCTTTTCCGACCGGTATCTGTGCTCATTTCCAAGTCGTGTTTTATGCATCACGCCACCTCACCTTTCCGCTTAAGCAGGCCTAAGTGTGTTTTGGAAAAGCGTGAGTCTGTTCTCTTTTGTCATTCGGGTCGTGGGTAGCGATTTGTACATTCCCTCTCTAAGTGATATCCCAAGTTTCTTTTTCTGTGGGACAGATTTCACTTAGCATCATCGTACCTCAATCCACTCATTATGCTGGAACCAGCCTTATGACATGGATTCCATGGCTGAGGGATATTCCCTCGTACCTAAGTAGCACAAATTCTTGGTCCATTTCTCTCTTCCCCGGCATATGAAGGGTGTCCCGAAGTCGAGGTTGTTGTAAAGAGAGAAGCCCTAAACTTTGGGGTGCCTGCGTCTGGTTGATTTTTAGTTTTCCCAAGATATAGGCCCACGTGTGGAGGTGCCCTATGCTCTGTGGTTCTGTTCTGTACGTGTTTTAGGAACGAGCATACGCTTCTCCAGAGTGGCTGTTGGCATTTTGCGTCCCTCCCGGCAACTGGACAAGGCTCCCTTATCTCCTTGGCCTGTCCTGCCTTTCTGGTTTTTAGACATTTTCCGGATGGCTCTTTTGCCCGGGGGGGGAGTGAGATTTCTTTGTAGTGCCGATTTGCTCTCCCCGGGTGCTTGGTTGGCCAAAAAGGGCGTATGCGTTTTTTCCTGAATATATTCAGGAAAAAACGCATACGCCCTTTTTGGCCAACTGCATCATTGTCCACGTTCTGCCGCTTTTCCTGTGCTGGGAAGGCCATTCCCATCTACCTCCTGAACTCCGTTTCGTGCAATTCTGCCTTGCGTTCCAATCCCCTTCGTGGCCTTACCTCAGTATGTTTTTGGACGAGTGTTATCATTTAGAGCTCGGCAGGTTTGTGAAGTGCAGTGCCCCAGAGCTCCGTTTGGCAGGTCGCTTTGGTGTGAGCTGGCCGCAATAGCGCAAGATTGCTTCAGGCCCTGTTGTGCTTGCGGCGAGGCAGGCCGAGCCTTTGGTGAATTCCTCTTCGTGATGGGAAATTAGAGTGACGTGGGCCTGTCCGAACACCGCCAGCTGGTCTCTCATAGGTTGCCCCTCTTCCAGTTCATCCTTCGGACCACTTGCAGAGACTACGAAAGAGGAGTGTCAAGACGCTGATCCTGCAAGTGGGGGAATTGTTAGTCAAGCGGCTGGAATGGCGGACGCTAGCACCCGGAGGTGAAAAATGAGGTGCGCTTTCGAAAGCTTTCCCGATCACACGGTGTACCATCCCCTGGGATTCGCATGAGTGGTTTGGCTGTAGGAAAGTTGCCTTGAACCTGGAGAGGTGGGACCCATGGAATGGGTAGCACGCAGTATAACTCTAGAGGCTCTGCCTTTGCTCCTCCAACCTCAGCAATCCTCTCAGCCTGAGGAGTATCCAGCCTTATGTCTTATGCCGCTGTGGGTGTAGATGTGGTCAATCCTGGTTGCATCACAGCCCCTGAACGCATTTTGGCAGAATTTCCCTCCCTCTCGCCGTGCTTCTTTCTTCTGTGTTTTGGAAATGTATTTTTAGAATGGGCTTTAGCTGATTTTCAGTGCTGTGTTGATGCCGCTTGACACACACTTGATTCACTTACAGAGAGATATCAATACTTAGGTTTTCAGATGCTTACGAGTCTGATATATTCTTCTGTGATGAATAGGAGCTGTTGAGTCCTGTTCACTGAGCAAGGAGTAGGTGGTGTCTATTATATATTTGCTTTTCCGACCGGTATCTGTGCTCATTTCCAAGTCGTGTTTTATGCATCACGCCACCTCACCTTTCCGCTTAAGCAGGCCTAAGTGTGTTTTCGAAAAGCGTGAGTCTGTTCTCTTTTGTCATTCGGGTCGTGGGTAGCGATTTGTACATTCCCTCTCTAAGTGATATCCCAAGTTTCTTTTTCTGTGGGACAGATTTCACTTAGCATCATCGTACCTCAATCCACTCATTATGCTGGAACCAGCCTTATGACATGGATTCCATGGCTGAGGGATATTCCCTCGTACCTAAGTAGCACAACTTCTTGGTCCATTTCTCTCTTCCCCGGCATATGAAGGGTGTCCCGAAGTCGAGGTTGTTGTAAAGAGAGAATCCCTAAACTTTGGTGTGCCTGCGTCTGGTTGAATTTTAGTTTTCCCAAGATATAGGCCCACGTGTGGAGGTGCCCTATGCTCTGTGTTTCTGTTCTGTACGTGTTTTAGGAACGAGCATACGCTTCTCCAGAGTGGCTGTTGGCATTTTGCGTCCCTCCCGGCAACTGGACAAGGCTCCCTTATCTCCTTGGCCTGTCCTGCCTTTCTGGTTTTTAGACATTTTCCGGATGGCTCTTTTGCCCGGGGGGGGAGTGAGATTTCTTTGTAGTGCCGATTTGCTCTCCCCGGGTGCTTGGTTGGCCAAAAAGGGCGTATGCGTTTTTTCCTGAATATATTCAGGAAAAAACGCATACGCCCTTTTTGGCCAACTGCATCATTGTCCACGTTCTGCCGCTTTTCCTGTGCTGGGAAGGCCATTCCCATCTACCTCCTGAACTCCGTTTCGTGCAATTCTGCCTTGCGTTCAAATCCCCTTCGTGGCCTTACCTCAGTATGTTTTTGGACGAGTGTTATCATTTAGAGCTCGGCAGGTTTGTGAAGTGCAGTGCCCCAGAGCTCCGTTTGGCAGGTCGCTTTGGTGTGAGCTGGCCGCAATAGCGCAAGATTGCTTCAGGCCCTGTTGTGCTTGCGGCGAGGCAGGCCGAGCCTTTGGTGAATTCCTCTTCGTGATGGGAAATTAGAGTGACGTGGGCCTGTCCGAACACCGCCAGCTGGTCTCTCATAGGTTGCCCCTCTTCCAGTTCATCCTTCGGACCACTTGCAGAGACTACGAAAGAGGAGTGTCAAGACGCTGATCCTGCAAGTGGGGGAATTGTTAGTCAAGCGGCTGGAATGGCGGACGCTAGCACCCGGAGGTGAAAAATGAGGTGCGCTTTCGAAAGCTTTCCCGATCACACGGTGTACCATCCCCTGGGATTCGCATGAGTGGTTTGGCTGTAGGAAAGTTGCCTTGAACCTGGAGAGGTGGGACCCATGGAATGGGTAGCACGCAGTATAACTCTAGAGGCTCTGCCTTTGCTCCTCCAACCTCAGCAATCCTCTCAGCCTGAGGAGTATCCAGCCTTATGTCTTATGCTGCTGTGGGTGTAGATGTGGTCAATCCTGGTTGCATCACAGCCCCTGAACGCATTTTGGCAGAATTTCCCTCCCTCTCGCCGTGCTTCTTTCTTCTGTGTTTTGGAAATGTATTTTTAGAATGGGCTTTAGCTGATTTTCAGTGCTGTGTTGATGCCGCTTGACACACACTTGATTCACTTACAGAGAGATATCAATACTTAGGTTTTCAGATGCTTACGAGTCTGATATATTCTTCTGTGATGAATAGGAGCTGTTGAGTCCTGTTCACTGAGCAAGGAGTAGGTGGTGTCTATTATATATTTGCTTTTCCGACCGGTATCTGTGCTCATTTCCAAGTCGTGTTTTATGCATCACGCCACCTCACCTTTCCGCTTAAGCAGGCCTAAGTGTGTTTTGGAAAAGCGTGAGTCTGTTCTCTTTTGTCATTCGGGTCGTGGGTAGCGATTTGTACATTCCCTCTCTAAGTGATATCCCAAGTTTCTTTTTCTGTGGGACAGATTTCACTTAGCATCATCGTACCTCCATCCACTCATTATGCTGGAACCAGCCTTATGACATGGATTCCATGGCTGAGGGATATTCCCTCGTACCTAAGTAGCACAACTTCTTGGTCCATTTCTCTCTTCCCCGGCATATGAAGGGTGTCCCGAAGTCGAGGTTGTTGTAAAGAGAGAATCCCTAAACTTTGGTGTGCCTGCGTCTGGTTGAATTTTAGTTTTCCCAAGATATAGGCCCACGTGTGGAGGTGCCCTATGCTCTGTGTTTCTGTTCTGTACGTGTTTTAGGAACGAGCATACGCTTCTCCAGAGTGGCTGTTGGCATTTTGCGTCCCTCCCGGCAACTGGACAAGGCTCCCTTATCTCCTTGGCCTGTCCTGCCTTTCTGGTTTTTAGACATTTTCCGGATGGCTCTTTTGCCCGGGGGGGGAGTGAGATTTCTTTGTAGTGCCGATTTGCTCTCCCCGGGTGCTTGGTTGGCCAAAAAGGGCGTATGCGTTTTTTCCTGAATATATTCAGGAAAAAACGCATACGCCCTTTTTGGCCAACTGCATCATTGTCCACGTTCTGCCGCTTTTCCTGTGCTGGGAAGGCCATTCCCATCTACCTCCTGAACTCCGTTTCGTGCAATTCTGCCTTGCGTTCAAATCCCCTTCGTGGCCTTACCTCAGTATGTTTTTGGACGAGTGTTATCATTTAGAGCTCGGCAGGTTTGTGAAGTGCAGTGCCCCAGAGCTCCGTTTGGCAGGTCGCTTTGGTGTGAGCTGGCCGCAATAGCGCCAGATTGCTTCAGGCCCTGTTGTGCTTGCGGCGAGGCAGGCCGAGCCTTTGGTGAATTCCTCTTCGTGATGGGAAATTAGAGTGACGTGGGCCTGTCCGAACACCGCCAGCTGGTCTCTCATAGGTTGCCCCTCTTCCAGTTCATCCTTCGGACCACTTGCAGAGACTACGAAAGAGGAGTGTCAAGACGCTGATCCTGCAAGTGGGGGAATTGTTAGTCAAGCGGCTGGAATGGCGGACGCTAGCACCCGGAGGTGAAAAATGAGGTGCGCTTTCGAAAGCTTTCCCGATCACACGGTGTACCATCCCCTGGGATTCCCATGAGTGGTTTGGCTGTAGGAAAGTTGCCTTGAACCTGGAGAGGTGGGACCCATGGAATGGGTAGCACGCAGTATAACTCTAGAGGCTCTGCCTTTGCTCCTCCAACCTCAGCAATCCTCTCAGCCTGAGGAGTATCCAGCCTTATGTCTTATGCCGCTGTGGGTGTAGATGTGGTCAATCCTGGTTGCATCACAGCCCCTGAACGCATTTTGGCAGAATTTCCCTCCCTCTCGCCGTGCTTCTTTCTTCTGTGTTTTGGAAATGTATTTTTAGAATGGGCTTTAGCTGATTTTCAGTGCTGTGTTGATGCCGCTTGACACACACTTGATTCACTTACAGAGAGATATCAATACTTAGGTTTTCAGATGCTTACGAGTCTGATATATTCTTCTGTGATGAATAGGAGCTGTTGAGTCCTGTTCACTGAGCAAGGAGTAGGTGGTGTCTATTATATATTTGCTTTTCCGACCGGTATCTGTGCTCATTTCCAAGTTGTTTTTTATGCATCACGCCACCTCACCTTTCCGCTTCAGCAGGCCTAAGTGTGTTTTGGAAAAGCGTGAGTCTGTTCTCTTTTGTCATTCGGGTCGTGGGTAGCGATTTGTACATTCCCTCTCTAAGTGATATCCCAAGTTTCTTTTTCTGTGGGACAGATTTCACTTAGCATCATCGTACCTCAATCCACTCATTATGCTGGAACCAGCCTTATGACATGGATTCCATGGCTGAGGGATATTCCCTCGTACCTAAGTAGCACAAATTCTTGGTCCATTTCTCTCTTCCCCGGCATATGAAGGGTGTCCCGAAGTCGAGGTTGTTGTAAAGAGAGAAGCCCTAAACTTTGGTGTGCCTGCGTCTGGTTGATTTTTAGTTTTCCCAAGATATAGGCCCACGGGTGGAGGTGCCCTATGCTCTGTGGTTCTGTTCTGTACGTGTTTTAGGAACGAGCATACGCTTCTCCAGAGTGGGTGTTGGCATTTTGCGTCCCTCCCGGCAACTGGACAAGGCTCCCTTATCTCCTTGGCCTGTCCTGCCTTTCTGGTTTTTAGACATTTTCCGGATGGCTCTTTTGCCCGGGGGGGGAGTGAGATTTCTTTGTAGTGCCGATTTGCTCTCCCCGGGTGCTTGGTTGGCCAAAAAGGGCGTATGCGTTTTTTCCTGAATATATTCAGGAAAAAACGCATACGCCCTTTTTGGCCAACTGCATCATTGTCCACGTTCTGCCGCTTTTCCTGTGCTGGGAAGGCCATTCCCATCTACCTCCTGAACTCCGTTTCGTGCAATTCTGCCTTGCGTTCCAATCCCCTTCGTGGCCTTACCTCAGTATGTTTTTGGACGAGTGTTATCATTTAGAGCTCGGCAGGTTTGTGAAGTGCAGTGCCCCAGAGCTCCGTTTGGCAGGTCGCTTTGGTGTGAGCTGGCCGCAATAGCGCAAGATTGCTTCAGGCCCTGTTGTGCTTGCGGCGAGGCAGGCCGAGCCTTTGGTGAATTCCTCTTCGTGATGGGAAATTAGAGTGACGTGGGCCTGTCCGAACACCGCCAGCTGGTCTCTCATAGGTTGCCCCTCTTCCAGTTCATCCTTCGGACCACTTGCAGAGACTACGAAAGAGGAGTGTCAAGACGCTGATCCTGCAAGTGGGGGAATTGTTAGTCAAGCGGCTGGAATGGCGGACGCTAGCACCCGGAGGTGAAAAATGAGGTGCGCTTTCGAAAGCTTTCCCGATCACACGGTGTACCATCCCCTGGGATTCCCATGAGTGGTTTGGCTGTAGGAAAGTTGCCTTGAACCTGGAGAGGTGGGACCCATGGAATGGGTAGCACGCAGTATAACTCTAGAGGCTCTGCCTTTGCTCCTCCAACCTCAGCAATCCTCTCAGCCTGAGGAGTATCCAGCCTTATGTCTTATGCCGCTGTGGGTGTAGATGTGGTCAATCCTGGTTGCATCACAGCCCCTGAACGCATTTTGGCAGAATTTCCCTCCCTCTCGCCGTGCTTCTTTCTTCTGTGTTTTGGAAATGTATTTTTAGAATGGGCTTTAGCTGATTTTCAGTGCTGTGTTGATGCCGCTTGACACACACTTGATTCACTTACAGAGAGATATCAATACTTAGGTTTTCAGATGCTTACGAGTCTGATATATTCTTCTGTGATGAATAGGAGCTGTTGAGTCCTGTTCACTGAGCAAGGAGTAGGTGGTGTCTATTATATATTTGCTTTTCCGACCGGTATCTGTGCTCATTTCCAAGTCGTGTTTTATGCATCACGCCACCTCACCTTTCCGCTTAAGCAGGCCTAAGTGTGTTTTGGAAAAGCGTGAGTCTGTTCTCTTTTGTCATTCGGGTCGTGGGTAGCGATTTGTACATTCCCTCTCTAAGTGATATCCCAAGTTTCTTTTTCTGTGGGACAGATTTCACTTAGCATCATCGTACCTCAATCCACTCATTATGCTGGAACCAGCCTTATGACATGGATTCCATGGCTGAGGGATATTCCCTCGTACCTAAGTAGCACAACTTCTTGGTCCATTTCTCTCTTCCCCGGCATATGAAGGGTGTCCCGAAGTCGAGGTTGTTGTAAAGAGAGAATCCCTAAACTTTGGTGTGCCTGCGTCTGGTTGAATTTTAGTTTTCCCAAGATATAGGCCCACGTGTGGAGGTGCCCTATGCTCTGTGTTTCTGTTCTGTACGTGTTTTAGGAACGAGCATACGCTTCTCCAGAGTGGCTGTTGGCATTTTGCGTCCCTCCCGGCAACTGGACAAGGCTCCCTTATCTCCTTGGCCTGTCCTGCCTTTCTGGTTTTTAGACATTTTCCGGATGGCTCTTTTGCCCGGGGGGGGAGTGAGATTTCTTTGTAGTGCCGATTTGCTCTCCCCGGGTGCTTGGTTGGCCAAAAAGGGCGTATGCGTTTTTTCCTGAATATATTCAGGAAAAAACGCATACGCCCTTTTTGGCCAACTGCATCATTGTCCACGTTCTGCCGCTTTTCCTGTGCTGGGAAGGCCATTCCCATCTACCTCCTGAACTCCGTTTCGTGCAATTCTGCCTTGCGTTCCAATCCCCTTCGTGGCCTTACCTCAGTATGTTTTTGGACGAGTGTTATCATTTAGAGCTCGGCAGGTTTGTGAAGTGCAGTGCCCCAGAGCTCCGTTTGGCAGGTCGCTTTGGTGTGAGCTGGCCGCAATAGCGCAAGATTGCTTCAGGCCCTGTTGTGCTTGCGGCGAGGCAGGCCGAGCCTTTGGTGAATTCCTCTTCGTGATGGGAAATTAGAGTGACGTGGGCCTGTCCGAACACCGCCAGCTGGTCTCTCATAGGTTGCCCCTCTTCCAGTTCATCCTTCGGACCACTTGCAGAGACTACGAAAGAGGAGTGTCAAGACGCTGATCCTGCAAGTGGGGGAATTGTTAGTCAAGCGGCTGGAATGGCGGACGCTAGCACCCGGAGGTGAAAAATGAGGTGCGCTTTCGAAAGCTTTCCCGATCACACGGTGTACCATCCCCTGGGATTCGCATGAGTGGTTTGGCTGTAGGAAAGTTGCCTTGAACCTGGAGAGGTGGGACCCATGGAATGGGTAGCACGCAGTATAACTCTAGAGGCTCTGCCTTTGCTCCTCCAACCTCAGCAATCCTCTCAGCCTGAGGAGTATCCAGCCTTATGTCTTATGCCGCTGTGGGTGTAGATGTGGTCAATCCTCGTTGCATCACAGCCCCTGAACGCATTTTGGCAGAATTTCCCTCCCTCTCGCCGTGCTTCTTTCTTCTGTGTTTTGGAAATGTATTTTTAGAATGGGCTTTAGCTGATTTTCAGTGCTGTGTTGATGCCTCTTGACACACACTTGATTCACTTACAGAGAGATATCAATACTTAGGTTTTCAGATGCTTACGAGTCTGATATATTCTTCTGTGATGAATAGGAGCTGTTGAGTCCTGTTCACTGAGCAAGGAGTAGGTGGTGTCTATTATATATTTTCTTTTCCGACCGGTATCTGTGCTCATTTCCAAGTCGTGTTTTATGCATCACGCCACCTCACCTTTCCGCTTAAGCAGGCCTAAGTGTGTTTTGGAAAAGCGTGAGTCTGTTCTCTTTTGTCATTCGGGTCGTGGGTATCGATTTGTACATTCCCTCTCTAAGTGATATCCCAAGTTTCTTTTTCTGTGGGACAGATTTCACTTAGCATCATCGTACCTCAATCCACTCATTATGCTGGAACCAGCCTTATGACATGGATTCCATGGCTGAGGGATATTCCCTCGTACCTAAGTAGCACAACTTCTTGGTCCATTTCTCTCTTCCCCGGCATATGAAGGGTGTCCCGAAGTCGAGGTTGTTGTAAAGAGAGAATCCCTAAACTTTGGTGTGCCTGCGTCTGGTTGAATTTTAGTTTTCCCAAGATATAGGCCCACGTGTGGAGGTGCCCTATGCTCTGTGTTTCTGTTCTGTACGTGTTTTAGGAACGAGCATACGCTTCTCCAGAGTGGCTGTTGGCATTTTGCGTCCCTCCCGGCAACTGGACAAGGCTCCCTTATCTCCTTGGCCTGTCCTGCCTTTCTGGTTTTTAGACATTTTCCGGATGGCTCTTTTGCCCGGGGGGGGAGTGAGATTTCTTTGTAGTGCCGATTTGCTCTCCCCGGGTGCTTGGTTGGCCAAAAAGGGCGTATGCGTTTTTTCCTGAATATATTCAGGAAAAAACGCATACGCCCTTTTTGGCCAACTGCATCATTGTCCACGTTCTGCCGCTTTTCCTGTGCTGGGAAGGCCATTCCCATCTACCTCCTGAACTCCGTTTCGTGCAATTCTGCCTTGCGTTCAAATCCCCTTCGTGGCCTTACCTTAGTATGTTTTTGGACGAGTGTTATCATTTAGAGCTCGGCAGGTTTGTGAAGTGCAGTGCCCCAGAGCTCCGTTTGGCAGGTCGCTTTGGTGTGAGCTGGCCGCAATAGCGCCAGATTGCTTCAGGCCCTGTTGTGCTTGCGGCGAGGCAGGCCGAGCCTTTGGTGAATTCCTCTTCGTGATGGGAAATTAGAGTGACGTGGGCCTGTCCGAACACCGCCAGCTGGTCTCTCATAGGTTGCCCCTCTTCCAGTTCATCCTTCGGACCACTTGCAGAGACTACGAAAGAGGAGTGTCAAGACGCTGATCCTGCAAGTGGGGGAATTGTTAGTCAAGCGGCTGGAATGGCGGACGCTAGCACCCGGAGGTGAAAAATGAGGTGCGCTTTCGAAAGCTTTCCCGATCACACGGTGTACCATCCCCTGGGATTCGCATGAGTGGTTTGGCTGTAGGAAAGTTGCCTTGAACCTGGAGAGGTGGGACCCATGGAATGGGTAGCACGCAGTATAACTCTAGAGGCTCTGCCTTTGCTCCTCCAACCTCAGCAATCCTCTCAGCCTGAGGAGTATCCAGCCTTATGTCTTATGCCGCTGTGGGTGTAGATGTGGTCAATCCTGGTTGCATCACAGCCCCTGAACGCATTTTGGCAGAATTTCCCTCCCTCTCGCCGTGCTTCTTTCTTCTGTGTTTTGGAAATGTATTTTTAGAATGGGCTTTAGCTGATTTTCAGTGCTGTGTTGATGCCGCTTGACACACACTTGATTCACTTACAGAGAGATATCAATACTTAGGTTTTCAGATGCTTACGAGTCTGATATATTCTTCTGTGATGAATAGGAGCTGTTGAGTCCTGTTCACTGAGCAAGGAGTAGGTGGTGTCTATTATATATTTGCTTTTCCGACCGGTATCTGTGCTCATTTCCAAGTTGTTTTTTATGCATCACGCCACCTCACCTTTCCGCTTCAGCAGGCCTAAGTGTGTTTTGGAAAAGCGTGAGTCTGTTCTCTTTTGTCATTCGGGTCGTGGGTAGCGATTTGTACATTCCCTCTCTAAGTGATATCCCAAGTTTCTTTTTCTGTGGGACAGATTTCACTTAGCATCATCGTACCTCAATCCACTCATTATGCTGGAACCAGCCTTATGACATGGATTCCATGGCTGAGGGATATTCCCTCGTACCTAAGTAGCACAAATTCTTGGTCCATTTCTCTCTTCCCCGGCATATGAAGGGTGTCCCGAAGTCGAGGTTGTTGTAAAGAGAGAAGCCCTAAACTTTGGGGTGCCTGCGTCTGGTTGATTTTTAGTTTTCCCAAGATATAGGCCCACGTGTGGAGGTGCCCTATGCTCTGTGGTTCTGTTCTGTACGTGTTTTAGGAACGAGCATACGCTTCTCCAGAGTGGCTGTTGGCATTTTGCGTCCCTCCCGGCAACTGGACAAGGCTCCCTTATCTCCTTGGCCTGTCCTGCCTTTCTGGTTTTTAGACATTTTCCGGATGGCTCTTTTGCCCGGGGGGGGGAGTGAGATTTCTTTGTAGTGCCGATTTGCTCTCCCCGGGTGCTTGGTTGGCCAAAAAGGGCGTATGCGTTTTTTCCTGAATATATTCAGGAAAAAACGCATACGCCCTTTTTGGCCAACTGCATCATTGTCCACGTTCTGCCGCTTTTCCTGTGCTGGGAAGGCCATTCCCATCTACCTCCTGAACTCCGTTTCGTGCAATTCTGCCTTGCGTTCCAATCCCCTTCGTGGCCTTACCTCAGTATGTTTTTGGACGAGTGTTATCATTTAGAGCTCGGCAGGTTTGTGAAGTGCAGTGCCCCAGAGCTCCGTTTGGCAGGTCGCTTTGGTGTGAGCTGGCCGCAATAGCGCCAGATTGCTTCAGGCCCTGTTGTGCTTGCGGCGAGGCAGGCCGAGCCTTTGGTGAATTCCTCTTCGTGATGGGAAATTAGAGTGACGTGGGCCTGTCCGAACACCGCCAGCTGGTCTCTCATAGGTTGCCCCTCTTCCAGTTCATCCTTCGGACCACTTGCAGAGACTACGAAAGAGGAGTGTCAAGACGCTGATCCTGCAAGTGGGGGAATTGTTAGTCAAGCGGCTGGAATGGCGGACGCTAGCACCCGGAGGTGAAAAATGAGGTGCGCTTTCGAAAGCTTTCCCGATCACACGGTGTACCATCCCCTGGGATTCCCATGAGTGGTTTGGCTGTAGGAAAGTTGCCTTGAACCTGGAGAGGTGGGACCCATGGAATGGGTAGCACGCAGTATAACTCTAGAGGCTCTGCCTTTGCTCCTCCAACCTCAGCAATCCTCTCAGCCTGAGGAGTATCCAGCCTTATGTCTTATGCCGCTGTGGGTGTAGATGTGGTCAATCCTCGTTGCATCACAGCCCCTGAACGCATTTTGGCAGAATTTCCCTCCCTCTCGCCGTGCTTCTTTCTTCTGTGTTTTGGAAATGTATTTTTAGAATGGGCTTTAGCTGATTTTCAGTGCTGTGTTGATGCCTCTTGACACACACTTGATTCACTTACAGAGAGATATCAATACTTAGGTTTTCAGATGCTTACGAGTCTGATATATTCTTCTGTGATGAATAGGAGCTGTTGAGTCCTGTTCACTGAGCAAGGAGTAGGTGGTGTCTATTATATATTTTCTTTTCCGACCGGTATCTGTGCTCATTTCCAAGTCGTGTTTTATGCATCACGCCACCTCACCTTTCCGCTTAAGCAGGCCTAAGTGTGTTTTGGAAAAGCGTGAGTCTGTTCTCTTTTGTCATTCGGGTCGTGGGTATCGATTTGTACATTCCCTCTCTAAGTGATATCCCAAGTTTCTTTTTCTGTGGGACAGATTTCACTTAGCATCATCGTACCTCAATCCACTCATTATGCTGGAACCAGCCTTATGACATGGATTCCATGGCTGAGGGATATTCCCTCGTACCTAAGTAGCACAACTTCTTGGTCCATTTCTCTCTTCCCCGGCATATGAAGGGTGTCCCGAAGTCGAGGTTGTTGTAAAGAGAGAATCCCTAAACTTTGGTGTGCCTGCGTCTGGTTGAATTTTAGTTTTCCCAAGATATAGGCCCACGTGTGGAGGTGCCCTATGCTCTGTGTTTCTGTTCTGTACGTGTTTTAGGAACGAGCATACGCTTCTCCAGAGTGGCTGTTGGCATTTTGCGTCCCTCCCGGCAACTGGACAAGGCTCCCTTATCTCCTTGGCCTGTCCTGCCTTTCTGGTTTTTAGACATTTTCCGGATGGCTCTTTTGCCCGGGGGGGGAGTGAGATTTCTTTGTAGTGCCGATTTGCTCTCCCCGGGTGCTTGGTTGGCCAAAAAGGGCGTATGCGTTTTTTCCTGAATATATTCAGGAAAAAACGCATACGCCCTTTTTGGCCAACTGCATCATTGTCCACGTTCTGCCGCTTTTCCTGTGCTGGGAAGGCCATTCCCATCTACCTCCTGAACTCCGTTTCGTGCAATTCTGCCTTGCGTTCCAATCCCCTTCGTGGCCTTACCTCAGTATGTTTTTGGACGAGTGTTATCATTTAGAGCTCGGCAGGTTTGTGAAGTGCAGTGCCCCAGAGCTCCGTTTGGCAGGTCGCTTTGGTGTGAGCTGGCCGCAATAGCGCCAGATTGCTTCAGGCCCTGTTGTGCTTGCGGCGAGGCAGGCCGAGCCTTTGGTGAATTCCTCTTCGTGATGGGAAATTAGAGTGACGTGGGCCTGTCCGAACACCGCCAGCTGGTCTCTCATAGGTTGCCCCTCTTCCAGTTCATCCTTCGGACCACTTGCAGAGACTACGAAAGAGGAGTGTCAAGACGCTGATCCTGCAAGTGGGGGAATTGTTAGTCAAGCGGCTGGAATGGCGGACGCTAGCACCCGGAGGTGAAAAATGAGGTGCGCTTTCGAAAGCTTTCCCGATCACACGGTGTACCATCCCCTGGGATTCGCATGAGTGGTTTGGCTGTAGGAAAGTTGCCTTGAACCTGGAGAGGTGGGACCCATGGAATGGGTAGCACGCAGTATAACTCTAGAGGCTCTGCCTTTGCTCCTCCAACCTCAGCAATCCTCTCAGCCTGAGGAGTATCCAGCCTTATGTCTTATGCCGCTGTGGGTGTAGATGTGGTCAATCCTGGTTGCATCACAGCCCCTGAACGCATTTTGGCAGAATTTCCCTCCCTCTCGCCGTGCTTCTTTCTTCTGTGTTTTGGAAATGTATTTTTAGAATGGGCTTTAGCTGATTTTCAGTGCTGTGTTGATGCCGCTTGACACACACTTGATTCACTTACAGAGAGATATCAATACTTAGGTTTTCAGATGCTTACGAGTCTGATATATTCTTCTGTGATGAATAGGAGCTGTTGAGTCCTGTTCACTGAGCAAGGAGTAGGTGGTGTCTATTATATATTTGCTTTTCCGACCGGTATCTGTGCTCATTTCCAAGTTGTTTTTTATGCATCACGCCACCTCACCTTTCCGCTTCAGCAGGCCTAAGTGTGTTTTGGAAAAGCGTGAGTCTGTTCTCTTTTGTCATTCGGGTCGTGGGTAGCGATTTGTACATTCCCTCTCTAAGTGATATCCCAAGTTTCTTTTTCTGTGGGACAGATTTCACTTAGCATCATCGTACCTCAATCCACTCATTATGCTGGAACCAGCCTTATGACATGGATTCCATGGCTGAGGGATATTCCCTCGTACCTAAGTAGCACAAATTCTTGGTCCATTTCTCTCTTCCCCGGCATATGAAGGGTGTCCCGAAGTCGAGGTTGTTGTAAAGAGAGAAGCCCTAAACTTTGGTGTGCCTGCGTCTGGTTGATTTTTAGTTTTCCCAAGATATAGGCCCACGTGTGGAGGTGCCCTATGCTCTGTGGTTCTGTTCTGTACGTGTTTTAGGAACGAGCATACGCTTCTCCAGAGTGGCTGTTGGCATTTTGCGTCCCTCCCGGCAACTGGACAAGGCTCCCTTATCTCCTTGGCCTGTCCTGCCTTTCTGGTTTTTAGACATTTTCCGGATGGCTCTTTTGCCCGGGGGGGGAGTGAGATTTCTTTGTAGTGCCGATTTGCTCTCCCCGGGTGCTTGGTTGGCCAAAAAGGGCGTATGCGTTTTTTCCTGAATATATTCAGGAAAAAACGCATACGCCCTTTTTGGCCAACTGCATCATTGTCCACGTTCTGCCGCTTTTCCTGTGCTGGGAAGGCCATTCCCATCTACCTCCTGAACTCCGTTTCGTGCAATTCTGCCTTGCGTTCAAATCCCCTTCGTGGCCTTACCTCAGTATGTTTTTGGACGAGTGTTATCATTTAGAGCTCGGCAGGTTTGTGAAGTGCAGTGCCCCAGAGCTCCGTTTGGCAGGTCGCTTTGGTGTGAGCTGGCCGCAATAGCGCAAGATTGCTTCAGGCCCTGTTGTGCTTGCGGCGAGGCAGGCCGAGCCTTTGGTGAATTCCTCTTCGTGATGGGAAATTAGAGTGACGTGGGCCTGTCCGAACACCGCCAGCTGGTCTCTCATAGGTTGCCCCTCTTCCAGTTCATCCTTCGGACCACTTGCAGAGACTACGAAAGAGGAGTGTCAAGACGCTGATCCTGCAAGTGGGGGAATTGTTAGTCAAGCGGCTGGAATGGCGGACGCTAGCACCCGGAGGTGAAAAATGAGGTGCGCTTTCGAAAGCTTTCCCGATCACACGGTGTACCATCCCCTGGGATTCGCATGAGTGGTTTGGCTGTAGGAAAGTTGCCTTGAACCTGGAGAGGTGGGACCCATGGAATGGGTAGCACGCAGTATAACTCTAGAGGCTCTGCCTTTGCTCCTCCAACCTCAGCAATCCTCTCAGCCTGAGGAGTATCCAGCCTTATGTCTTATGCCGCTGTGGGTGTAGATGTGGTCAATCCTGGTTGCATCACAGCCCCTGAACGCATTTTGGCAGAATTTCCCTCCCTCTCGCCGTGCTTCTTTCTTCTGTGTTTTGGAAATGTATTTTTAGAATGGGCTTTAGCTGATTTTCAGTGCTGTGTTGATGCCGCTTGACACACACTTGATTCACTTACAGAGAGATATCAATACTTAGGTTTTCAGATGCTTACGAGTCTGATATATTCTTCTGTGATGAATAGGAGCTGTTGAGTCCTGTTCACTGAGCAAGGAGTAGGTGGTGTCTATTATATATTTGCTTTTCCGACCGGTATCTGTGCTCATTTCCAAGTCGTTTTTTATGCATCACGCCACCTCACCTTTCCGCTTAAGCAGGCCTAAGTGTGTTTTGGAAAAGCGTGAGTCTGTTCTCTTTTGTCATTCGGGTCGTGGGTAGCGATTTGTACATTCCCTCTCTAAGTGATATCCCAAGTTTCTTTTTCTGTGGGACAGATTTCACTTAGCATCATCGTACCTCAATCCACTCATTATGCTGGAACCAGCCTTATGACATGGATTCCATGGCTGAGGGATATTCCCTCGTACCTAAGTAGCACAAATTCTTGGTCCATTTCTCTCTTCCCCGGCATATGAAGGGTGTCCCGAAGTCGAGGTTGTTGTAAAGAGAGAAGCCCTAAACTTTGGGGTGCCTGCGTCTGGTTGATTTTTAGTTTTCCCAAGATATAGGCCCACGTGTGGAGGTGCCCTATGCTCTGTGGTTCTGTTCTGTACGTGTTTTAGGAACGAGCATACGCTTCTCCAGAGTGGCTGTTGGCATTTTGCGTCCCTCCCGGCAACTGGACAAGGCTCCCTTATCTCCTTGGCCTGTCCTGCCTTTCTGGTTTTTAGACATTTTCCGGATGGCTCTTTTGCCCGGGGGGGGAGTGAGATTTCTTTGTAGTGCCGATTTGCTCTCCCCGGGTGCTTGGTTGGCCAAAAAGGGCGTATGCGTTTTTTCCTGAATATATTCAGGAAAAAACGCATACGCCCTTTTTGGCCAACTGCATCATTGTCCACGTTCTGCCGCTTTTCCTGTGCTGGGAAGGCCATTCCCATCTACCTCCTGAACTCCGTTTCGTGCAATTCTGCCTTGCGTTCAAATCCCCTTCGTGGCCTTACCTCAGTATGTTTTTGGACGAGTGTTATCATTTAGAGCTCGGCAGGTTTGTGAAGTGCAGTGCCCCAGAGCTCCGTTTGGCAGGTCGCTTTGGTGTGAGCTGGCCGCAATAGCGCAAGATTGCTTCAGGCCCTGTTGTGCTTGCGGCGAGGCAGGCCGAGCCTTTGGTGAATTCCTCTTCGTGATGGGAAATTAGAGTGACGTGGGCCTGTCCGAACACCGCCAGCTGGTCTCTCATAGGTTGCCCCTCTTCCAGTTCATCCTTCGGACCACTTGCAGAGACTACGAAAGAGGAGTGTCAAGACGCTGATCCTGCAAGTGGGGGAATTGTTAGTCAAGCGGCTGGAATGGCGGACGCTAGCACCCGGAGGTGAAAAATGAGGTGCGCTTTCGAAAGCTTTCCCGATCACACGGTGTACCATCCCCTGGGATTCGCATGAGTGGTTTGGCTGTAGGAAAGTTGCCTTGAACCTGGAGAGGTGGGACCCATGGAATGGGTAGCACGCAGTATAACTCTAGAGGCTCTGCCTTTGCTCCTCCAACCTCAGCAATCCTCTCAGCCTGAGGAGTATCCAGCCTTATGTCTTATGCCGCTGTGGGTGTAGATGTGGTCAATCCTGGTTGCATCACAGCCCCTGAACGCATTTTGGCAGAATTTCCCTCCCTCTCGCCGTGCTTCTTTCTTCTGTGTTTTGGAAATGTATTTTTAGAATGGGCTTTAGCTGATTTTCAGTGCTGTGTTGATGCCGCTTGACACACACTTGATTCACTTACAGAGAGATATCAATACTTAGGTTTTCAGATGCTTACGAGTCTGATATATTCTTCTGTGATGAATAGGAGCTGTTGAGTCCTGTTCACTGAGCAAGGAGTAGGTGGTGTCTATTATATATTTGCTTTTCCGACCGGTATCTGTGCTCATTTCCAAGTCGTGTTTTATGCATCACGCCACCTCACCTTTCCGCTTAAGCAGGCCTAAGTGTGTTTTGGAAAAGCGTGAGTCTGTTCTCTTTTGTCATTCGGGTCGTGGGTAGCGATTTGTACATTCCCTCTCTAAGTGATATCCCAAGTTTCTTTTTCTGTGGGACAGATTTCACTTAGCATCATCGTACCTCAATCCACTCATTATGCTGGAACCAGCCTTATGACATGGATTCCATGGCTGAGGGATATTCCCTCGTACCTAAGTAGCACAACTTCTTGGTCCATTTCTCTCTTCCCCGGCATATGAAGGGTGTCCCGAAGTCGAGGTTGTTGTAAAGAGAGAATCCCTAAACTTTGGTGTGCCTGCGTCTGGTTGAATTTTAGTTTTCCCAAGATATAGGCCCACGTGTGGAGGTGCCCTATGCTCTGTGTTTCTGTTCTGTACGTGTTTTAGGAACGAGCATACGCTTCTCCAGAGTGGCTGTTGGCATTTTGCGTCCCTCCCGGCAACTGGACAAGGCTCCCTTATCTCCTTGGCCTGTCCTGCCTTTCTGGTTTTTAGACATTTTCCGGATGGCTCTTTTGCCCGGGGGGGGGAGTGAGATTTCTTTGTAGTGCCGATTTGCTCTCCCCGGGTGCTTGGTTGGCCAAAAAGGGCGTATGCGTTTTTTCCTGAATATATTCAGGAAAAAACGCATACGCCCTTTTTGGCCAACTGCATCATTGTCCACGTTCTGCCGCTTTTCCTGTGCTGGGAAGGCCATTCCCATCTACCTCCTGAACTCCGTTTCGTGCAATTCTGCCTTGCGTTCCAATCCCCTTCGTGGCCTTACCTCAGTATGTTTTTGGACGAGTGTTATCATTTAGAGCTCGGCAGGTTTGTGAAGTGCAGTGCCCCAGAGCTCCGTTTGGCAGGTCGCTTTGGTGTGAGCTGGCCGCAATAGCGCAAGATTGCTTCAGGCCCTGTTGTGCTTGCGGCGAGGCAGGCCGAGCCTTTGGTGAATTCCTCTTCGTGATGGGAAATTAGAGTGACGTGGGCCTGTCCGAACACCGCCAGCTGGTCTCTCATAGGTTGCCCCTCTTCCAGTTCATCCTTCGGACCACTTGCAGAGACTACGAAAGAGGAGTGTCAAGACGCTGATCCTGCAAGTGGGGGAATTGTTAGTCAAGCGGCTGGAATGGCGGACGCTAGCACCCGGAGGTGAAAAATGAGGTGCGCTTTCGAAAGCTTTCCCGATCACACGGTGTACCATCCCCTGGGATTCGCATGAGTGGTTTGGCTGTAGGAAAGTTGCCTTGAACCTGGAGAGGTGGGACCCATGGAATGGGTAGCACGCAGTATAACTCTAGAGGCTCTGCCTTTGCTCCTCCAACCTCAGCAATCCTCTCAGCCTGAGGAGTATCCAGCCTTATGTCTTATGCTGCTGTGGGTGTAGATGTGGTCAATCCTGGTTGCATCACAGCCCCTGAACGCTTTTTGGCAGAATTTCCCTCCCTCTCGCCGTGCTTCTTTCTTCTGTGTTTTGGAAATGTATTTTTAGAATGGGCTTTAGCTGATTTTCAGTGCTGTGTTGATGCCGCTTGACACACACTTGATTCACTTACAGAGAGATATCAATACTTAGGTTTTCAGATGCTTACGAGTCTGATATATTCTTCTGTGATGAATAGGAGCTGTTGAGTCCTGTTCACTGAGCAAGGAGTAGGTGGTGTCTATTATATATTTGCTTTTCCGACCGGTATCTGTGCTCATTTCCAAGTCGTGTTTTATGCATCACGCCACCTCACCTTTCCGCTTAAGCAGGCCTAAGTGTGTTTTGGAAAAGCGTGAGTCTGTTCTCTTTTGTCATTCGGGTCGTGGGTAGCGATTTGTACATTCCCTCTCTAAGTGATATCCCAAGTTTCTTTTTCTGTGGGACAGATTTCACTTAGCATCATCGTACCTCCATCCACTCATTATGCTGGAACCAGCCTTATGACATGGATTCCATGGCTGAGGGATATTCCCTCGTACCTAAGTAGCACAACTTCTTGGTCCATTTCTCTCTTCCCCGGCATATGAAGGGTGTCCCGAAGTCGAGGTTGTTGTAAAGAGAGAATCCCTAAACTTTGGTGTGCCTGCGTCTGGTTGAATTTTAGTTTTCCCAAGATATAGGCCCACGTGTGGAGGTGCCCTATGCTCTGTGTTTCTGTTCTGTACGTGTTTTAGGAACGAGCATATGCTTCTCCAGAGTGGCTGTTGGCATTTTGCGTCCCTCCCGGCAACTGGACAAGGCTCCCTTATCTCCTTGGCCTGTCCTGCCTTTCTGGTTTTTAGACATTTTCCGGATGGCTCTTTTGCCCGGGGGGGGAGTGAGATTTCTTTGTAGTGCCGATTTGCTCTCCCCGGGTGCTTGGTTGGCCAAAAAGGGCGTATGCGTTTTTTCCTGAATATATTCAGGAAAAAACGCATACGCCCTTTTTGGCCAACTGCATCATTGTCCACGTTCTGCCGCTTTTCCTGTGCTGGGAAGGCCATTCCCATCTACCTCCTGAACTCCGTTTCGTGCAATTCTGCCTTGCGTTCAAATCCCCTTCGTGGCCTTACCTCAGTATGTTTTTGGACGAGTGTTATCATTTAGAGCTCGGCAGGTTTGTGAAGTGCAGTGCCCCAGAGCTCCGTTTGGCAGGTCGCTTTGGTGTGAGCTGGCCGCAATAGCGCCAGATTGCTTCAGGCCCTGTTGTGCTTGCGGCGAGGCAGGCCGAGCCTTTGGTGAATTCCTCTTCGTGATGGGAAATTAGAGTGACGTGGGCCTGTCCGAACACCGCCAGCTGGTCTCTCATAGGTTGCCCCTCTTCCAGTTCATCCTTCGGACCACTTGCAGAGACTACGAAAGAGGAGTGTCAAGACGCGGATCCTGCAAGTGGGGGAATTGTTAGTCAAGCGGCTGGAATGGCGGACGCTAGCACCCGGAGGTGAAAAATGAGGTGCGCTTTCGAAAGCTTTCCCGATCACACGGTGTACCATCCCCTGGGATTCGCATGAGTGGTTTGGCTGTAGGAAAGTTGCCTTGAACCTGGAGAGGTGGGACCCATGGAATGGGTAGCACGCAGTATAACTCTAGAGGCTCTGCCTTTGCTCCTCCAACCTCAGCAATCCTCTCAGCCTGAGGAGTATCCAGCCTTATGTCTTATGCCGCTGTGGGTGTAGATGTGGTCAATCCTCGTTGCATCACAGCCCCTGAAAGCATTTTGGCAGAATTTCCCTCCCTCTCGCCGTGCTTCTTTCTTCTGTGTTTTGGAAATGTATTTTTAGAATGGGCTTTAGCTGATTTTCAGTGCTGTGTTGATGCCTCTTGACACACACTTGATTCACTTACAGAGAGATATCAATACTTAGGTTTTCAGATGCTTACGAGTCTGATATATTCTTCTGTGATGAATAGGAGCTGTTGAGTCCTGTTCACTGAGCAAGGAGTAGGTGGTGTCTATTATATATTTTCTTTTCCGACCGGTATCTGTGCTCATTTCCAAGTCGTGTTTTATGCATCACGCCACCTCACCTTTCCGCTTAAGCAGGCCTAAGTGTGTTTTGGAAAAGCGTGAGTCTGTTCTCTTTTGTCATTCGGGTCGTGGGTAGCGATTTGTACATTCCCTCTCTAAGTGATATCCCAAGTTTCTTTTTCTGTGGGACAGATTTCACTTAGCATCATCGTACCTCCATCCACTCATTATGCTGGAACCAGCCTTATGACATGGATTCCATGGCTGAGGGATATTCCCTCGTACCTAAGTAGCACAAATTCTTGGTCCATTTCTCTCTTCCCCGGCATATGAAGGGTGTCCCGAAGTCGAGGTTGTTGTAAAGAGAGAAGCCCTAAACTTTGGGGTGCCTGCGTCTGGTTGATTTTTAGTTTTCCCAAGATATAGGCCCACGTGTGGAGGTGCCCTATGCTCTGTGGTTCTGTTCTGTACGTGTTTTAGGAACGAGCATACGCTTCTCCAGAGTGGCTGTTGGCATTTTGCGTCCCTCCCGGCAACTGGACAAGGCTCCCTTATCTCCTTGGCCTGTCCTGCCTTTCTGGTTTTTAGACATTTTCCGGATGGCTCTTTTGCCCGGGGGGGGAGTGAGATTTCTTTGTAGTGCCGATTTGCTCTCCCCGGGTGCTTGGTTGGCCAAAAAGGGCGTATGCGTTTTTTCCTGAATATATTCAGGAAAAAACGCATACGCCCTTTTTGGCCAACTGCATCATTGTCCACGTTCTGCCGCTTTTCCTGTGCTGGGAAGGCCATTCCCATCTACCTCCTGAACTCCGTTTCGTGCAATTCTGCCTTGCGTTCAAATCCCCTTCGTGGCCTTACCTCAGTATGTTTTTGGACGAGTGTTATCATTTAGAGCTCGGCAGGTTTGTGAAGTGCAGTGCCCCAGAGCTCCGTTTGGCAGGTCGCTTTGGTGTGAGCTGGCCGCAATAGCGCAAGATTGCTTCAGGCCCTGTTGTGCTTGCGGCGAGGCAGGCCGAGCCTTTGGTGAATTCCTCTTCGTGATGGGAAATTAGAGTGACGTGGGCCTGTCCGAACACCGCCAGCTGGTCTCTCATAGGTTGCCCCTCTTCCAGTTCATCCTTCGGACCACTTGCAGAGACTACGAAAGAGGAGTGTCAAGACGCTGATCCTGCAAGTGGGGGAATTGTTAGTCAAGCGGCTGGAATGGCGGACGCTAGCACCCGGAGGTGAAAAATGAGGTGCGCTTTCGAAAGCTTTCCCGATCACACGGTGTACCATCCCCTGGGATTCGCATGAGTGGTTTGGCTGTAGGAAAGTTGCCTTGAACCTGGAGAGGTGGGACCCATGGAATGGGTAGCACGCAGTATAACTCTAGAGGCTCTGCCTTTGCTCCTCCAACCTCAGCAATCCTCTCAGCCTGAGGAGTATCCAGCCTTATGTCTTATGCCGCTGTGGGTGTAGATGTGGTCAATCCTGGTTGCATCACAGCCCCTGAACGCATTTTGGCAGAATTTCCCTCCCTCTCGCCGTGCTTCTTTCTTCTGTGTTTTGGAAATGTATTTTTAGAATGGGCTTTAGCTGATTTTCAGTGCTGTGTTGATGCCGCTTGACACACACTTGATTCACTTACAGAGAGATATCAATACTTAGGTTTTCAGATGCTTACGAGTCTGATATATTCTTCTGTGATGAATAGGAGCTGTTGAGTCCTGTTCACTGAGCAAGGAGTAGGTGGTGTCTATTATATATTTGCTTTTCCGACCGGTATCTGTGCTCATTTCCAAGTTGTTTTTTATGCATCACGCCACCTAACCTTTCCGCTTAAGCAGGCCTAAGTGTGTTTTGGAAAAGCGTGAGTCTGTTCTCTTTTGTCATTCGGGTCGTGGGTAGCGATTTGTACATTCCCTCTCTAAGTGATATCCCAAGTTTCTTTTTCTGTGGGACAGATTTCACTTAGCATCATCGTACCTCAATCCACTCATTATGCTGGAACCAGCCTTATGACATGGATTCCATGGCTGAGGGATATTCCCTCGTACCTAAGTAGCACAAATTCTTGGTCCATTTCTCTCTTCCCCGGCATATGAAGGGTGTCCCGAAGTCGAGGTTGTTGTAAAGAGAGAAGCCCTAAACTTTGGGTTGCCTGCGTCTGGTTGATTTTTAGTTTTCCCAAGATATAGGCCCACGTGTGGAGGTGCCCTATGCTCTGTGGTTCTGTTCTGTACGTGTTTTAGGAACGAGCATACGCTTCTCCAGAGTGCCTGTGGGCATTTTGCGTCCCTCCCGGCAACTGGACAAGGCTCCCTTATCTCCTTGGCCTGTCCTGCCTTTCTGGTTTTTAGACATTTTCCGGATGGCTCTTTTGCCCGGGGGGGGAGTGAGATTTCTTTGTAGTGCCGATTTGCTCTCCCCGGGTGCTTGGTTGGCCAAAAAGGGCGTATGCGTTTTTTCCTGAATATATTCAGGAAAAAACGCATACGCCCTTTTTGGCCAACTGCATCATTGTCCACGTTCTGCCGCTTTTCCTGTGCTGGGAAGGCCATTCCCATCTACCTCCTGAACTCCGTTTCATGCAATTCTGCCCTGCGTTCAAATCCCCTTCGTGGCCTTACCTCAGTATGTTTTTGGACGAGTGTTATCATTTAGAGCTCGGCAGGTTTGTGAAGTGCAGTGCCCCAGAGCTCCGTTTGGCAGGTCGCTTTGGTGTGAGCTGGCCGCAATAGCGCAAGATTGCTTCAGGCCCTGTTGTGCTTGCGGCGAGGCAGGCCGAGCCTTTGGTGAATTCCTCTTCGTGATGGGAAATTAGAGTGACGTGGGCCTGTCCGAACACCGCCAGCTGGTCTCTCATAGGTTGCCCCTCTTCCAGTTCATCCTTCGGACCACTTGCAGAGACTACGAAAGAGGAGTGTCAAGACGCGGATCCTGCAAGTGGGGGAATTGTTAGTCAAGCGGCTGGAATGGCGGACGCTAGCACCCGGAGGTGAAAAATGAGGTGCGCTTTCGAAAGCTTTCCCGATCACACGGTGTACCATCCCCTGGGATTCCCATGAGTGGTTTGGCTGTAGGAAAGTTGCCTTGAACCTGGAGAGGTGGGACCCATGGAATGGGTAGCACGCAGTATAACTCTAGAGGCTCTGCCTTTGCTCCTCCAACCTCAGCAATCCTCTCAGCCTGAGGAGTATCCAGCCTTATGTCTTATGCCGCTGTGGGTGTAGATGTGGTCAATCCTGGTTGCATCACAGCCCCTGAACGCATTTTGGCAGAATTTCCCTCCCTCTCGCCGTGCTTCTTTCTTCTGTGTTTTGGAAATGTATTTTTAGAATGGGCTTTAGCTGATTTTCAGTGCTGTGTTGATGCCTCTTGACACACACTTGATTCACTTACAGAGAGATATCAATACTTAGGTTTTCAGATGCTTACGAGTCTGATATATTCTTCTGTGATGAATAGGAGCTGTTGAGTCCTGTTCACTGAGCAAGGAGTAGGTGGTGTCTATTATATATTTGCTTTTCCGACCGGTATCTGTGCTCATTTCCAAGTCGTTTTTTATGCATCACGCCACCTCACCTTTCCGCTTAAGCAGGCCTAAGTGTGTTTTCGAAAAGCGTGAGTCTGTTCTCTTTTGTCATTCGGGTCGTGGGTAGCGATTTGTACATTCCCTCTCTAAGTGATATCCCAAGTTTCTTTTTCTGTGGGACAGATTTCACTTAGCATCATCGTACCTCAATCCACTCATTATGCTGGAACCAGCCTTATGACATGGATTCCATGGCTGAGGGATATTCCCTCGTACCTAAGTAGCACAAATTCTTGGTCCATTTCTCTCTTCCCCGGCATATGAAGGGTGTCCCGAAGTCGAGGTTGTTGTAAAGAGAGAAGCCCTAAACTTTGGGGTGCCTGCGTCTGGTTGATTTTTAGTTTTCCCAAGATATAGGCCCACGTGTGGAGGTGCCCTATGCTCTGTGGTTCTGTTCTGTACGTGTTTTAGGAACGAGCATACGCTTCTCCAGAGTGGCTGTTGGCATTTTGCGTCCCTCCCGGCAACTGGACAAGGCTCCCTTATCTCCTTGGCCTGTCCTGCCTTTCTGGTTTTTAGACATTTTCCGGATGGCTCTTTTGCCCGGGGGGGGAGTGAGATTTCTTTGTAGTGCCGATTTGCTCTCCCCGGGTGCTTGGTTGGCCAAAAAGGGCGTATGCGTTTTTTCCTGAATATATTCAGGAAAAAACGCATACGCCCTTTTTGGCCAACTGCATCATTGTCCACGTTCTGCCGCTTTTCCTGTGCTGGGAAGGCCATTCCCATCTACCTCCTGAACTCCGTTTCGTGCAATTCTGCCTTGCGTTCAAATCCCCTTCGTGGCCTTACCTCAGTATGTTTTTGGACGAGTGTTATCATTTAGAGCTCGGCAGGTTTGTGAAGTGCAGTGCCCCAGAGCTCCGTTTGGCAGGTCGCTTTGGTGTGAGCTGGCCGCAATAGTGCAAGATTGCTTCAGGCCCTGTTGTGCTTGCGGCGAGGCAGGCCGAGCCTTTGGTGAATTCCTCTTCGTGATGGGAAATTAGAGTGACGTGGGCCTGTCCGAACACCGCCAGCTGGTCTCTCATAGGTTGCCCCTCTTCCAGTTCATCCTTCGGACCACTTGCAGAGACTACGAAAGAGGAGTGTCAAGACGCTGATCCTGCAAGTGGGGGAATTGTTAGTCAAGCGGCTGGAATGGCGGACGCTAGCACCCGGAGGTGAAAAATGAGGTGCGCTTTCGAAAGCTTTCCCGATCACACGGTGTACCATCCCCTGGGATTCGCATGAGTGGTTTGGCTGTAGGAAAGTTGCCTTGAACCTGGAGAGGTGGGACCCATGGAATGGGTAGCACGCAGTATAACTCTAGAGGCTCTGCCTTTGCTCCTCCAACCTCAGCAATCCTCTCAGCCTGAGGAGTATCCAGCCTTATGTCTTATGCCGCTGTTCGTGTAGGTGTGGTCAATCCTGGTTGCATCACAGCCCCTGAACGCACTTTGGAAGAATTTCCCTCCCTCTCGCCGTGCTTCTTTCTTCTCTGTTCTGCAAATGTGTTTTTATAATGGGCTTTAGCTGATTTTCAGTGCTGTGTTGATGCCGCTTGACACACACTTGATTCACTTACAGAGACATATCAATACTTAGGTTTTCAGATGCTTACAAGTGTGATATATTCTTCTGTGATGAATAGGAGCTGTTGAGTCCTGTTCACTGAGCAAGGAGTAGGTGGTGTCTATTATATATTTGCTTTTCCGACCGGGATCTGTGCTCATTTCCAAGTCGTGTTTTATGCATCACGCCACCTCACCTTTCCGCTTCAGCAGGCCTAAGTGTGTTTTCGAAAAGCGTGAGTCTGTTCTCTTTTGTCATTCGGTTCATGGGTCGCGATTTTTACATTCCCTCTCTGAGTGATATCCCAAGGTTCTTTTTCTGTGGGACAGATTTCACTTAGCATCATCGTACCTCAATCCACTCATTATGCTGCTACCAGCCTTATGACATGGATTCCGTGGCTGAGGGATATTCCATCGTACCTAAGTAGCACAGATTCTTGGTCCATTTCTCTCTTCCCCGGCATATGAAGGGTGTCCCGAAGTCGAGGTTGTTGTAAAGAGAGAATCCCTAAACTTTGGGGTGCCTGCGTCTGGTTGATTTTTAGTTTTCCCAAGAGATAAGCCCATGTGTGGAGGTGCCCTATGCGCTGCGGTTCTGTTCTCTACATGTTTTAGGAACGAGCATACGCTTCTCCAGAGTGGCTGTTGGCATTTTGCGTACCTCCCGGCAACTGAACAAGGCTCCCTTATCCCTTGGCCTGTCCTGCCTTTGTGGTTTTTAGACATTTTCCAGATGGCTCTTTTGCCCCGGGGGGGGGGGGAGTGAGATTTCTTTGTAGTGCCGATTTGCTCTTCCCGGGTGCTTGGTTGGCCAAAAAGGGCGTATGCGTTTTTTCCTGAATATATTCAGGAAAAAACGCATACGCCCTTTTTGGCCAACTGCATCATTGTCCACGTTCTGCCGCTTTTCCTGTGCTGGGAAGGCCATTCCCATGTACCTCTTGAACTCCGTTTCGTGCAATTCTGCCTTGCGTTCAAATCCCCTTCGTGGCCTTACCTCAGTATGTTTTTGGACGAGTGTTATCATTTAGAGCTCGGCAGGTTTGTGAAGTGCAGTGCCCCAGAGCTCCGTTTGGCAACTCGCTTTGGTGTGAGCTGGCCGGAGTAGCGGAAGATTGCTTCAGTCCCTGTTGTGCTTCCGGCGAGGCAGGCCGAGCCTTTGGTGAATTCCTCTTCATGTTGGGAAATTAGAGTGACGTGGGCCTGTCCGAACACCGCCAGCAGGTCTCTCATTGGTTGCCCCTCTTCCAGGTCATCCTTCGGACCACTTGCAGAGACTACGAAAGAGGAGTGTCAAGACGCTGATCCTGCAAGTGGGGGAATTGTTAGTCAAGCGGCTGGAATGGCGGACGCTAGCACCCGGAGGTGAAAAATGAGGTGCGCTTTCGAAAGCTTTCCCGATCACACGGTGTACCATCCCCTGGGATTCCCATGAGTGGTTTGGCTGTAGGAAAGTTGCCTTGAACCTGGAGAGGTGGGACCCATGGAATGGGTAGCACGCAGTATAACTCTAGAGGCTCTGCCTTTGCTCCTCCAACCTCAGCAATCCTCTCAGCCTGAGGAGTATCCAGCCTTATGTCTTATGCCGCTGTGGGTGTAGATGTGGTCAATCCTGGTTGCATCACAGCCCCTGAACGCATTTTGGCAGAATTTCCCTCCTTCTCGCCGTGCTTCTTTCTTCTGTGTTTTGGAAATGTATTTTTAGAATGGGCTTTAGCTGATTTTCAGTGCTGTGTTGATGCCGCTTAACACACACTTGATTCACTTAGAGAGAGATATCAATACTTAGGTTTTCAGATGCTTACGAGTCCGATATATTCTTGTGTGATGAATAGGAGCTGTTGAGTCCTGTTCACTGAGCAAGGAGTAGGTGGTGTCTATTATATATTTGCTTTTCCGACCGGTATCTGTGCTCATTTCCAAGTCGTTTTTTATGCATCACGCCACCTCACCTTTCCGCTTAAGCAGGCCTAAGTGTGTTTTCGAAAAGCGTGAGTCTGTTCTCTTTTGTCATTCGGGTCGTGGGTAGCAATTTGTACATTCCCTCTCTAAGTGATATCCCAAGTTTCTTTTTCTGCGGGACAGATTTCACTTAGCATCATCGTACCTCAATCCACTCATTATGCTGGAACCAGCCTTATGACATGGATTCCATGGCTGAGGGATATTCCCTCGTACCTAAGTAGCACAAATTCTTGGTCCATTTCTCTCTTCCCCGGCATATGAAGGGTGTCCCGAAGTCGAGGTTGTTGTAAAGAGAGAAGCCCTAAACTTTGGGGTGCCTGCGTCTGGTTGATTTTTAGTTTTCCCAAGATATAGGCCCACGTGTGGAGGTGCCCTATGCTCTGTGGTTCTGTTCTGTACGTGTTTTAGGAACGAGCATACGCTTCTCCAGAGTGGCTGTTGGCATTTTGCGTCCCTCCCGGCAACTGGACAAGGCTCCCTTATCTCCTTGGCCTGTCCTGCCTTTCTGGTTTTTAGACATTTTCCGGATGGCTCTTTTGCCCGGGGGGGGGAGTGAGATTTATTTGTAGTGCCGATTTGCTCTCCCCGGGTGCTTGGTTGGCCAAAAAGGGCGTATGCGTTTTTTCCTGAATATATTCAGGAAAAAACGCATACGCCCTTTTTGGCCAACTGCATCATTGTCCACGTTCTGCCGCTTTTCCTGTGCTGGGAAGGCCATTCCCATCTACCTCCTGAACTCCGTTTCGTGCAATTCTGCCTTGCGTTCAAATCCCCTTCGTGGCCTTACCTCAGTATGTTTTTGGACGAGTGTTATCATTTAGAGCTCGGCAGGTTTGTGAAGTGCAGTGCCCCAGAGCTCCGTTTGGCAGGTCGCTTTGGTGTGAGCTGGCCGCAATAGTGCAAGATTGCTTCAGGCCCTGTTGTGCTTGCGGCGAGGCAGGCCGAGCCTTTGGTGAATTCCTCTTCGTGATGGGAAATTAGAGTGACGTGGGCCTGTCCGAACACCGCCAGCTGGTCTCTCATAGGTTGCCCCTCTTCCAGTTCATCCTTCGGACCACTTGCAGAGACTACGAAAGAGGAGTGTCAAGACGCTGATCCTGCAAGTGGGGGAATTGTTAGTCAAGCGGCTGGAATGGCGGACGCTAGCACCCGGAGGTGAAAAATGAGGTGCGCTTTCGAAAGCTTTCCCGATCACACGGTGTACCATCCCCTGGGATTCGCATGAGTGGTTTGGCTGTAGGAAAGTTGCCTTGAACCTGGAGAGGTGGGACCCATGGAATGGGTAGCACGCAGTATAACTCTAGAGGCTCTGCCTTTGATCCTCCAACCTCAGCAATCCTCTCAGCCTGAGGAGTATCCAGCCTTATGTCTTATGCCGCTGTGGGTGTAGATGTGGTCAATCCTGGTTGCATCACAGCCCCTGAACGCATTTTGGCAGAATTTCCCTCCCTCTCGCCGTGCTTCTTTCTTCTGTGTTTTGGAAATGTATTTTTAGAATGGGCTTTAGCTGATTTTCAGTGCTGTGTTGATGCCTCTTGACACACACTTGATTCACTTACAGAGAGATATCAATACTTAGGTTTTCAGATGCTTACGAGTCTGATATATTCTTCTGTGATGAATAGGAGCTGTTGAGTCCTGTTCACTGAGCAAGGAGTAGGTGGTGTCTATTATATATTTGCTTTTCCGACCGGTATCTGTGCTCATTTCCAAGTCGTGTTTTATGCATCACGCCACCTCACCTTTCCGCTTAAGCAGGCCTAAGTGTGTTTTCGAAAAGCGTGAGTCTGTTCTCTTTTGTCATTCGGGTCGTGGGTAGCGATTTGTACATTCCCTCTCTAAGTGATATCCCAAGTTTCTTTTTCTGTGGGACAGATTTCACTTAGCATCATCGTACCTCAATCCACTCATTATGCTGGAACCAGCCTTATGACATGGATTCCATGGCTGAGGGATATTCCCTCGTACCTAAGTAGCACAAATTCTTGGTCCATTTCTCTCTTCCCCGGCATATGAAGGGTGTCCCGAAGTCGAGGTTGTTGTAAAGAGAGAAGCCCTCAACTTTGGGGTGCCTGCGTCTGGTTGATTTTCAGTTTTCCCAAGATATAGGCCCACGTGTGGAGGTGCCCTATGCTCTGTGGTTCTGTTCTGTACATGTTTTAGGAACGAGCATACGCTTCTCCAGAGTGGCTGTTGGCATTTTGCGTCCCTCCCGGCAACTGAACAAGGCTCCCTTATCTCCTTGGCCTGTCCTGCCTTTCTGGTTTTTAGACATTTTCCGGATGGCTCTTTTACCCGGGGGGGGAGTGAGATTTCTTTGTAGTGCCGATTTGCTCTCCCCGGGTGCTTGGTTGGCCAAAAAGGGCGTATGCGTTTTTTCCTGAATATATTCAGGAAAAAACGCATACGCCCTTTTTGGCCAACTGCATCATTGTCCACGTTCTGCCGCTTTTCCTGTGCTGGGAAGGCCATTCCCATCTACCTCCTGAACTCCGTTTCGTGCAATTCTGCCTTGCGTTCAAATCCCCTTCGTGGCCTTACCTCAGTATGTTTTTGGACGAGTGTTATCATTTAGAGCTCGGCAGGTTTGTGAAGTGCAGTGCCCCAGAGCTCCGTTTGGCAGGTCGCTTTGGTGTGAGCTGGCCGCAATAGCGCAAGATTGCTTCAGGCCCTGTTGTGCTTGCGGCGAGGCAGGCCGAGCCTTTGGTGAATTCCTCTTCGTGATGGGAAATTAGAGTGACGTGGGCCTGTCCGAACACCGAAGGCTGGTCTCTCATAGGTTGCCCCTCTTCCAGTTCATCCTTCGGACCACTTGCAGAGACTACGAAAGAGGAGTGTCAAGACGCTGATCCTGCAAGTGGGGGAATTGTTAGTCAAGCGGCTGGAATGGCGGACGCTAGCACCCGGAGGTGAAAAATGAGGTGCGCTTTCGAAAGCTTTCCCGATCACACGGTGTACCATCCCCTGGGATTCGCATGAGTGGTTTGGCTGTAGGAAAGTTGCCTTGAACCTGGAGAGGTGGGACCCATGGAATGGGTAGCACGCAGTATAACTCTAGAGGCTCTGCCTTTGCTCCTCCAACCTCAGCAATCCTCTCAGCCTGAGGAGTATCCAGCCTTATGTCTTATGCCGCTGTGGGTGTAGATGTGGTCAATCCTCGTTGCATCACAGCCCCTGAACGCATTTTGGCAGAATTTCCCTCCCTCTCGCCGTGCTTCTTTCTTCTGTGTTTTGGAAATGTATTTTTAGAATGGGCTTTAGCTGATTTTCAGTGCTGTGTTGATGCCTCTTGACACACAATTGATTCACTTACAGAGAGATATCAATACTTAGGTTTTCAGATGCTTACGAGTGTGATATATTCTTCTGTGATGAATAGGAGCTGTTGAGTCCTGTTCACTGAGCAAGGAGTAGGTGGTGTCTATTATATATTTGCTTTTCCGACCGGTATCTGTGCTCATTTCCAAGTTGTTTTTTATGCATCACGCCACCTCACCTTTCCGCTTAAGCAGGCCTAAGTGTGTTTTCGAAAAGCGTGAGTCTGTTCTCTTTTGTCATTCGGATCGTGGGTAGCGATTTGTACATTCCCTCTCTAAGTGATATCCCAAGTTTCTTTTTCTGTGGGACAGATTTCACATAGCATCATCGTACCTCAATCCACTCATTATGCTGGAACCAGCCTTATGACATGGATTCCATGGCTGAGGGATATTCCCTCGTACCTAAGTAGCACAAATTCTTGGTCCATTTCTCTCTTCCCCGGCATATGAAGGGTGTCCCGAAGTCGAGGTTGTTGTAAAGAGAGAAGCCCTAAACTTTGGGGTGCCTGCGTCTGGTTGATTTTTAGTTTTCCCAAGATATAGGCCCACGTGTGGAGGTGCCCTATGCTCTGTGGTTCTGTTCTGTACGTGTTTTAGGAACGAGCATACGCTTCTCCAGAGTGGCTGTTGGCATTTTGCGTCCCTCCCGGCAACTGGACAAGGCTCCCTTATCTCCTTGGCCTGTCCTGCCTTTCTGGTTTTTAGACATTTTCCGGATGGCTCTTTTGCCCGGGGGGGGGAGTGAGATTTCTTTGTAGTGCCGATTTGCTCTCCCCGGGTGCTTGGTTGGCCAAAAAGGGCGTATGCGTTTTTTCCTGAATATATTCAGGAAAAAACGCATACGCCCTTTTTGGCCAACTGCATCATTGTCCACGTTCTGCCGCTTTTCCTGTGCTGGGAAGGCCATTCCCATCTACCTCCTGAACTCCGTTTCGTGCAATTCTGCCTTGCGTTCAAATCCCCTTCGTGGCCTTACCTCAGTATGTTTTTGGACGAGTGTTATCATTTAGAGCTCGGCAGGTTTGTGAAGTGCAGTGCCCCAGAGCTCCGTTTGGCAGGTCGCTTTGGTGTGAGCTGGCCGCAATAGTGCAAGATTGCTTCAGGCCCTGTTGTGCTTGCGGCGAGGCAGGCCGAGCCTTTGGTGAATTCCTCTTCGTGATGGGAAATTAGAGTGACGTGGGCCTGTCCGACACCGCCAGCTGGTCTCTCATAGGTTGCCCCTCTTCCAGTTCATCCTTCGGACCACTTGCAGAGACTACGAAAGAGGAGTGTCAAGACGCTGATCCTGCAAGTGGGGGAATTGTTAGTCAAGCGGCTGGAATGGCGGACGCTAGCACCCGGAGGTGAAAAATGAGGTGCGCTTTCGAAAGCTTTCCCGATCACACGGTGTACCATCCCCTGGGATTCGCATGAGTGGTTTGGCTGTAGGAAAGTTGCCTTGAACCTGGAGAGGTGGGACCCATGGAATGGGTAGCACGCAGTATAACTCTAGAGGCTCTGCCTTTGCTCCTCCAACCTCAGCAATCCTCTCAGCCTGAGGAGTATCCAGCCTTATGTCTTATGCCGCTGTGGGTGTAGATGTGGTCAATCCTGGTTGCATCACAGCCCCTGAACGCATTTTGGCAGAATTTCCCTCCCTCTCGCCGTGCTTCTTTCTTCTGTGTTTTGGAAATGTATTTTTAGAATGGGCTTTAGCTGATTTTCAGTGCTGTGTTGATGCCGCTTGACACACACTTGATTCACTTACAGAGAGATATCAATACTTAGGTTTTCAGATGCTTACGAGTCTGATATATTCTTCTGTGATGAATAGGAGCTGTTGAGTCCTGTTCACTGAGCAAGGAGTAGGTGGTGTCTATTATATATTTGCTTTTCCGACCGGTATCTGTGCTCATTTCCAAGTTGTTTTTTATGCATCACGCCACCTCACCTTTCCGCTTAAGCAGGCCTAAGTGTGTTTTGGAAAAGCGTGAGTCTGTTCTCTTTTGTCATTCGGGTCGTGGGTAGCGATTTGTACATTCCCTCTCTAAGTGATATCCCAAGTTTCTTTTTCTGTGGGACAGATTTCACTTAGCATCATCGTACCTCAATCCACTCATTATGCTGGAACCAGCCTTATGACATGGATTCCATGGCTGAGGGATATTCCCTCGTACCTAAGTAGCACAAATTCTTGGTCCATTTCTCTCTTCCCCGGCATATGAAGGGTGTCCCGAAGTCGAGGTTGTTGTAAAGAGAGAAGCCCTAAATTTTGGGGTGCCTGCGTCTGGTTGATTTTTAGTTTTCCCAAGATATAGGCCCACGTGTGGAGGTGCCCTATGCTCTGTGGTTCTGTTCTGTACGTGTTTTAGGAACGAGCATACGCTTCTCCAGAGTGCCTGTGGGCATTTTGCGTCCCTCCCGGCAACTGGACAAGGCTCCCTTATCTCCTTGGCCTGTCCTGCCTTTCTGGTTTTTAGACATTTTCCGGATGGCTCTTTTGCCCGGGGGGGGAGTGAGATTTCTTTGTAGTGCCGATTTGCTCTCCCCGGGCTTGGTTGGCCAAAAAGGGCGTATGCGTTTTTTCCTGAATATATTCAGGAAAAAACGCATACGCCCTTTTTGGCCAACTGCATCATTGTCCACGTTCTGCCGCTTTTCCTGTGCTGGGAAGGCCATTCCCATCTACCTCCTGAACTCCGTTTCGTGCAATTCTGCCTTGCGTTCAAATCCCCTTCGTGGCCTTACCTCAGTATGTTTTTGGACGAGTGTTATCATTTAGACCTCGGCAGGTTTGTGAAGTGCAGTGCCCCAGAGCTCCGTTTGGCAGGTCGCTTTGGTGTGAGCTGGCCGCAATAGCGCAAGATTGCTTCAGGCCCTGTTGTGCTTGCGGCGTGGCAGGCCGAGCCTTTGCTGAATTCCTCTTCGTGATGGGAAATTGGAGTGACATGGGCCTGTCCGAACACCACCAGCTGGTCTCTCATTGGTTCCCCCTCTTCCTGTTCATCCTTCGGACCAATTGAAGAGACTACGAAAGAGGAGTGTCAAGACGCTGACCCTCCAAGTGGGAAAATTGTTAGTCCAGCGGCTGGAATGGCGGACGCCAGCACCCGGAGGTGAAAAATGAGGTGCGCTTTCGAAAGCTTTCCCGATCACACGGTGTACCATCCCCTGGGATTCCCATGAGTGGTTTGGCTGTAGGAAAGTTGCCTTGAACCTGGAGAGGTGGGACCCATGGAATGGGTAGCACGCAGTATAACTCTAGAGGCTCTGCCTTTGCTCCTCCAACCTCAGCAATCCTCTCAGCCTGAGGAGTATCCAGCCTTATGTCTTATGCCGCTGTGGGTGTAGATGTGGTCAATCCTGGTTGCATCACAGCCCCTGAACGCATTTTGGCAGAATTTCCCTCCCTCTCGCCGTGCTTCTTTCTTCTGTGTTTTGGAAATGTATTTTTAGAATGGGCTTTAGCTGATTTTCAGTGCTGTGTTGATGCCTCTTGACACACACTTGATTCACTTACAGAGAGATATCAATACTTAGGTTTTCAGATGCTTACGAGTCCGATATATTCTTCTGTGATGAATAGGAGCTGTTGAGTCCTGTTCACTGAGCAAGGAGTAGGTGGTGTCTATTATATATTTGCTTTTCCGACCGGTATCTGTGCTCATTTCCAAGTCGTGTTTTATGCATCACGCCACCTCACCTTTCCGCTTAAGCAGGCCTAAGTGTGTTTTCGAAAAGCGTGAGTCTGTTCTCTTTTGTCATTCGGGTCGTGGGTAGCGATTTGTACATTCCCTCTCTAAGTGATATCCCAAGTTTCTTTTTCTGTGGGACAGATTTCACTTAGCATCATCGTACCTCAATCCACTCATTATGCTGGAACCAGCCTTATGACATGGATTCCATGGCTGAGGGATATTCCCTCGTACCTAAGTAGCACAAATTCTTGGTCCATTTCTCTCTTCCCCGGCATATGAAGGGTGTCCCGAAGTCGAGGTTGTTGTAAAGAGAGAAGCCCTCAACTTTGGGGTGCCTGCGTCTGGTTGATTTTCAGTTTTCCCAAGATATAGGCCCACGTGTGGAGGTGCCCTATGCTCTGTGGTTCTGTTCTGTACATGTTTTAGGAACGAGCATACGCTTCTCCAGAGTGGCTGTTGGCATTTTGCGTCCCTCCCGGCAACTGAACAAGGCTCCCTTATCTCCTTGGCCTGTCCTGCCTTTCTGGTTTTTAGACATTTTCCGGATGGCTCTTTTACCCGGGGGGGGAGTGAGATTTCTTTGTAGTGCCGATTTGCTCTCCCCGGGTGCTTGGTTGGCCAAAAAGGGCGTATGCGTTTTTTCCTGAATATATTCAGGAAAAAACGCATACGCCCTTTTTGGCCAACTGCATCATTGTCCACGTTCTGCCGCTTTTCCTGTGCTGGGAAGGCCATTCCCATCTACCTCCTGAACTCCGTTTCGTGCAATTCTGCCTTGCGTTCAAATCCCCTTCGTGGCCTTACCTCAGTATGTTTTTGGACGAGTGTTATCATTTAGAGCTCGGCAGGTTTGTGAAGTGCAGTGCCCCAGAGCTCCGTTTGGCAGGTCGCTTTGGTGTGAGCTGGCCGCAATAGTGCAAGATTGCTTCAGGCCCTGTTGTGCTTGCGGCGAGGCAGGCCGAGCCTTTGGTGAATTCCTCTTCGTGATGGGAAATTAGAGTGACGTGGGCCTGTCCGAACACCGCCAGCTGGTCTCTCATAGGTTGCCCCTCTTCCAGTTCATCCTTCGGACCACTTGCAGAGACTACGAAAGAGGAGTGTCAAGACGCTGATCCTGCAAGTGGGGGAATTGTTAGTCAAGCGGCTGGAATGGCGGACGCTAGCACCCGGAGGTGAAAAATGAGGTGCGCTTTCGAAAGCTTTCCCGATCACACGGTGTACCATCCCCTGGGATTCGCATGAGTGGTTTGGCTGTAGGAAAGTTGCCTTGAACCTGGAGAGGTGGGACCCATGGAATGGGTAGCACGCAGTATAACTCTAGAGGCTCTGCCTTTGCTCCTCCAACCTCAGCAATCCTCTCAGCCTGAGGAGTATCCAGCCTTATGTCTTATGCCGCTGTGGGTGTAGATGTGGTCAATCCTGGTTGCATCACAGCCCCTGAACGCATTTTGGCAGAATTTCCCTCCCTCTCGAAGTGCTTCTTTCTTCTGTGTTTTGGAAATGTATTTTTAGAATGGGCTTTAGCTGATTTTCAGTGCTGTGTTGATGCCTCTTGACACACAATTGATTCACTTACAGAGAGATATCAATACTTAGGTTTTCAGATGCTTACGAGTGTGATATATTCTTCTGTGATGAATAGGAGCTGTTGAGTCCTGTTCACTGAGCAAGGAGTAGTTGGTGTCTATTATATATTTGCTGTTCCGACCGGTATCTGTGCTCATTTCCAAGTTGTTTTTTATGCATCACGCCACCTCACCTTTCCGCTTAAGCAGGCCTAAGTGTGTTTTCGAAAAGCGTGAGTCTGTTCTCTTTTGTCATTCGGATCGTGGGTAGCGATTTGTACATTCCCTCTCTAAGTGATATCCCAAGTTTCTTTTTCTGTGGGACAGATTTCACTTAGCATCATCGTACCTCAATCCACTCATTATGCTGGAACCAGCCTTATGACATGGATTCCATGGCTGAGGGATATTCCCTCGTACCTAAGTAGCACAAATTCTTGGTCCATTTCTCTCTTCCCCGGCATATGAAGGGTGTCCCGAAGTCGAGGTTGTTGTAAAGAGAGAAGCCCTAAACTTTGGGGTGCCTGCGTCTGGTTGATTTTTAGTTTTCCCAAGATATAGGCCCACGTGTGGAGGTGCCCTATGCTCTGTGGTTCTGTTCTGTACGTGTTTTAGGAACGAGCATACGCTTCTCCAGAGTGGCTGTTGGCATTTTGCGTCCCTCCCGGCAACTGGACAAGGCTCCCTTATCTCCTTGGCCTGTCCTGCCTTTCTGGTTTTTAGACATTTTCCGGATGGCTCTTTTGCCCGGGGGGGGGAGTGAGATTTCTTTGTAGTGCCGATTTGCTCTCCCCGGGTGCTTGGTTGGCCAAAAAGGGCGTATGCGTTTTTTCCTGAATATATTCAGGAAAAAACGCATACGCCCTTTTTGGCCAACTGCATCATTGTCCACGTTCTGCCGCTTTTCCTGTGCTGGGAAGGCCATTCCCATCTACCTCCTGAACTCCGTTTCGTGCAATTCTGCCTTGCGTTCAAATCCCCTTCGTGGCCTTACCTCAGTATGTTTTTGGACGAGTGTTATCATTTAGAGCTCGGCAGGTTTGTGAAGTGCAGTGCCCCAGAGCTCCGTTTGGCAGCTCGCTTTGGTGTGAGCTGGCCGCAATAGTGCAAGATTGCTTCAGGCCCTGTTGTGCTTGCGGCGAGGCAGGCCGAGCCTTTGGTGAATTCCTCTTCGTGATGGGAAATTAGAGTGACGTGGGCCTGTCCGACACCGCCAGCTGGTCTCTCATAGGTTGCCCCTCTTCCAGTTCATCCTTCGGACCACTTGCAGAGACTACGAAAGAGGAGTGTCAAGACGCTGATCCTGCAAGTGGGGGAATTGTTAGTCAAGCGGCTGGAATGGCGGACGCTAGCACCCGGAGGTGAAAAATGAGGTGCGCTTTCGAAAGCTTTCCCGATCACACGGTGTACCATCCCCTGGGATTCGCATGAGTGGTTTGGCTGTAGGAAAGTTGCCTTGAACCTGGAGAGGTGGGACCCATGGAATGGGTAGCACGCAGTATAACTCTAGAGGCTCTGCCTTTGCTCCTCCAACCTCAGCAATCCTCTCAGCCTGAGGAGTATCCAGCCTTATGTCTTATGCCGCTGTGGGTGTAGATGTGGTCAATCCTGGTTGCATCACAGCCCCTGAACGCATTTTGGCAGAATTTCCCTCCCTCTCGCCGTGCTTCTTTCTTCTGTGTTTTGGAAATGTATTTTTAGAATGGGCTTTAGCTGATTTTCAGTGCTGTGTTGATGCCGCTTGACACACACTTGATTCACTTACAGAGAGATATCAATACTTAGGTTTTCAGATGCTTACGAGTCTGATATATTCTTCTGTGATGAATAGGAGCTGTTGAGTCCTGTTCACTGAGCAAGGAGTAGGTGGTGTCTATTATATATTTGCTTTTCCGACCGGTATCTGTGCTCATTTCCAAGTTGTTTTTTATGCATCACGCCACCTCACCTTTCCGCTTAAGCAGGCCTAAGTGTGTTTTGGAAAAGCGTGAGTCTGTTCTCTTTTGTCATTCGGGTCGTGGGTAGCGATTTGTACATTCCCTCTCTAAGTGATATCCCAAGTTTCTTTTTCTGTGGGACAGATTTCACTTAGCATCATCGTACCTCAATCCACTCATTATGCTGGAACCAGCCTTATGACATGGATTCCATGGCTGAGGGATATTCCCTCGTACCTAAGTAGCACAAATTCTTGGTCCATTTCTCTCTTCCCCGGCATATGAAGGGTGTCCCGAAGTCGAGGTTGTTGTAAAGAGAGAAGCCCTAAATTTTGGGGTGCCTGCGTCTGGTTGATTTTTAGTTTTCCCAAGATATAGGCCCACGTGTGGAGGTGCCCTATGCTCTGTGGTTCTGTTCTGTACGTGTTTTAGGAACGAGCATACGCTTCTCCAGAGTGCCTGTGGGCATTTTGCGTCCCTCCCGGCAACTGGACAAGGCTCCCTTATCTCCTTGGCCTGTCCTGCCTTTCTGGTTTTTAGACATTTTCCGGATGGCTCTTTTGCCCGGGGGGGGAGTGAGATTTCTTTGTAGTGCCGATTTGCTCTCCCCGGGCTTGGTTGGCCAAAAAGGGCGTATGCGTTTTTTCCTGAATATATTCAGGAAAAAACGCATACGCCCTTTTTGGCCAACTGCATCATTGTCCACGTTCTGCCGCTTTTCCTGTGCTGGGAAGGCCATTCCCATCTACCTCCTGAACTCCGTTTCGTGCAATTCTGCCTTGCGTTCAAATCCCCTTCGTGGCCTTACCTCAGTATGTTTTTGGACGAGTGTTATCATTTAGACCTTGGCAGGTTTGTGAAGTGCAGTGCCCCAGAGCTCCGTTTGGCAGGTCGCTTTGGTGTGAGCTGGCCGCAATAGCGCAAGATTGCTTCAGGCCCTGTTGTGCTTGCGGCGTGGCAGGCCGAGCCTTTGCTGAATTCCTCTTCGTGATGGGAAATTGGAGTGACATGGGCCTGTCCGAACACCACCAGCTGGTCTCTCATTGGTTCCCCCTCTTCCTGTTCATCCTTCGGACCAATTGAAGAGACTACGAAAGAGGAGTGTCAAGACGCTGACCCTCCAAGTGGGAAAATTGTTAGTCCAGCGGCTGGAATGGCGGACGCCAGCACCCGGAGGTGAAAAATGAGGTGCGCTTTCGAAAGCTTTCCCGATCACACGGTGTACCATCCCCTGGGATTCCCATGAGTGGTTTGGCTGTAGGAAAGTTGCCTTGAACCTGGAGAGGTGGGACCCATGGAATGGGTAGCACGCAGTATAACTCTAGAGGCTCTGCCTTTGCTCCTCCAACCTCAGCAATCCTCTCAGCCTGAGGAGTATCCAGCCTTATGTCTTATGCCGCTGTGGGTGTAGATGTGGTCAATCCTGGTTGCATCACAGCCCCTGAACGCATTTTGGCAGAATTTCCCTCCCTCTCGCCGTGCTTCTTTCTTCTGTGTTTTGGAAATGTATTTTTAGAATGGGCTTTAGCTGATTTTCAGTGCTGTGTTGATGCCTCTTGACACACACTTGATTCACTTACAGAGAGATATCAATACTTAGGTTTTCAGATGCTTACGAGTCCGATATATTCTTCTGTGATGAATAGGAGCTGTTGAGTCCTGTTCACTGAGCAAGGAGTAGGTGGTGTCTATTATATATTTGCTTTTCCGACCGGTATCTGTGCTCATTTCCAAGTCGTGTTTTATGCATCACGCCACCTCACCTTTCCGCTTAAGCAGGCCTAAGTGTGTTTTCGAAAAGCGTGAGTCTGTTCTCTTTTGTCATTCGGGTCGTGGGTAGCGATTTGTACATTCCCTCTCTAAGTGATATCCCAAGTTTCTTTTTCTGTGGGACAGATTTCACTTAGCATCATCGTACCTCAATCCACTCATTATGCTGGAACCAGCCTTATGACATGGATTCCATGGCTGAGGGATATTCCCTCGTACCTAAGTAGCACAAATTCTTGGTCCATTTCTCTCTTCCCCGGCATATGAAGGGTGTCCCGAAGTCGAGGTTGTTGTAAAGAGAGAAGCCCTCAACTTTGGGGTGCCTGCGTCTGGTTGATTTTCAGTTTTCCCAAGATATAGGCCCACGTGTGGAGGTGCCCTATGCTCTGTGGTTCTGTTCTGTACATGTTTTAGGAACGAGCATACGCTTCTCCAGAGTGGCTGTTGGCATTTTGCGTCCCTCCCGGCAACTGAACAAGGCTCCCTTATCTCCTTGGCCTGTCCTGCCTTTCTGGTTTTTAGACATTTTCCGGATGGCTCTTTTACCCGGGGGGGGAGTGAGATTTCTTTGTAGTGCCGATTTGCTCTCCCCGGGTGCTTGGTTGGCCAAAAAGGGCGTATGCGTTTTTTCCTGAATATATTCAGGAAAAAACGCATACGCCCTTTTTGGCCAACTGCATCATTGTCCACGTTCTGCCGCTTTTCCTGTGCTGGGAAGGCCATTCCCATCTACCTCCTGAACTCCGTTTCGTGCAATTCTGCCTTGCGTTCAAATCCCCTTCGTGGCCTTACCTCAGTATGTTTTTGGACGAGTGTTATCATTTAGAGCTCGGCAGGTTTGTGAAGTGCAGTGCCCCAGAGCTCCGTTTGGCAGGTCGCTTTGGTGTGAGCTGGCCGCAATAGTGCAAGATTGCTTCAGGCCCTGTTGTGCTTGCGGCGAGGCAGGCCGAGCCTTTGGTGAATTCCTCTTCGTGATGGGAAATTAGAGTGACGTGGGCCTGTCCGAACACCGCCAGCTGGTCTCTCATAGGTTGCCCCTCTTCCAGTTCATCCTTCGGACCACTTGCAGAGACTACGAAAGAGGAGTGTCAAGACGCTGATCCTGCAAGTGGGGGAATTGTTAGTCAAGCGGCTGGAATGGCGGACGCTAGCACCCGGAGGTGAAAAATGAGGTGCGCTTTCGAAAGCTTTCCCGATCACACGGTGTACCATCCCCTGGGATTCGCATGAGTGGTTTGGCTGTAGGAAAGTTGCCTTGAACCTGGAGAGGTGGGACCCATGGAATGGGTAGCACGCAGTATAACTCTAGAGGCTCTGCCTTTGCTCCTCCAACCTCAGCAATCCTCTCAGCCTGAGGAGTATCCAGCCTTATGTCTTATGCCGCTGTGGGTGTAGATGTGGTCAATCCTGGTTGCATCACAGCCCCTGAACGCATTTTGGCAGAATTTCCCTCCCTCTCGAAGTGCTTCTTTCTTCTGTGTTTTGGAAATGTATTTTTAGAATGGGCTTTAGCTGATTTTCAGTGCTGTGTTGATGCCTCTTGACACACAATTGATTCACTTACAGAGAGATATCAATACTTAGGTTTTCAGATGCTTACGAGTGTGATATATTCTTCTGTGATGAATAGGAGCTGTTGAGTCCTGTTCACTGAGCAAGGAGTAGTTGGTGTCTATTATATATTTGCTGTTCCGACCGGTATCTGTGCTCATTTCCAAGTTGTTTTTTATGCATCACGCCACCTCACCTTTCCGCTTAAGCAGGCCTAAGTGTGTTTTCGAAAAGCGTGAGTCTGTTCTCTTTTGTCATTCGGATCGTGGGTAGCGATTTGTACATTCCCTCTCTAAGTGATATCCCAAGTTTCTTTTTCTGTGGGACAGATTTCACATAGCATCATCGTACCTCAATCCACTCATTATGCTGGAACCAGCCTTATGACATGGATTCCATGGCTGAGGGATATTCCCTCGTACCTAAGTAGCACAAATTCTTGGTCCATTTCTCTCTTCCCCGGCATATGAAGGGTGTCCCGAAGTCGAGGTTGTTGTAAAGAGAGAAGCCCTAAACTTTGGGGTGCCTGCGTCTGGTTGATTTTTAGTTTTCCCAAGATATAGGCCCACGTGTGGAGGTGCCCTATGCTCTGTGGTTCTGTTCTGTACGTGTTTTAGGAACGAGCATACGCTTCTCCAGAGTGGCTGTTGGCATTTTGCGTCCCTCCCGGCAACTGGACAAGGCTCCCTTATCTCCTTGGCCTGTCCTGCCTTTCTGGTTTTTAGACATTTTCCGGATGGCTCTTTTGCCCGGGGGGGGGAGTGAGATTTCTTTGTAGTGCCGATTTGCTCTCCCCGGGTGCTTGGTTGGCCAAAAAGGGCGTATGCGTTTTTTCCTGAATATATTCAGGAAAAAACGCATACGCCCTTTTTGGCCAACTGCATCATTGTCCACGTTCTGCCGCTTTTCCTGTGCTGGGAAGGCCATTCCCATCTACCTCCTGAACTCCGTTTCGTGCAATTCTGCCTTGCGTTCAAATCCCCTTCGTGGCCTTACCTCAGTATGTTTTTGGACGAGTGTTATCATTTAGAGCTCGGCAGGTTTGTGAAGTGCAGTGCCCCAGAGCTCCGTTTGGCAGGTCGCTTTGGTGTGAGCTGGCCGCAATAGTGCAAGATTGCTTCAGGCCCTGTTGTGCTTGCGGCGAGGCAGGCCGAGCCTTTGGTGAATTCCTCTTCGTGATGGGAAATTAGAGTGACGTGGGCCTGTCCGAACACCGCCAGCTGGTCTCTCATAGGTTGCCCCTCTTCCAGTTCATCCTTCGGACCACTTGCAGAGACTACGAAAGAGGAGTGTCAAGACGCTGATCCTGCAAGTGGGGGAATTGTTAGTCAAGCGGCTGGAATGGCGGACGCTAGCACCCGGAGGTGAAAAATGAGGTGCGCTTTCGAAAGCTTTCCCGATCACACGGTGTACCATCCCCTGGGATTCGCATGAGTGGTTTGGCTGTAGGAAAGTTGCCTTGAACCTGGAGAGGTGGGACCCATGGAATGGGTAGCACGCAGTATAACTCTAGAGGCTCTGCCTTTGCTCCTCCAACCTCAGCAATCCTCTCAGCCTGAGGAGTATCCAGCCTTATGTCTTATGCCGCTGTGGGTGTAGATGTGGTCAATCCTGGTTGCATCACAGCCCCTGAACGCATTTTGGCAGAATTTCCCTCCCTCTCGAAGTGCTTCTTTCTTCTGTGTTTTGGAAATGTATTTTTAGAATGGGCTTTAGCTGATTTTCAGTGCTGTGTTGATGCCTCTTGACACACAATTGATTCACTTACAGAGAGATATCAATACTTAGGTTTTCAGATGCTTACGAGTGTGATATATTCTTCTGTGATGAATAGGAGCTGTTGAGTCCTGTTCACTGAGCAAGGAGTAGTTGGTGTCTATTATATATTTGCTGTTCCGACCGGTATCTGTGCTCATTTCCAAGTTGTTTTTTATGCATCACGCCACCTCACCTTTCCGCTTAAGCAGGCCTAAGTGTGTTTTCGAAAAGCGTGAGTCTGTTCTCTTTTGTCATTCGGATCGTGGGTAGCGATTTGTACATTCCCTCTCTAAGTGATATCCCAAGTTTCTTTTTCTGTGGGACAGATTTCACATAGCATCATCGTACCTCAATCCACTCATTATGCTGGAACCAGCCTTATGACATGGATTCCATGGCTGAGGGATATTCCCTCGTACCTAAGTAGCACAAATTCTTGGTCCATTTCTCTCTTCCCCGGCATATGAAGGGTGTCCCGAAGTCGAGGTTGTTGTAAAGAGAGAAGCCCTAAACTTTGGGGTGCCTGCGTCTGGTTGATTTTTAGTTTTCCCAAGATATAGGCCCACGTGTGGAGGTGCCCTATGCTCTGTGGTTCTGTTCTGTACGTGTTTTAGGAACGAGCATACGCTTCTCCAGAGTGGCTGTTGGCATTTTGCGTCCCTCCCGGCAACTGGACAAGGCTCCCTTATCTCCTTGGCCTGTCCTGCCTTTCTGGTTTTTAGACATTTTCCGGATGGCTCTTTTGCCCGGGGGGGGGAGTGAGATTTCTTTGTAGTGCCGATTTGCTCTCCCCGGGTGCTTGGTTGGCCAAAAAGGGCGTATGCGTTTTTTCCTGAATATATTCAGGAAAAAACGCATACGCCCTTTTTGGCCAACTGCATCATTGTCCACGTTCTGCCGCTTTTCCTGTGCTGGGAAGGCCATTCCCATCTACCTCCTGAACTCCGTTTCGTGCAATTCTGCCTTGCGTTCAAATCCCCTTCGTGGCCTTACCTCAGTATGTTTTTGGACGAGTGTTATCATTTAGAGCTCGGCAGGTTTGTGAAGTGCAGTGCCCCAGAGCTCCGTTTGGCAGGTCGCTTTGGTGTGAGCTGGCCGCAATAGTGCAAGATTGCTTCAGGCCCTGTTGTGCTTGCGGCGAGGCAGGCCGAGCCTTTGGTGAATTCCTCTTCGTGATGGGAAATTAGAGTGACGTGGGCCTGTCCGAACACCGCCAGCTGGTCTCTCATAGGTTGCCCCTCTTCCAGTTCATCCTTCGGACCACTTGCAGAGACTACGAAAGAGGAGTGTCAAGACGCTGATCCTGCAAGTGGGGGAATTGTTAGTCAAGCGGCTGGAATGGCGGACGCTAGCACCGGGAGGTGAAAAATGAGGTGCGCTTTCGAAAGCTTTCCCGATCACACGGTGTACCATCCCCTGGGATTCGCATGAGTGGTTTGGCTGTAGGAAAGTTGCCTTGAACCTGGAGAGGTGGGACCCATGGAATGGGTAGCACGCAGTATAACTCTAGAGGCTCTGCCTTTGCTCCTCCAACCTCAGCAATCCTCTCAGCCTGAGGAGTATCCAGCCTTATGTCTTATGCCGCTGTGGGTGTAGATGTGGTCAATCCTGGTTGCATCACAGCCCCTGAACGCATTTTGGCAGAATTTCCCTCCCTCTCGCCGTGCTTCTTTCTTCTGTGTTTTGGAAATGTATTTTTAGAATGGGCTTTAGCTGATTTTCAGTGCTGTGTTGATGCCGCTTGACACACACTTGATTCACTTACAGAGAGATATCAATACTTAGGTTTTCAGATGCTTACGAGTCTGATATATTCTTCTGTGATGAATAGGAGCTGTTGAGTCCTGTTCACTGAGCAAGGAGTAGGTGGTGTCTATTATATATTTGCTTTTCCGACCGGTATCTGTGCTCATTTCCAAGTCGTGTTTTATGCATCACGCCACCTCACCTTTCCGCTTAAGCAGGCCTAAGTGTGTTTTGGAAAAGCGTGAGTCTGTTCTCTTTTGTCATTCGGGTCGTGGGTAGCGATTTGTACATTCCCTCTCTAAGTGATATCCCAAGTTTCTTTTTCTGTGGGACAGATTTCACTTAGCATCATCGTACCTCAATCCACTCATTATGCTGGAACCAGCCTTATGACATGGATTCCATGGCTGAGGGATATTCCCTCGTACCTAAGTAGCACAAATTCTTGGTCCATTTCTCTCTTCCCCGGCATATGAAGGGTGTCCCGAAGTCGAGGTTGTTGTAAAGAGAGAAGCCCTAAATTTTGGGGTGCCTGCGTCTGGTTGATTTTTAGTTTTCCCAAGATCTAGGCCCACGTGTGGAGGTGCCCTATGCTCTGTGGTTCTGTTCTGTACGTGTTTTAGGAACGAGCATACGCTTCTCCAGAGTGCCTGTGGGCATTTTGCGTCCCTCCCGGCAACTGGACAAGGCTCCCTTATCTCCTTGGCCTGTCCTGCCTTTCTGGTTTTTAGACATTTTCCGGATGGCTCTTTTGCCCGGGGGGGGAGTGAGATTTCTTTGTAGTGCCGATTTGCTCTCCCCGGGTGCTTGGTTGGCCAAAAAGGGCGTATGCGTTTTTTCCTGAATATATTCAGGAAAAAACGCATACGCCCTTTTTGGCCAACTGCATCATTGTCCACGTTCTGCCGCTTTTCCTGTGCTGGGAAGGCCATTCCCATCTACCTCCTGAACTCCGTTTCGTGCAATTCTGCCTTGCGTTCCAATCCCCTTCGTGGCCTTACCTCAGTATGTTTTTGGACGAGTGTTATCATTTAGAGCTCGGCAGGTTTGTGAAGTGCAGTGCCCCAGAGCTCCGTTTGGCAGGTCGCTTTGGTGTGAGCTGGCCGCAATAGCGCCAGATTGCTTCAGGCCCTGTTGTGCTTGCGGCGAGGCAGGCCGAGCCTTTGGTGAATTCCTCTTCGTGATGGGAAATTAGAGTGACGTGGGCCTGTCCGAACACCGCCAGCTGGTCTCTCATAGGTTGCCCCTCTTCCAGTTCATCCTTCGGACCACTTGCAGAGACTACGAAAGAGGAGTGTCAAGACGCTGATCCTGCAAGTGGGGGAATTGTTAGTCAAGCGGCTGGAATGGCGGACGCTAGCACCCGGAGGTGAAAAATGAGGTGCGCTTTCGAAAGCTTTCCCGATCACACGGTGTACCATCCCCTGGGATTCGCATGAGTGGTTTGGCTGTAGGAAAGTTGCCTTGAACCTGGAGAGGTGGGACCCATGGAATGGGTAGCACGCAGTATAACTCTAGAGGCTCTGCCTTTGCTCCTCCAACCTCAGCAATCCTCTCAGCCTGAGGAGTATCCAGCCTTATGTCTTATGCCGCTGTGGGTGTAGATGTGGTCAATCCTGGTTGCATCACAGCCCCTGAACGCATTTTGGCAGAATTTCCCTCCCTCTCGCCGTGCTTCTTTCTTCTGTGTTTTGGAAATGTATTTTTAGAATGGGCTTTAGCTGATTTTCAGTGCTGTGTTGATGCCGCTTGACACACACTTGATTCACTTACAGAGAGATATCAATACTTAGGTTTTCAGATGCTTACGAGTCTGATATATTCTTCTGTGATGAATAGGAGCTGTTGAGTCCTGTTCACTGAGCAAGGAGTAGGTGGTGTCTATTATATATTTGCTTTTCCGACCGGTATCTGTGCTCATTTCCAAGTCGTGTTTTATGCATCACGCCACCTCACCTTTCCGCTTAAGCAGGCCTAAGTGTGTTTTGGAAAAGCGTGAGTCTGTTCTCTTTTGTCATTCGGGTCGTGGGTAGCGATTTGTACATTCCCTCTCTAAGTGATATCCCAAGTTTCTTTTTCTGTGGGACAGATTTCACTTAGCATCATCGTACCTCAATCCACTCATTATGCTGCTACCAGCCTTATGACATGGATTCCATGGCTGAGGGATATTCCCTCGTACCTAAGTAGCACAAATTCTTGGTCCATTTCTCTCTTCCCCGGCATATGAAGGGTGTCCCGAAGTCGAGGTTGTTGTAAAGAGAGAAGCCCTCAACTTTGGGGTGCCTGCGTCTGGTTGATTTTTAGTTTTCCCAAGATATAGGCCCACGTGTGGAGGTGCCCTATGCTCTGTGGTTCTGTTCTGTACGTGTTTTAGGAACGAGCATACGCTTCTCCAGAGTGGCTGTTGGCATTTTGCGTCCCTCCCGGCAACTGGACAAGGCTCCCTTATCTCCTTGGCCTGTCCTGCCTTTCTGGTTTTTAGACATTTTCCGGATGGCTCTTTTGCCCGGGGGGGGAGTGAGATTTCTTTGTAGTGCCGATTTGCTCTCCCCGGGTGCTTGGTTGGCCAAAAAGGGCGTATGCGTTTTTTCCTGAATATATTCAGGAAAAAACGCATACGCCCTTTTTGGCCAACTGCATCATTGTCCACGTTCTGCCGCTTTTCCTGTGCTGGGAAGGCCATTCCCATCTACCTCCTGAACTCCGTTTCGTGCAATTCTGCCTTGCGTTCAAATCCCCTTCGTGGCCTTACCTCAGTATGTTTTTGGACGAGTGTTATCATTTAGAGCTCGGCAGGTTTGTGAAGTGCAGTGCCCCAGAGCTCCGTTTGGCAGGTCGCTTTGGTGTGAGCTGGCCGCAATAGCGCAAGATTGCTTCAGGCCCTGTTGTGCTTGCGGCGAGGCAGGCCGAACCTTTGGTGAATTCCTCTTCGTGATGGGAAATTAGAGTGACGTGGGCCTGTCCGAACACCGCCAGCTGGTCTCTCATAGGTTGCCCCTCTTCCAGTTCATCCTTCGGACCACTTGCAGAGACTACGAAAGAGGAGTGTCAAGACGCTGATCCTGCAAGTGGGGGAATTGTTAGTCAAGCGGCTGGAATGGCGGACGCTAGCACCCGGAGGTGAAAAATGAGGTGCGCTTTCGAAAGCTTTCCCGATCACACGGTGTACCATCCCCTGGGATTCGCATGAGTGGTTTGGCTGTAGGAAAGTTGCCTTGAACCTGGAGAGGTGGGACCCATGGAATGGGTAGCATGCAGTATAACTCTAGAGGCTCTGCCTTTGCTCCTCCAACCTCAGCAATCCTCTCAGCCTGAGGAGTATCCAGCCTTATGTCTTATGCCGCTGTGGGTGTAGATGTGGTCAATCCTGGTTGCATCACAGCCCCTGAACGCATTTTGGCAGAATTTCCCTCCCTCTCGCCGTGCTTCTTTCTTCTGTGTTTTGGAAATGTATTTTTAGAATGGGCTTTAGCTGATTTTCAGTGCTGTGTTGATGCCGCTTGACACACACTTGATTCACTTACAGAGAGATATCAATACTTAGGTTTTCAGATGCTTACGAGTCTGATATATTCTTCTGTGATGAATAGGAGCTGTTGAGTCCTGTTCACTGAGCAAGGAGTAGGTGGTGTCTATTATATATTTGCTTTTCCGACCGGTATCTGTGCTCATTTCCAAGTCGTGTTTTATGCATCACGCCACCTCACCTTTCCGCTTAAGCAGGCCTAAGTGTGTTTTCGAAAAGCGTGAGTCTGTTCTCTTTTGTCATTCGGGTCGTGGGTAACGATTTGTACATTCCCTCTCTAAGTGATATCCCAAGTTTCTTTTTCTGTGGGACAGATTTCACTTAGCATCATCGTACCTCAATCCACTCATTATGCTGGAACCAGCCTTATGACATGGATTCCATGGCTGAGGGATATTCCCTCGTACCTAAGTAGCACAAATTCTTGGTCCATTTCTCTCTTCCCCGGCATATGAAGGGTGTCCCGAAGTCGAGGTTGTTGTAAAGAGAGAAGCCCTCAACTTTGGGGTGCCTGCGTCTGGTTGATTTTTACTTTTCCCAAGATATAGGCCCACGTGTGGAGGTGCCCTATGCTCTGTGGTTCTGTTCTGTACGTGTTTTAGGAACGAGCATACGCTTCTCCAGAGTGGCTGTTGGCATTTTGCGTCCCTCCCGGCAACTGGACAAGGCTCCCTTATCTCCTTGGCCTGTCCTGCCTTTCTGGTTTTTAGACATTTTCCGGATGGCTCTTTTGCCCGGGGGGGGAGTGAGATTTCTTTGTAGTGCCGATTTGCTCTCCCCGGGTGCTTGGTTGGCCAAAAAGGGCGTATGCGTTTTTTCCTGAATATATTCAGGAAAAAACGCATACGCCCTTTTTGGCCAACTGCATCATTGTCCACGTTCTGCCGCTTTTCCTGTGCTGGGAAGGCCATTCCCATCTACCTCCTGAACTCTGTTTCGTCCAATTCTGCCTTGCGTTCAAATCCCCTTCGTGGCCTTACCTCAGTATGTTTTTGGACGAGTGTTATCATTTAGAGCTCGGCAGGTTTGTGAAGTGCAGTGCCCCAGAGCTCCGTTTGGCAGGTCGCTTTGGTGTGAGCTGGCCGCAATAGCGCAAGATTGCTTCAGGCCCTGTTGTGCTTGCGGCGAGGCAGGCCGAGCCTTTGGTGAATTCCTCTTCGTGATGGGAAATTAGAGTGACGTGGGCCTGTCTGAACACCGCCAGCTGGTCTCTCATAGGTTGCCCCTCTTCCAGTTCATCCTTCGGACCACTTGCAGAGACTACGAAAGAGGAGTGTCAAGACGCTGATCCTGCAAGTGGGGGAATTGTTAGTCAAGCGGCTGGAATGGCGGACGCTAGCACCCGGAGGTGAAAAATGAGGTGCGCTTTCGAAAGCTTTCCCGATCACACGGTGTACCATCCCCTGGGATTCCCATGAGTGGTTTGGCTGTAGGAAAGTTGCCTTGAACCTGGAGAGGTGGGACCCATGGAATGGGTAGCACGCAGTATAACTCTAGAGGCTCTGCCTTTGCTCCTCCAACCTCAGCAATCCTCTCAGCCTGAGGAGTATCCAGCCTTATGTCTTATGCCGCTGTGGGTGTAGATGTGGTCAATCCTGGTTGCATCACAGCCCCTGAACGCATTTTGGCAGAATTTCCCTCCCTCTCGCCGTGCTTCTTTCTTCTGTGTTTTGGAAATGTATTTTTAGAATGGGCTTTAGCTGATTTTCAGTGCTGTGTTGATGCCGCTTGACACACACTTGATTCACTTACAGAGAGATATCAATACTTAGGTTTTCAGATGCTTACGAGTCTGATATATTCTTCTGTGATGAATAGGAGCTGTTGAGTCCTGTTCACTGAGCAAGGAGTAGGTGGTGTCTATTATATATTTGCTTTTCCGACCGGTATCTGTGCTCATTTCCAAGTCGTGTTTTATGCATCACGCCACCTCACCTTTCCGCTTAAGCAGGCCTAAGTGTGTTTTGGAAAAGCGTGAGTCTGTTCTCTTTTGTCATTCGGGTCGTGGGTAGCGATTTGTACATTCCCTCTCTAAGTGATATCCCAAGTTTCTTTTTCTGTGGGACAGATTTCACTTAGCATCATCGTACCTCAATCCACTCATTATGCTGCTACCAGCCTTATGACATGGATTCCATGGCTGAGGGATATTCCCTCGTACCTAAGTAGCACAAATTCTTGGTCCATTTCTCTCTTCCCCGGCATATGAAGGGTGTCCCGAAGTCGAGGTTGTTGTAAAGAGAGAAGCCCTCAACTTTGGGGTGCCTGCGTCTGGTTGATTTTTACTTTTCCCAAGATATAGGCCCACGTGTGGAGGTGCCCTATGCTCTGTGGTTCTGTTCTGTACGTGTTTTAGGAACGAGCATACGCTTCTCCAGAGTGGCTGTTGGTATTTTGCGTCCCTCCCGGCAACTGGACAAGGCTCCCTTATCTCCTTGGCCTGTCCTGCCTTTCTGGTTTTTAGACATTTTCCGGATGGCTCTTTTGCCCGGGGGGGGAGTGAGATTTCTTTGTAGTGCCGATTTGCTCTCCCCGGGTGCTTGGTTGGCCAAAAAGGGCGTATGCGTTTTTTCCTGAATATATTCAGGAAAAAACGCATACGCCCTTTTTGGCCAACTGCATCATTGTCCACGTTCTGCCGCTTTTCCTGTGCTGGGAAGGCCATTCCCATGTACCTCTTGAACTCCGTTTCGTGCAATTCTGCCTTGCGTTCAAATCCCCTTCGTGGCCTTACCTCAGTATGTTTTTGGACGAGTGTTATCATTTAGAGCTCGGCAGGTTTGTGAAGTGCAGTGCCCCAGAGCTCCGTTTGGCAGGTCGCTTTGGTGTGAGCTGGCCGCAATAGCGCAAGATTGCTTCAGGCCCTGTTGTGCTTGCGGCGAGGCAGGCCGAGCCTTCGGTGAATTCCTCTTCGTGATGGGAAATTAGAGTGACATGGGCCTGTCCGAACACCGCCAGCTGGTCTCTCATTGGTTCCCCCTCTTCCTGTTCATCCTTCGGACCAATTGCAGAGACTACGAAAGAGGAGTGTCAAGACGCTGACCCTCCAAGTGGGAAAATTGTTAGTCCAGCGGCTGGAATGGCGGACGCTAGCACCGGGAGATGAAAAGTGAGGTGCGCTTTCGAAAGCTTTCCTGATCACACGGTGTACCATCCCCTGGGATTCCCATGAGTGGTTTGGCTGTAGGAAAGTTGCCTTGAACCTGGAGAGGTGGGACCCATGGAGTGGGTAGCACGCAGTATAACTCTAGAGGCTCTGCATTTGCTCATCCAACCTCAGCAATCCCCTCAGCCAGAAGAGTATCCAGCCTTATGTCTTATGCCGCTGTGCGTGTAGGTGTGGTCAATCCTGGTTGCATCACAGCCCCTGAACGCACTTTCGAAGAATTTCCCTCCCTCTCGCGGTGCTTCTTTCTTCTGTGTTTTGCAAATGTGTTTTTATAATGGGCTTTAGCTGATTTTCAGTGCTGTGTTGATGCCGCTTGACACACACTTGATTGACTTACAGAGGCATATCAATACTTAGGTTTTCAGATGCTTACGAGTGTGATATATTCTTCTGTGATGAATAGGAGCTGTTGAGTCCTGTTCACTGAGCAAGGAGTAGGTGGTGTCTATTATATATTTGCTTTTCCGACCGGGATCTGTGCTCATTTCCAAGTCGTGTTTTATGCATCACGCCACCTCACCTTTCCGCTTCAGCAGGCCTAAGTGTGTTTTCGAAAAGCGTGAGTCTGTTCTCTTTTGTCATTCGGTTCATGGGTCGCGATTTTTACATTCCCTCTCTGAGTGATATCCCAAGGTTCTTTTTCTGTGGGACAGATTTCACTTAGCATCATCGTACCTCAATCCACTCATTATGCTGCTACCAGCCTTATGACATGGATTCCGTGGCTGAGGGATATTCCCTCGTACCTAAGTAGCACAGATTCTTGGTCCATTTCTCTCTTCCCCGGCTTATGAAGGGTGTCCCGAAGTCGAGGTTGTTGTAAAGAGAGAAGCCCTAAACTTTGGGGTGCCTGCGTCTGGTTGATTTTTAGTTTTCCCAAGTGATAGGCCCATGTGTGGAGGTGCCCTATTCGCTGCGGTTCTGTTCTGTACGTCTTGTAGGAAAGAGCATGCGCTTCTCCAGAGTGGCTGTTGGCATTTTGCGTCCCTCCCGGCAACTGAACAAGGCTCCCTTATCTCCTTGGCCTGTCCTGCCTTTCTGGGTTTTACACATTTTCCGGATGGCTCTTTTTCCCAGGGGGGGAGGGAGATTTCTTTCTAGTGCCGATTTGCTCTCCTGGCGTCCTTGGTTGGCAATAAAGGGCGTATGCGTTTTTTCCTGAATATATTCAGGAAAAAACGCATACGCCCTTTTTGGCCAACTGCTTCATTGTCCACGTTCTGCCGCTTTTCCTGTGCTGGGAAGGCCATTCCCATCCACCTCCTGAACTCCGTTTCGTGCAATTCTGCCTTGCGTTCAAATGCCCTTCGTGGCCTTACCTCAATATGTTTTTGGACGAGTGTTATCATTTAGAGCTCGGCAGGTTTGTGAAGTGCAGTGCCCCAGAGCTCCGTTTTGCAACTCGCTTTGGTGTGAGCTGGCCGCAATAGCGCAAGATTGCTTCAGGCCCTGTTGTGCTTCCGGCGAGGCAGGCCTTGCCTTTGGTGAATACCTCTTCGTGATGGGAAATTAGAGTGACATGGGCCTGTCCGAACACCGCCAGCTGGTCTCTCATTGGTTCCGCCTCTTCCTGTTCATCCTCCTGACCAATTGCCGAGACTACGAAAGAGGAGTGTCAAGACGCTGACTCTCCAAGTGGGGAAATTGTTAGTCAAGCGGCTGGAATGGCGGACGCTAGCACCCGGAGATGAAAAATGAGGTGCGCTTTCGAAAGCTTTCCCGATCACACGGTGTACCATCCCCTGGGATTCCCATGAGTGGTTTGGCTGTACGAAAGTTGCCTTGAACCTGGAGAGGTGGGACCCATGGAGTGGGTAGCACGCAGTATAACTCTAGAAGCTCTGCATTTGCTCCTCCAACCTCAGCAATCCTCTCAGCCAGAAGAGTATCCAGCCTTATGTCTTATGCTGCTGTTCGTGTAGGTGTGGTCAATCCTGGTTGCATCACAGCCCCTGAACGCACTTTGGAAGAATTTCCCTCCCTCTCGCCGTGCTTCTTTCTTCTCTGTTCTGCAAATGTGTTTTTATAATGGGCTTTAGCTGATTTTCAGTGCTGTGTTGATGCCGCTTGACACACACTTGATTCACTTACAGAGACATATCAATACTTAGGTTTTCAGATGCTTACGAGTGTGATATATTCTTCTGTGATGAATAGGAGCTGTTGAGTCCTGTTCACTGAGCAAGGAGTAGGTGGTGTCTATTATATATTTGCTTTTCCGACCGGGATCTGTGCTCATTTCCAAGTCGTGTTTTATGCATCACGCCACCTCACCTTTCCGCTTCAGCAGGCCTAAGTGTGTTTTCGAAAAGCGTGAGTCTGTTCTCTTTTGTCATTCGGTTCATGGGTCGCGATTTTTACATTCCCTCTCTGAGTGATATCCCAAGGTTCTTTTTCTGTGGGACAGATTTCACTTAGCATCATCGTACCTCAATCCACTCATTATGCTGCTACCAGCCTTATGACATGGATTCCGTGGCTGAGGGATATTCCATCGTACCTAAGTAGCACAGATTCTTGGTCCATTTCTCTCTTCCCCGGCATATGAAGGGTGTCCCGAAGTCGAGGTTGTTGTAAAGAGAGAATCCCTAAACTTTGGGGTGCCTGCGTCTGGTTGATTTTTAGTTTTCCCAAGAGATAGGCCCATGTGTGGAGGTGCCCTATGCGCTGCGGTTCTGTTCTCTACATGTTTTAGGAACGAGCATACGCTTCTCCAGAGTGGCTGTTGGCATTTTGCGTACCTCCCGGCAACTGAACAAGGCTCCCTTATCCCTTGGCCTGTCCTGCCTTTGTGGTTTTTAGACATTTTCCAGATGGCTCTTTTGCCCCGGGGGGGGGGGGAGTGAGATTTCTTTGTAGTGCCGATTTGCTCTTCCTGGGTGCTTGGTTGGCCAAAAAGGGCGTATGCGTTTTTTCCTGAATATATTCAGGAAAAAACGCATACGCCCTTTTTGGCCAACTGCATCATTGTCCACGTTCTGCCGCTTTTCCTGTGCTGGGAAGGCCATTCCCATGTACCTCTTGAACTCCGTTTCGTGCAATTCTGCCTTGCGTTCAAATCCCTTCGTGGCCTTACCTCAGTATGTTTTTGGACGAGTGTTATCATTTAGAGCTCGGCAGGTTTGTGAAGTGCAGTGCCCCAGAGCTCCGTTTGGCAACTCGCTTTGGTGTGAGCTGGCCGGAGTAGCGGAAGATTGCTTCAGTCCCTGTTGTGCTTCCGGCGAGGCAGGCCGAGCCTTTGGTGAATTCCTCTTCATGTTGGGAAATTAGAGTGACGTGGGCCTGTCCGAACACCGCCAGCAGGTCTCTCATTGGTTGCCCCTCTTCCAGGTCATCCTTCGGACCACTTGCAGAGACTACGAAAGAGGAGTGTCAAGACGCTGATCCTGCAAGTGGGGGAATTGTTAGTCAAGCGGCTGGAATGGCGGACGCTAGCACCCGGAGGTGAAAAATGAGGTGCGCTTTCGAAAGCTTTCCCGATCACACGGTGTACCATCCCCTGGGATTCCCATGAGTGGTTTGGCTGTAGGAAAGTTGCCTTGAACCTGGAGAGGTGGGACCCATGGAATGGGTAGCACGCAGTATAACTCTAGAGGCTCTGCCTTTGCTCCTCCAACCTCAGCAATCCTCTCAGCCTGAGGAGTATCCAGCCTTATGTCTTATGCCGCTGTGGGTGTAGATGTGGTCAATCCTGGTTGCATCACAGCCCCTGAACGCATTTTGGCAGAATTTCCCTCCCTCTCGCCGTGCTTCTTTCTTCTGTGTTTTGGAAATGTATTTTTAGAATGGGCTTTAGCTGATTTTCAGTGCTGTGTTGATGCCGCTTGACACACACTTGATTCACTTACAGAGAGATATCAATACTTAGGTTTTCAGATGCTTACGAGTCTGATATATTCTTCTGTGATGAATAGGAGCTGTTGAGTCCTGTTCACTGAGCAAGGAGTAGGTGGTGTCTATTATATATTTGCTTTTCCGACCGGTATCTGTGCTCATTTCCAAGTCGTGTTTTATGCATCACGCCACCTCACCTTTCCGCTTAAGCAGGCCTAAGTGTGTTTTGGAAAAGCGTGAGTCTGTTCTCTTTTGTCATTCGGGTCGTGGGTAGCGATTTGTACATTCCCTCTCTAAGTGATATCCCAAGTTTCTTTTTCTGTGGGACAGATTTCACTTAGCATCATCGTACCTCAATCCACTCATTATGCTGGAACCAGCCTTATGACATGGATTCCATGGCTGAGGGATATTCCCTCGTACCTAAGTAGCACAAATTCTTGGTCCATTTCTCTCTTCCCCGGCATATGAAGGGTGTCCCGAAGTCGAGGTTGTTGTAAAGAGAGAAGCCCTAAACTTTGGTGTGCCTGCGTCTGGTTGAATTTTAGTTTTCCCAAGATATAGGCCCACGTGTGGAGGTGCCCTATGCTCTGTGGTTCTGTTCTGTACGTGTTTTAGGAACGAGCATACGCTTCTCCAGAGTGGCTGTTGGCATTTTGCGTCCCTCCCGGCAACTGGACAAGGCTCCCTTATCTCCTTGGCCTGTCCTGCCTTTCTGGTTTTTAGACATTTTCCGGATGGCTCTTTTGCCCGGGGGGGGAGTGAGATTTCTTTGTAGTGCCGATTTGCTCTCCCCGGGTGCTTGGTTGGCCAAAAAGGGCGTATGCGTTTTTTCCTGAATATATTCAGGAAAAAACGCATACGCCCTTTTTGGCCAACTGCATCATTGTCCACGTTCTGCCGCTTTTCCTGTGCTGGGAAGGCCATTCCCATCTACCTCCTGAACTCCGTTTCGTGCAATTCTGCCTTGCGTTCAAATCCCCTTCGTGGCCTTACCTCAGTATGTTTTTGGACGAGTGTTATCATTTAGAGCTCGGCAGGTTTGTGAAGTGCAGTGCCCCAGAGCTCCGTTTGGCAGCTCGCTTTGGTGTGAGCTGGCCGCAATAGCGCCAGATTGCTTCAGGCCCTGTTGTGCTTGCGGCGAGGCAGGCCGAGCCTTTGGTGAATTCCTCTTCGTGATGGGAAATTAGAGTGACGTGGGCCTGTCCGAACACCGCCAGCTGGTCTCTCATAGGTTGCCCCTCTTCCAGTTCATCCTTCGGACCACTTGCAGAGACTACGAAAGAGGAGTGTCAAGACGCTGATCCTGCAAGTGGGGGAATTGTTAGTCAAGCGGCTGGAATGGCGGACGCTAGCACCCGGAGGTGAAAAATGAGGTGCGCTTTCGAAAGCTTTCCCGATCACACGGTGTACCATCCCCTGGGATTCGCATGAGTGGTTTGGCTGTAGGAAAGTTGCCTTGAACCTGGAGAGGTGGGACCCATGGAATGGGTAGCACGCAGTATAACTCTAGAGGCTCTGCCTTTGCTCCTCCAACCTCAGCAATCCTCTCAGCCTGAGGAGTATCCAGCCTTATGTCTTATGCCGCTGTGGGTGTAGATGTGGTCAATCCTGGTTGCATCACAGCCCCTGAACGCATTTTGGCAGAATTTCCCTCCCTCTCGCCGTGCTTCTTTCTTCTGTGTTTTGGAAATGTATTTTTAGAATGGGCTTTAGCTGATTTTCAGTGCTGTGTTGATGCCGCTTGACACACACTTGATTCACTTACAGAGAGATATCAATACTTAGGTTTTCAGATGCTTACGAGTCTGATATATTCTTCTGTGATGAATAGGAGCTGTTGAGTCCTGTTCACTGAGCAAGGAGTAGGTGGTGTCTATTATATATTTGCTTTTCCGACCGGTATCTGTGCTCATTTCCAAGTCGTGTTTTATGCATCACGCCACCTCACCTTTCCGCTTAAGCAGGCCTAAGTGTGTTTTGGAAAAGCGTGAGTCTGTTCTCTTTTGTCATTCGGGTCGTGGGTAGCGATTTGTACATTCCCTCTCTAAGTGATATCCCAAGTTTCTTTTTCTGTGGGACAGATTTCACTTAGCATCATCGTACCTCAATCCACTCATTATGCTGCTACCAGCCTTATGACATGGATTCCATGGCTGAGGGATATTCCCTCGTACCTAAGTAGCACAAATTCTTGGTCCATTTCTCTCTTCCCCGGCATATGAAGGGTGTCCCGAAGTCGAGGTTGTTGTAAAGAGAGAAGCCCTAAACTTTGGTGTGCCTGCGTCTGGTTGATTTTTAGTTTTCCCAAGATATAGGCCCACGTGTGGAGGTTCCCTATGCTCTGTGTTTCTGTTCTGTACGTGTTTTAGGAACGAGCATACGCTTCTCCAGAGTGGCTGTTGGTATTTTGCGTCCCTCCCGGCAACTGGACAAGGCTCCCTTATCTCCTTGGCCTGTCCTGCCTTTCTGGTTTTTAGACATTTTCCGGATGGCTCTTTTGCCCGGGGGGGGAGTGAGATTTCTTTGTAGTGCCGATTTGCTCTCCCCGGGTGCTTGGTTGGCCAAAAAGGGCGTATGCGTTTTTTCCTGAATATATTCAGGAAAAAACGCATACGCCCTTTTTGGCCAACTGCATCATTGTCCACGTTCTGCCGCTTTTCCTGTGCTGGGAAGGCCATTCCCATGTACCTCTTGAACTCCGTTTCGTGCAATTCTGCCTTGCGTTCAAATCCCCTTCGTGGCCTTACCTCAGTATGTTTTTGGACGAGTGTTATCATTTAGAGCTCGGCAGGTTTGTGAAGTGCAGTGCCCCAGAGCTCCGTTTGGCAGGTCGCTTTGGTGTGAGCTGGCCGCAATAGCGCAAGATTGCTTCAGGCCCTGTTGTGCTTGCGGCGAGGCAGGCCGAGCCTTCGGTGAATTCCTCTTCGTGATGGGAAATTAGAGTGACATGGGCCTGTCCGAACACCGCCAGCTGGTCTCTCATTGGTTCCCCCTCTTCCTGTTCATCCTTCGGACCAATTGCAGAGACTACGAAAGAGGAGTGTCAAGACGCTGACCCTCCAAGTGGGAAAATTGTTAGTCCAGCGGCTGGAATGGCGGACGCTAGCACCGGGAGATGAAAAGTGAGGTGCGCTTTCGAAAGCTTTCCTGATCACACGGTGTACCATCCCCTGGGATTCCCATGAGTGGTTTGGCTGTACGAAAGTTGCCTTGAACCTGGAGAGGTGGGACCCATGGAGTGGGTAGCACGCAGTATAACTCTAGAGGCTCTGCATTTGCTCATCCAACCTCAGCAATCCCCTCAGCCAGAAGAGTATCCAGCCTTATGTCTTATGCCGCTGTGCGTGTAGGTGTGGTCAATCCTGGTTGCATCACAGCCCCTGAACGCACTTTCGAAGAATTTCCCTCCCTCTCGCGGTGCTTCTTTCTTCTGTGTTTTGCAAATGTGTTTTTATAATGGGCTTTAGCTGATTTTCAGTGCTGTGTTGATGCCGCTTGACACACACTTGATTGACTTACAGAGGCATATCAATACTTAGGTTTTCAGATGCTTACGAGTGTGATATATTCTTCTGTGATGAATAGGAGCTGTTGAGTCCTGTTCACTGAGCAAGGAGTAGGTGGTGTCTATTATATATTTGCTTTTCCGACCGGGATCTGTGCTCATTTCCAAGTCGTGTTTTATGCATCACGCCACCTCACCTTTCCGCTTCAGCAGGCCTAAGTGTGTTTTCGAAAAGCGTGAGTCTGTTCTCTTTTGTCATTCGGTTCATGGGTCGCGATTTTTACATTCCCTCTCTGAGTGATATCCCAAGGTTCTTTTTCTGTGGGACAGATTTCACTTAGCATCATCGTACCTCAATCCACTCATTATGCTGCTACCAGCCTTATGACATGGATTCCGTGGCTGAGGGATATTCCCTCGTACCTAAGTAGCACAGATTCTTGGTCCATTTCTCTCTTCCCCGGCTTATGAAGGGTGTCCCGAAGTCGAGGTTGTTGTAAAGAGAGAAGCCCTAAACTTTGGGGTGCCTGCGTCTGGTTGATTTTTAGTTTTCCCAAGTGATAGGCCCATGTGTGGAGGTGCCCTATTCGCTGCGGTTCTGTTCTGTACGTCTTGTAGGAAAGAGCATGCGCTTCTCCAGAGTGGCTGTTGGCATTTTGCGTCCCTCCCGGCAACTGAACAAGGCTCCCTTATCTCCTTGGCCTGTCCTGCCTTTCTGGGTTTTACACATTTTCCGGATGGCTCTTTTTCCCAGGGGGGGAGGGAGATTTCTTTCTAGTGCCGATTTGCTCTCCTGGCGTCCTTGGTTGGCAATAAAGGGCGTATGCGTTTTTTCCTGAATATATTCAGGAAAAAACGCATACGCCCTTTTTGGCCAACTGCATCATTGTCCACGTTCTGCCGCTTTTCCTGTGCTGGGAAGGCCATTCCCATCCACCTCCTGAACTCCGTTTCGTGCAATTCTGCCTTGCGTTCAAATGCCCTTCGTGGCCTTACCTCAATATGTTTTTGGACGAGTGTTATCATTTAGAGCTCGGCAGGTTTGTGAAGTGCAGTGCCCCAGAGCTCCGTTTTGCAACTCGCTTTGGTGTGAGCTGGCCGCAATAGCGCAAGATTGCTTCAGGCCCTGTTGTGCTTCCGGCGAGGCAGGCCTTGCCTTTGGTGAATACCTCTTCGTGATGGGAAATTAGAGTGACATGGGCCTGTCCGAACACCGCCAGCTGGTCTCTCATTGGTTCCGCCTCTTCCTGTTCATCCTCCTGACCAATTGCCGAGACTACGAAAGAGGAGTGTCAAGACGCTGACTCTCCAAGTGGGGAAATTGTTAGTCAAGCGGCTGGAATGGCGGACGCTAGCACCCGGAGATGAAAAATGAGGTGCGCTTTCGAAAGCTTTCCCGATCACACGGTGTACCATCCCCTGGGATTCCCATGAGTGGTTTGGCTGTACGAAAGTTGCCTTGAACCTGGAGAGGTGGGACCCATGGAGTGGGTAGCACGCAGTATAACTCTAGAAGCTCTGCATTTGCTCCTCCAACCTCAGCAATCCTCTCAGCCAGAAGAGTATCCAGCCTTATGTCTTATGCTGCTGTTCGTGTAGGTGTGGTCAATCCTGGTTGCATCACAGCCCCTGAACGCACTTTGGAAGAATTTCCCTCCCTCTCGCCGTGCTTCTTTCTTCTCTGTTCTGCAAATGTGTTTTTATAATGGGCTTTAGCTGATTTTCAGTGCTGTGTTGATGCCGCTTGACACACACTTGATTCACTTACAGAGACATATCAATACTTAGGTTTTCAGATGCTTACGAGTGTGATATATTCTTCTGTGATGAATAGGAGCTGTTGAGTCCTGTTCACTGAGCAAGGAGTAGGTGGTGTCTATTATATATTTGCTTTTCCGACCGGGATCTGTGCTCATTTCCAAGTCGTGTTTTATGCATCACGCCACCTCACCTTTCCGCTTCAGCAGGCCTAAGTGTGTTTTCGAAAAGCGTGAGTCTGTTCTCTTTTGTCATTCGGTTCATGGGTCGCGATTTTTACATTCCCTCTCTGAGTGATATCCCAAGGTTCTTTTTCTGTGGGACAGATTTCACTTAGCATCATCGTACCTCAATCCACTCATTATGCTGCTACCAGCCTTATGACATGGATTCCGTGGCTGAGGGATATTCCATCGTACCTAAGTAGCACAGATTCTTGGTCCATTTCTCTCTTCCCCGGCATATGAAGGGTGTCCCGAAGTCGAGGTTGTTGTAAAGAGAGAATCCCTAAACTTTGGGGTGCCTGCGTCTGGTTGATTTTTAGTTTTCCCAAGAGATAGGCCCATGTGTGGAGGTGCCCTATGCGCTGCGGTTCTGTTCTCTACATGTTTTAGGAACGAGCATACGCTTCTCCAGAGTGGCTGTTGGCATTTTGCGTACCTCCCGGCAACTGAACAAGGCTCCCTTATCCCTTGGCCTGTCCTGCCTTTGTGGTTTTTAGACATTTTCCAGATGGCTCTTTTGCCCCGGGGGGGGGGGGAGTGAGATTTCTTTGTAGTGCCGATTTGCTCTTCCCGGGTGCTTGGTTGGCCAAAAAGGGCGTATGCGTTTTTTCCTGAATATATTCAGGAAAAAACGCATACGCCCTTTTTGGCCAACTGCATCATTGTCCACGTTCTGCCGCTTTTCCTGTGCTGGGAAGGCCATTCCCATGTACCTCTTGAACTCCGTTTCGTGCAATTCTGCCTTGCGTTCAAATCCCCTTCGTGGCCTTACCTCAGTATGTTTTTGGACGAGTGTTATCATTTAGAGCTCGGCAGGTTTGTGAAGTGCAGTGCCCCAGAGCTCCGTTTGGCAACTCGCTTTGGTGTGAGCTGGCCGGAGTAGCGGAAGATTGCTTCAGTCCCTGTTGTGCTTCCGGCGAGGCAGGCCGAGCCTTTGGTGAATTCCTCTTCATGTTGGGAAATTAGAGTGACGTGGGCCTGTCCGAACACCGCCAGCAGGTCTCTCATTGGTTGCCCCTCTTCCAGGTCATCCTTCGGACCACTTGCAGAGACTACGAAAGAGGAGTGTCAAGACGCTGATCCTGCAAGTGGGGGAATTGTTAGTCAAGCGGCTGGAATGGCGGACGCTAGCACCCGGAGGTGAAAAATGAGGTGCGCTTTCGAAAGCTTTCCCGATCACACGGTGTACCATCCCCTGGGATTCCCATGAGTGGTTTGGCTGTAGGAAAGTTGCCTTGAACCTGGAGAGGTGGGACCCATGGAATGGGTAGCACGCAGTATAACTCTAGAGGCTCTGCCTTTGCTCCTCCAACCTCAGCAATCCTCTCAGCCTGAGGAGTATCCAGCCTTATGTCTTATGCCGCTGTGGGTGTAGATGTGGTCAATCCTGGTTGCATCACAGCCCCTGAACGCATTTTGGCAGAATTTCCCTCCCTCTCGCCGTGCTTCTTTCTTCTGTGTTTTGGAAATGTATTTTTAGAATGGGCTTTAGCTGATTTTCAGTGCTGTGTTGATGCCGCTTGACACACACTTGATTCACTTACAGAGAGATATCAATACTTAGGTTTTCAGATGCTTACGAGTCTGATATATTCTTCTGTGATGAATAGGAGCTGTTGAGTCCTGTTCACTGAGCAAGGAGTAGGTGGTGTCTATTATATATTTGCTTTTCCGACCGGTATCTGTGCTCATTTCCAAGTCGTGTTTTATGCATCACGCCACCTCACCTTTCCGCTTAAGCAGGCCTAAGTGTGTTTTGGAAAAGCGTGAGTCTGTTCTCTTTTGTCATTCGGGTCGTGGGTAGCGATTTGTACATTCCCTCTCTAAGTGATATCCCAAGTTTCTTTTTCTGTGGGACAGATTTCACTTAGCATCATCGTACCTCAATCCACTCATTATGCTGGAACCAGCCTTATGACATGGATTCCATGGCTGAGGGATATTCCCTCGTACCTAAGTAGCACAAATTCTTGGTCCATTTCTCTCTTCCCCGGCATATGAAGGGTGTCCCGAAGTCGAGGTTGTTGTAAAGAGAGAAGCCCTAAACTTTGGTGTGCCTGCGTCTGGTTGAATTTTAGTTTTCCCAAGATATAGGCCCACGTGTGGAGGTGCCCTATGCTCTGTGGTTCTGTTCTGTACGTGTTTTAGGAACGAGCATACGCTTCTCCAGAGTGGCTGTTGGCATTTTGCGTCCCTCCCGGCAACTGGACAAGGCTCCCTTATCTCCTTGGCCTGTCCTGCCTTTCTGGTTTTTAGACATTTTCCGGATGGCTCTTTTGCCCGGGGGGGGAGTGAGATTTCTTTGTAGTGCCGATTTGCTCTCCCCGGGTGCTTGGTTGGCCAAAAAGGGCGTATGCGTTTTTTCCTGAATATATTCAGGAAAAAACGCATACGCCCTTTTTGGCCAACTGCATCATTGTCCACGTTCTGCCGCTTTTCCTGTGCTGGGAAGGCCATTCCCATCTACCTCCTGAACTCCGTTTCGTGCAATTCTGCCTTGCGTTCAAATCCCCTTCGTGGCCTTACCTCAGTATGTTTTTGGACGAGTGTTATCATTTAGAGCTCGGCAGGTTTGTGAAGTGCAGTGCCCCAGAGCTCCGTTTGGCAGCTCGCTTTGGTGTGAGCTGGCCGCAATAGCGCCAGATTGCTTCAGGCCCTGTTGTGCTTGCGGCGAGGCAGGCCGAGCCTTTGGTGAATTCCTCTTCGTGATGGGAAATTAGAGTGACGTGGGCCTGTCCGAACACCGCCAGCTGGTCTCTCATAGGTTGCCCCTCTTCCAGTTCATCCTTCGGACCACTTGCAGAGACTACGAAAGAGGAGTGTCAAGACGCTGATCCTGCAAGTGGGGGAATTGTTAGTCAAGCGGCTGGAATGGCGGACGCTAGCACCCGGAGGTGAAAAATGAGGTGCGCTTTCGAAAGCTTTCCCGATCACACGGTGTACCATCCCCTGGGATTCCCATGAGTGGTTTGGCTGTAGGAAAGTTGCCTTGAACCTGGAGAGGTGGGACCCATGGAATGGGTAGCACGCAGTATAACTCTAGAGGCTCTGCCTTTGCTCCTCCAACCTCAGCAATCCTCTCAGCCTGAGGAGTATCCAGCCTTATGTCTTATGCCGCTGTGGGTGTAGATGTGGTCAATCCTGGTTGCATCACAGCCCCTGAACGCATTTTGGCAGAATTTCCCTCCCTCTCGCCGTGCTTCTTTCTTCTGTGTTTTGGAAATGTATTTTTAGAATGGGCTTTAGCTGATTTTCAGTGCTGTGTTGATGCCGCTTGACACACACTTGATTCACTTACAGAGAGATATCAATACTTAGGTTTTCAGATGCTTACGAGTCTGATATATTCTTCTGTGATGAATAGGAGCTGTTGAGTCCTGTTCACTGAGCAAGGAGTAGGTGGTGTCTATTATATATTTGCTTTTCCGACCGGTATCTGTGCTCATTTCCAAGTCGTGTTTTATGCATCACGCCACCTCACCTTTCCGCTTAAGCAGGCCTAAGTGTGTTTTGGAAAAGCGTGAGTCTGTTCTCTTTTGTCATTCGGGTCGTGGGTAGCGATTTGTACATTCCCTCTCTAAGTGATATCCCAAGTTTCTTTTTCTGTGGGACAGATTTCACTTAGCATCATCGTACCTCAATCCACTCATTATGCTGGAACCAGCCTTATGACATGGATTCCATGGCTGAGGGATATTCCCTCGTACCTAAGTAGCACAAATTCTTGGTCCATTTCTCTCTTCCCCGGCATATGAAGGGTGTCCCGAAGTCGAGGTTGTTGTAAAGAGAGAAGCCCTAAACTTTGGTGTGCCTGCGTCTGGTTGATTTTTAGTTTTCCCAAGATATAGGCCCACGTGTGGAGGTGCCCTATGCTCTGTGGTTCTGTTCTGTACGTGTTTTAGGAACGAGCATACGCTTCTCCAGAGTGGCTGTTGGCATTTTGCGTCCCTCCCGGCAACTGGACAAGGCTCCCTTATCTCCTTGGCCTGTCCTGCCTTTCTGGTTTTTAGACATTTTCCGGATGGCTCTTTTGCCCGGGGGGGGGGAGTGAGATTTCTTTGTAGTGCCGATTTGCTCTCCCCGGGTGCTTGGTTGGCCAAAAAGGGCGTATGCGTTTTTTCCTGAATATATTCAGGAAAAAACGCATACGCCCTTTTTGGCCAACTGCATCATTGTCCACGTTCTGCCGCTTTTCCTGTGCTGGGAAGGCCATTCCCATCTACCTCCTGAACTCCGTTTCGTGCAATTCTGCCTTGCGTTCAAATCCCCTTCGTGGCCTTACCTCAGTATGTTTTTGGACGAGTGTTATCATTTAGAGCTCGGCAGGTTTGTGAAGTGCAGTGCCCCAGAGCTCCGTTTGGCAGCTCGCTTTGGTGTGAGCTGGCCGCAATAGCGCCAGATTGCTTCAGGCCCTGTTGTGCTTGCGGCGAGGCAGGCCGAGCCTTTGGTGAATTCCTCTTCGTGATGGGAAATTAGAGTGACGTGGGCCTGTCCGAACACCGCCAGCTGGTCTCTCATAGGTTGCCCCTCTTCCAGTTCATCCTTCGGACCACTTGCAGAGACTACGAAAGAGGAGTGTCAAGACGCTGATCCTGCAAGTGGGGGAATTGTTAGTCAAGCGGCTGGAATGGCGGACGCTAGCACCCGGAGGTGAAAAATGAGGTGCGCTTTCGAAAGCTTTCCCGATCACACGGTGTACCATCCCCTGGGATTCGCATGAGTGGTTTGGCTGTAGGAAAGTTGCCTTGAACCTGGAGAGGTGGGACCCATGGAATGGGTAGCACGCAGTATAACTCTAGAGGCTCTGCCTTTGCTCCTCCAACCTCAGCAATCCTCTCAGCCTGAGGAGTATCCAGCCTTATGTCTTATGCCGCTGTGGGTGTAGATGTGGTCAATCCTGGTTGCATCACAGCCCCTGAACGCATTTTGGCAGAATTTCCCTCCCTCTCGCCGTGCTTCTTTCTTCTGTGTTTTGGAAATGTATTTTTAGAATGGGCTTTAGCTGATTTTCAGTGCTGTGTTGATGCCGCTTGACACACACTTGATTCACTTACAGAGAGATATCAATACTTAGGTTTTCAGATGCTTACGAGTCTGATATATTCTTCTGTGATGAATAGGAGCTGTTGAGTCCTGTTCACTGAGCAAGGAGTAGGTGGTGTCTATTATATATTTGCTTTTCCGACCGGTATCTGTGCTCATTTCCAAGTCGTGTTTTATGCATCACGCCACCTCACCTTTCCGCTTAAGCAGGCCTAAGTGTGTTTTGGAAAAGCGTGAGTCTGTTCTCTTTTGTCATTCGGGTCGTGGGTAGCGATTTGTACATTCCCTCTCTAAGTGATATCCCAAGTTTCTTTTTCTGTGGGACAGATTTCACTTAGCATCATCGTACCTCAATCCACTCATTATGCTGGAACCAGCCTTATGACATGGATTCCATGGCTGAGGGATATTCCCTCGTACCTAAGTAGCACAAATTCTTGGTCCATTTCTCTCTTCCCCGGCATATGAAGGGTGTCCCGAAGTCGAGGTTGTTGTAAAGAGAGAATCCCTAAACTTTGGTGTGCCTGCGTCTGGTTGAATTTTAGTTTTCCCAAGATATAGGCCCACGTGTGGAGGTGCCCTATGCTCTGTGGTTCTGTTCTGTACGTGTTTTAGGAACGAGCATACGCTTCTCCAGAGTGGCTGTTGGCATTTTGCGTCCCTCCCGGCAACTGGACAAGGCTCCCTTATCTCCTTGGCCTGTCCTGCCTTTCTGGTTTTTAGACATTTTCCGGATGGCTCTTTTGCCCGGGGGGGGAGTGAGATTTCTTTGTAGTGCCGATTTGCTCTCCCCGGGTGCTTGGTTGGCCAAAAAGGGCGTATGCGTTTTTTCCTGAATATATTCAGGAAAAAACGCATACGCCCTTTTTGGCCAACTGCATCATTGTCCACGTTCTGCCGCTTTTCCTGTGCTGGGAAGGCCATTCCCATCTACCTCCTGAACTCCGTTTCGTGCAATTCTGCCTTGCGTTCAAATCCCCTTCGTGGCCTTACCTCAGTATGTTTTTGGACGAGTGTTATCATTTAGAGCTCGGCAGGTTTGTGAAGTGCAGTGCCCCAGAGCTCCGTTTGGCAGCTCGCTTTGGTGTGAGCTGGCCGCAATAGCGCCAGATTGCTTCAGGCCCTGTTGTGCTTGCGGCGAGGCAGGCCGAGCCTTTGGTGAATTCCTCTTCGTGATGGGAAATTAGAGTGACGTGGGCCTGTCCGAACACCGCCAGCTGGTCTCTCATAGGTTGCCCCTCTTCCAGTTCATCCTTCGGACCACTTGCAGAGACTACGAAAGAGGAGTGTCAAGACGCTGATCCTGCAAGTGGGGGAATTGTTAGTCAAGCGGCTGGAATGGCGGACGCTAGCACCCGGAGGTGAAAAATGAGGTGCGCTTTCGAAAGCTTTCCCGATCACACGGTGTACCATCCCCTGGGATTCGCATGAGTGGTTTGGCTGTAGGAAAGTTGCCTTGAACCTGGAGAGGTGGGACCCATGGAATGGGTAGCACGCAGTATAACTCTAGAGGCTCTGCCTTTGCTCCTCCAACCTCAGCAATCCTCTCAGCCTGAGGAGTATCCAGCCTTATGTCTTATGCCGCTGTGGGTGTAGATGTGGTCAATCCTGGTTGCATCACAGCCCCTGAACGCATTTTGGCAGAATTTCCCTCCCTCTCGCCGTGCTTCTTTCTTCTGTGTTTTGGAAATGTATTTTTAGAATGGGCTTTAGCTGATTTTCAGTGCTGTGTTGATGCCGCTTGACACACACTTGATTCACTTACAGAGAGATATCAATACTTAGGTTTTCAGATGCTTACGAGTCTGATATATTCTTCTGTGATGAATAGGAGCTGTTGAGTCCTGTTCACTGAGCAAGGAGTAGGTGGTGTCTATTATATATTTGCTTTTCCGACCGGTATCTGTGCTCATTTCCAAGTCGTGTTTTATGCATCACGCCACCTCACCTTTCCGCTTAAGCAGGCCTAAGTGTGTTTTGGAAAAGCGTGAGTCTGTTCTCTTTTGTCATTCGGGTCGTGGGTAGCGATTTGTACATTCCCTCTCTAAGTGATATCCCAAGTTTCTTTTTCTGTGGGACAGATTTCACTTAGCATCATCGTACCTCAATCCACTCATTATGCTGGAACCAGCCTTATGACATGGATTCCATGGCTGAGGGATATTCCCTCGTACCTAAGTAGCACAAATTCTTGGTCCATTTCTCTCTTCCCCGGCATATGAAGGGTGTCCCGAAGTCGAGGTTGTTGTAAAGAGAGAATCCCTAAACTTTGGTGTGCCTGCGTCTGGTTGATTTTTAGTTTTCCAAAGATATAGGCCCACGTGTGGAGGTGCCCTATGCTCTGTGGTTCTGTTCTGTACGTGTTTTAGGAACGAGCATACGCTTCTCCAGAGTGGCTGTTGGTATTTTGCGTCCCTCCCGGCAACTGGACAAGGCTCCCTTATCTCCTTGGCCTGTCCTGCCTTTCTGGTTTTTAGACATTTTCCGGATGGCTCTTTTGCCCGGGGGGGGGGAGTGAGATTTCTTTGTAGTGCCGATTTGCTCTTCCCGGGTGCTTGGTTGGCCAAAAAGGGCGTATGCGTTTTTTCCTGAATATATTCAGGAAAAAACGCATACGCCCTTTTTGGCCAACTGCATCATTGTCCACGTTCTGCCGCTTTTCCTGTGCTGGGAAGGCCATTCCCATCTACCTCCTGAACTCCGTTTCGTGCAATTCTGCCTTGCGTTCAAATCCCCTTCGTGGCCTTACCTCAGTATGTTTTTGGACGAGTGTTATCATTTAGAGCTCGGCAGGTTTGTGAAGTGCAGTGCCCCAGAGCTCCGTTTGGCAGGTCGCTTTGGTGTGAGCTGGCCGCAATAGCGCCAGATTGCTTCAGGCCCTGTTGTGCTTGCGGCGAGGCAGGCCGAGCCTTTGGTGAATTCCTCTTCGTGATGGGAAATTAGAGTGACGTGGGCCTGTCCGAACACCGCCAGCTGGTCTCTCATAGGTTGCCCCTCTTCCAGTTCATCCTTCGGACCACTTGCAGAGACTACGAAAGAGGAGTGTCAAGACGCTGATCCTGCAAGTGGGGGAATTGTTAGTCAAGCGGCTGGAATGGCGGACGCTAGCACCCGGAGGTGAAAAATGAGGTGCGCTTTCGAAAGCTTTCCCGATCACACGGTGTACCATCCCCTGGGATTCGCATGAGTGGTTTGGCTGTAGGAAAGTTGCCTTGAACCTGGAGAGGTGGGACCCATGGAATGGGTAGCACGCAGTATAACTCTAGAGGCTCTGCCTTTGCTCCTCCAACCTCAGCAATCCTCTCAGCCTGAGGAGTATCCAGCCTTATGTCTTATGCCGCTGTGGGTGTAGATGTGGTCAATCCTGGTTGCATCACAGCCCCTGAACGCATTTTGGCAGAATTTCCCTCCCTCTCGCCGTGCTTCTTTCTTCTGTGTTTTGGAAATGTATTTTTAGAATGGGCTTTAGCTGATTTTCAGTGCTGTGTTGATGCCGCTTGACACACACTTGATTCACTTACAGAGAGATATCAATACTTAGGTTTTCAGATGCTTACGAGTCTGATATATTCTTCTGTGATGAATAGGAGCTGTTGAGTCCTGTTCACTGAGCAAGGAGTAGGTGGTGTCTATTATATATTTTCTTTTCCGACCGATATCTGTGCTCATTTCCAAGTCGTTTTTTATGCATCACGCCACCTCACCTTTCCGCTTAAGCAGGCCTAAGTGTGTTTTGGAAAAGCGTGAGTCTGTTCTCTTTTGTCATTCGGGTCGTGGGTAGCGATTTGTACATTCCCTCTCTAAGTGATATCCCAAGTTTTTTTTTCTGTGGGACAGATTTCACTTAGCATCATCGTACCTCAATCCACTCATTATGCTGGAACCAGCCTTATGACATGGATTCCATGGCTGAGGGATATTCCCTCGTACCTAAGTAGCACAAATTCTTGGTCCATTTCTCTCTTCCCCGGCATATGAAGGGTGTCCCGAAGTCGAGGTTGTTGTAAAGAGAGAAGCCCTAAACTTTGGTGTGCCTGCGTCTGGTTGATTTTTAGTTTTCCCAAGATATAGGCCCACGTGTGGAGGTGCCCTATGCTCTGTGGTTCTGTTCTGTACGTGTTTTAGGAACGAGCATACGCTTCTCCAGAGTGGCTGTTGGTATTTTGCGTCCCTCCCGGCAACTGGACAAGGCTCCCTTATCTCCTTGGCCTGTCCTGCCTTTCTGGTTTTTAGACATTTTCCGGATGGCTCTTTTGCCCGGGGGGGGGAGTGAGATTTCTTTGTAGTGCCAATTTGCTCTACCCGGGTGCTTGGTTGGCCAAAAAGGGCGTATGCGTTTTTTCCTGAATATATTCAGGAAAAAACGCATACGCCCTTTTTGGCCAACTGCATCATTGTCCACGTTCTGCCGCTTTTCCTGTGCTGGGAAGGCCATTCCCATCTACCTCCTGAACTCCGTTTCGTGCAATTCTGCCTTGCGTTCCAATCCCCTTCGTGGCCTTACCTCAGTATGTTTTTGGACGAGTGTTATCATTTAGAGCTCGGCAGGTTTGTGAAGTGCAGTGCCCCAGAGCTCCGTTTGGCAGGTCGCTTTGGTGTGAGCTGGCCGCAATAGCGCAAGATTGCTTCAGGCCCTGTTGTGCTTGCGGCGAGGCAGGCCGAGCCTTTGGTGAATTCCTCTTCGTGATGGGAAATTAGAGTGACGTGGGCCTGTCCGAACACCGCCAGCTGGTCTCTCATAGGTTGCCCCTCTTCCAGTTCATCCTTCGGACCACTTGCAGAGACTACGAAAGAGGAGTGTCAAGACGCTGATCCTGCAAGTGGGGGAATTGTTAGTCAAGCGGCTGGAATGGCGGACGCTAGCACCCGGAGGTGAAAAATGAGGTGCGCTTTCGAAAGCTTTCCCGATCACACGGTGTACCATCCCCTGGGATTCGCATGAGTGGTTTGGCTGTAGGAAAGTTGCCTTGAACCTGGAGAGGTGGGACCCATGGAATGGGTAGCACGCAGTATAACTCTAGAGGCTCTGCCTTTGCTCCTCCAACCTCAGCAATCCTCTCAGCCTGAGGAGTATCCAGCCTTATGTCTTATGCCGCTGTGGGTGTAGATGTGGTCAATCCTGGTTGCATCACAGCCCCTGAACGCATTTTGGCAGAATTTCCCTCCCTCTCGCCGTGCTTCTTTCTTCTGTGTTTTGGAAATGTATTTTTAGAATGGGCTTTAGCTGATTTTCAGTGCTGTGTTGATGCCGCTTGACACACACTTGATTCACTTACAGAGAGATATCAATACTTAGGTTTTCAGATGCTTACGAGTCTGATATATTCTTCTGTGATGAATAGGAGCTGTTGAGTCCTGTTCACTGAGCAAGGAGTAGGTGGTGTCTATTATATATTTGCTTTTCCGACCGGTATCTGTGCTCATTTCCAAGTCGTGTTTTATGCATCACGCCACCTCACCTTTCCGCTTAAGCAGGCCTAAGTGTGTTTTGGAAAAGCGTGAGTCTGTTCTCTTTTGTCATTCGGGTCGTGGGTAGCGATTTGTACATTCCCTCTCTAAGTGATATCCCAAGTTTCTTTTTCTGTGGGACAGATTTCACTTAGCATCATCGTACCTCAATCCACTCATTATGCTGGAACCAGCCTTATGACATGGATTCCATGGCTGAGGGATATTCCCTCGTACCTAAGTAGCACAAATTCTTGGTCCATTTCTCTCTTCCCCAGCATATGAAGGGTGTCCCGAAGTCGAGGTTGTTGTAAAGAGAGAAGCCCTAAACTTTGGTGTGCCTGCGTCTGGTTGATTTTTAGTTTTCCCAAGATATAGGCCCACGTGTGGAGGTGCCCTATGCTCTGTGGTTCTGTTCTGTACGTGTTTTAGGAACGAGCATACGCTTCTCCAGAGTGGCTGTTGGTATTTTGCGTCCCTCCCGGCAACTGGACAAGGCTCCCTTATCTCCTTGGCCTGTCCTGCCTTTCTGGTTTTTAGACATTTTCCGGATGGCTCTTTTGCCCGGGGGGGGGAGTGAGATTTCTTTGTAGTGCCGATTTGCTCTTCCCGGGTGCTTGGTTGGCCAAAAAGGGCATATGCGTTTTTTCCTGAATATATTCAGGAAAAAACGCATATGCCCTTTTTGGCCAACTGCATCATTGTCCACGTTCTGCCGCTTTTCCTGTGCTGGGAAGGCCATTCCCATCTACCTCCTGAACTCCGTTTCGTGCAATTCTGCCTTGCGTTCCAATCCCCTTCGTGGCCTTACCTCAGTATGTTTTTGGACGAGTGTTATCATTTAGAGCTCGGCAGGTTTGTGAAGTGCAGTGCCCCAGAGCTCCGTTTGGCAGGTCGCTTTGGTGTGAGCTGGCCGCAATAGCGCAAGATTGCTTCAGGCCCTGTTGTGCTTGCGGCGAGGCAGGCCGAGCCTTTGGTGAATTCCTCTTCGTGATGGGAAATTAGAGTGACGTGGGCCTGTCCGAACACCGCCAGCTGGTCTCTCATAGGTTGCCCCTCTTCCAGTTCATCCTTCGGACCACTTGCAGAGACTACGAAAGAGGAGTGTCAAGACGCTGATCCTGCAAGTGGGGGAATTGTTAGTCAAGCGGCTGGAATGGCGGACGCTAGCACCCGGAGGTGAAAAATGAGGTGCGCTTTCGAAAGCTTTCCCGATCACACGGTGTACCATCCCCTGGGATTCGCATGAGTGGTTTGGCTGTAGGAAAGTTGCCTTGAACCTGGAGAGGTGGGACCCATGGAATGGGTAGCACGCAGTATAACTCTAGAGGCTCTGCCTTTGCTCCTCCAACCTCAGCAATCCTCTCAGCCTGAGGAGTATCCAGCCTTATGTCTTATGCCGCTGTGGGTGTAGATGTGGTCAATCCTGGTTGCATCACAGCCCCTGAACGCATTTTGGCAGAATTTCCCTCCCTCTCGCCGTGCTTCTTTCTTCTGTGTTTTGGAAATGTATTTTTAGAATGGGCTTTAGCTGATTTTCAGTGCTGTGTTGATGCCGCTTGACACACACTTGATTCACTTACAGAGAGATATCAATACTTAGGTTTTCAGATGCTTACGAGTCTGATATATTCTTCTGTGATGAATAGGAGCTGTTGAGTCCTGTTCACTGAGCAAGGAGTAGGTGGTGTCTATTATATATTTGCTTTTCCGACCGGTATCTGTGCTCATTTCCAAGTCGTGTTTTATGCATCACGCCACCTCACCTTTCCGCTTAAGCAGGCCTAAGTGTGTTTTGGAAAAGCGTGAGTCTGTTCTCTTTTGTCATTCGGGTCGTGGGTAGCGATTTGTACATTCCCTCTCTAAGTGATATCCCAAGTTTCTTTTTCTGTGGGACAGATTTCACTTAGCATCATCGTACCTCAATCCACTCATTATGCTGGAACCAGCCTTATGACATGGATTCCATGGCTGAGGGATATTCCCTCGTACCTAAGTAGCACAAATTCTTGGTCCATTTCTCTCTTCCCCGGCATATGAAGGGTGTCCCGAAGTCGAGGTTGTTGTAAAGAGAGAAGCCCTAAACTTTGGTGTGCCTGCGTCTGGTTGATTTTTAGTTTTCCCAAGATATAGGCCCACGTGTGGAGGTGCCCTATGCTCTGTGTTTCTGTTCTGTACGTGTTTTAGGAACGAGCATACGCTTCTCCAGAGTGGCTGTTGGCATTTTGCGTCCCTCCCGGCAACTGGACAAGGCTCCCTTATCTCCTTGGCCTGTCCTGCCTTTCTGGTTTTTAGACATTTTCCGGATGGCTCTTTTGCCCGGGGGGGGAGTGAGATTTCTTTGTAGTGCCGATTTGCTCTCCCCGGGTGCTTGGTTGGCCAAAAAGGGCGTATGCGTTTTTTCCTGAATATATTCAGGAAAAAACGCATACGCCCTTTTTGGCCAACTGCATCATTGTCCACGTTCTGCCGCTTTTCCTGTGCTGGGAAGGCCATTCCCATCTACCTCCTGAACTCCGTTTCGTGCAATTCTGCCTTGCGTTCAAATCCCCTTCGTGGCCTTACCTCAGTATGTTTTTGGACGAGTGTTATCATTTAGAGCTCGGCAGGTTTGTGAAGTGCAGTGCCCCAGAGCTCCGTTTGGCAGCTCGCTTTGGTGTGAGCTGGCCGCAATAGCGCCAGATTGCTTCAGGCCCTGTTGTGCTTGCGGCGAGGCAGGCCGAGCCTTTGGTGAATTCCTCTTCGTGATGGGAAATTAGAGTGACGTGGGCCTGTCCGAACACCGCCAGCTGGTCTCTCATAGGTTGCCCCTCTTCCAGTTCATCCTTCGGACCACTTGCAGAGACTACGAAAGAGGAGTGTCAAGACGCTGATCCTGCAAGTGGGGGAATTGTTAGTCAAGCGGCTGGAATGGCGGACGCTAGCACCCGGAGGTGAAAAATGAGGTGCGCTTTCGAAAGCTTTCCCGATCACACGGTGTACCATCCCCTGGGATTCGCATGAGTGGTTTGGCTGTAGGAAAGTTGCCTTGAACCTGGAGCGGTGGGACCCATGGAATGGGTAGCACGCAGTATAACTCTAGAGGCTCTGCCTTTGCTCCTCCAACCTCAGCAATCCTCTCAGCCTGAGGAGTATCCAGCCTTATGTCTTATGCCGCTGTGGGTGTAGATGTGGTCAATCCTGGTTGCATCACAGCCCCTGAACGCATTTTGGCAGAATTTCCCTCCCTCTCGCCGTGCTTCTTTCTTCTGTGTTTTGGAAATGTATTTTTAGAATGGGCTTTAGCTGATTTTCAGTGCTGTGTTGATGCCGCTTGACACACACTTGATTCACTTACAGAGAGATATCAATACTTAGGTTTTCAGATGCTTACGAGTCTGATATATTCTTCTGTGATGAATAGGAGCTGTTGAGTCCTGTTCACTGAGCAAGGAGTAGGTGGTGTCTATTATATATTTGCTTTTCCGACCGGTATCTGTGCTCATTTCCAAGTCGTGTTTTATGCATCACGCCACCTCACCTTTCTGCTTAAGCAGGCCTAAGTGTGTTTTGGAAAAGCGTGAGTCTGTTCTCTTTTGTCATTCGGGTCGTGGGTAGCGATTTGTACATTCCCTCTCTAAGTGATATCCCAAGTTTCTTTTTCTGTGGGACAGATTTCACTTAGCATCATCGTACCTCAATCCACTCATTATGCTGGAACCAGCCTTATGACATGGATTCCATGGCTGAGGGATATTCCCTCGTACCTAAGTAGCACAAATTCTTGGTCCATTTCTCTCTTCCCCGGCATATGAAGGGTGTCCCGAAGTCGAGGTTGTTGTAAAGAGAGAAGCCCTAAACTTTGGTGTGCCTGCGTCTGGTTGATTTTTAGTTTTCCCAAGATATAGGCCCACGTGTGGAGGTGCCCTATGCTCTGTGGTTCTGTTCTGTACGTGTTTTAGGAACGAGCATACGCTTCTCCAGAGTGGCTGTTGGTATTTTGCGTCCCTCCCGGCAACTGGACAAGGCTCCCTTATCTCCTTGGCCTGTCCTGCCTTTCTGGTTTTTAGACATTTTCCGGATGGCTCTTTTGCCCGGGGGGGGAGTGAGATTTCTTTGTAGTGCCGATTTGCTCTCCCCGGGTGCTTGGTTGGCCAAAAAGGGCGTATGCGTTTTTTCCTGAATATATTCAGGAAAAAACGCATACGCCCTTTTTGGCCAACTGCATCATTGTCCACGTTCTGCCGCTTTTCCTGTGCTGGGAAGGCCATTCCCATCTACCTCCTGAACTCCGTTTCGTGCAATTCTGCCTTGCGTTCCAATCCCCTTCGTGGCCTTACCTCAGTATGTTTTTGGACGAGTGTTATCATTTAGAGCTCGGCAGGTTTGTGAAGTGCAGTGCCCCAGAGCTCCGTTTGGCAGCTCGCTTTGGTGTGAGCTGGCCGCAATAGCGCAAGATTGCTTCAGGCCCTGTTGTGCCTGCGGCGAGGCAGGCCGAGCCTTTGGTGAATTCCTCTTCGTGATGGGAAATTAGAGTGACGTGGGCCTGTCCGAACACCGCCAGCTGGTCTCTCATAGGTTGCCCCTCTTCCAGTTCATCCTTCGGACCACTTGCAGAGACTACGAAAGAGGAGTGTCAAGACGCTGATCCTGCAAGTGGGGGAATTGTTAGTCAAGCGGCTGGAATGGCGGACGCTAGCACCCGGAGGTGAAAAATGAGGTGCGCTTTCGAAAGCTTTCCCGATCACACGGTGTACCATCCCCTGGGATTCGCATGAGTGGTTTGGCTGTAGGAAAGTTGCCTTGAACCTGGAGAGGTGGGACCCATGGAATGGGTAGCACGCAGTATAACTCTAGAGGCTCTGCCTTTGCTCCTCCAACCTCAGCAATCCTCTCAGCCTGAGGAGTATCCAGCCTTATGTCTTATGCCGCTGTGGGTGTAGATGTGGTCAATCCTGGTTGCATCACAGCCCCTGAACGCATTTTGGCAGAATTTCCCTCCCTCTCGCCGTGCTTCTTTCTTCTGTGTTTTGGAAATGTATTTTTAGAATGGGCTTTAGCTGATTTTCAGTGCTGTGTTGATGCCGCTTGACACACACTTGATTCACTTACAGAGAGATATCAATACTTAGGATTTCAGATGCTTACGAGTCTGATATATTCTTCTGTGATGAATAGGAGCTGTTGAGTCCTGTTCACTGAGCAAGGAGTAGGTGGTGTCTATTATATATTTGCTTTTCCGACCGGTATCTGTGCTCATTTCCAAGTCGTGTTTTATGCATCACGCCACCTCACCTTTCCGCTTAAGCAGGCCTAAGTGTGTTTTGGAAAAGCGTGAGTCTCTTCTCTTTTGTCATTCGGGTCGTGGGTAGCGATTTGTACATTCCCTCTCTAAGTGATATCCCAAGTTTCTTTTTCTGTGGGACAGATTTCACTTAGCATCATCGTACCTCAATCCACTCATTATGCTGGAACCAGCCTTATGACATGGATTCCATGGCTGAGGGATATTCCCTCGTACCTAAGTAGCACAAATTCTTGGTCCATTTCTCTCTTCCCCGGCATATGAAGGGTGTCCCGAAGTCGAGGTTGTTGTAAAGAGAGAAGCCCTAAACTTTGGTGTGCCTGCGTCTGGTTGATTTTTAGTTTTCCCAAGATATAGGCCCACGTGTGGAGGTGCCCTATGCTCTGTGGTTCTGTTCTGTACGTGTTTTAGGAACGAGCATACGCTTCTCCAGAGTGGCTGTTGGCATTTTGCGTCCCTCCCGGCAACTGGACAAGGCTCCCTTATCTCCTTGGCCTGTCCTGCCTTTCTGGTTTTTAGACATTTTCCGGATGGCTCTTTTGCCCGGGGGGGGAGTGAGATTTCTTTGTAGTGCCGATTTGCTCTCACCGGGTGCTTGGTTGGCCAAAAAGGGCGTATGCGTTTTTTCCTGAATATATTCAGGAAAAAACGCATACGCCCTTTTTGGCCAACTGCATCATTGTCCACGTTCTGCCGCTTTTCCTGTGCTGGGAAGGCCATTCCCATCTACCTCCTGAACTCCGTTTCGTGCAATTCTGCCTTGCGTTCAAATCCCCTTCGTGGCCTTACCTCAGTATGTTTTTGGACGAGTGTTATCATTTAGAGCTCGGCAGGTTTGTGAAGTGCAGTGCCCCAGAGCTCCGTTTGGCAGGTCGCTTTGGTGTGAGCTGGCCGCAATAGCGCCAGATTGCTTCAGGCCCTGTTGTGCTTGCGGCGAGGCAGGCCGAGCCTTTGGTGAATTCCTCTTCGTGATGGGAAATTAGAGTGACGTGGGCCTGTCCGAACACCGCCAGCTGGTCTCTCATAGGTTGCCCCTCTTCCAGTTCATCCTTCGGACCACTTGCAGAGACTACGAAAGAGGAGTGTCAAGACGCTGATCCTGCAAGTGGGGGAATTGTTAGTCAAGCGGCTGGAATGGCGGACGCTAGCACCCGGAGGTGAAAAATGAGGTGCGCTTTCGAAAGCTTTCCCGATCACACGGTGTACCATCCCCTGGGATTCGCATGAGTGGTTTGGCTGTAGGAAAGTTGCCTTGAACCTGGAGAGGTGGGACCCATGGAATGGGTAGCACGCAGTATAACTCTAGAGGCTCTGCCTTTGCTCCTCCAACCTCAGCAATCCTCTCAGCCTGAGGAGTATCCAGCCTTATGTCTTATGCCGCTGTGGGTGTAGATGTGGTCAATCCTGGTTGCATCACAGCCCCTGAACGCATTTTGGCAGAATTTCCCTCCCTCTCGCCGTGCTTCTTTCTTCTGTGTTTTGGAAATGTATTTTTAGAATGGGCTTTAGCTGATTTTCAGTGCTGTGTTGATGCCGCTTGACACACACTTGATTCACTTACAGAGAGATATCAATACTTAGGTTTTCAGATGCTTACGAGTCTGATATATTCTTCTGTGATGAATAGGAGCTGTTGAGTCCTGTTCACTGAGCAAGGAGTAGGTGGTGTCTATTATATATTTGCTTTTCCGACCGGTATCTGTGCTCATTTCCAAGTCGTGTTTTATGCATCACGCCACCTCACCTTTCCGCTTAAGCAGGCCTAAGTGTGTTTTGGAAAAGCGTGAGTCTGTTCTCTTTTGTCATTCGGGTCGTGGGTAGCGATTTGTACATTCCCTCTCTAAGTGATATCCCAAGTTTCTTTTTCTGTGGGACAGATTTCACTTAGCATCATCGTACCTCAATCCACTCATTATGCTGGAACCAGCCTTATGACATGGATTCCATGGCTGAGGGATATTCCCTCGTACCTAAGTAGCACAAATTCTTGGTCCATTTCTCTCTTCCCCGGCATATGAAGGGTGTCCCGAAGTCGAGGTTGTTGTAAAGAGAGAAGCCCTAAACTTTGGTGTGCCTGCGTCTGGTTGATTTTTAGTTTTCCCAAGATATAGGCCCACGTGTGGAGGTGCCCTATGCTCTGTGGTTCTGTTCTGTACGTGTTTTAGGAACGAGCATACGCTTCTCCAGAGTGGCTGTTGGTATTTTGCGTCCCTCCCGGCAACTGGACAAGGCTCCCTTATCTCCTTGGCCTGTCCTGCCTTTCTGGTTTTTAGACATTTTCCGGATGGCTCTTTTGCCCGGGGGGGGGGAGTGAGATTTCTTTGTAGTGCCGATTTGCTCTCCCCGGGTGCTTGGTTGGCCAAAAAGGGCGTATGCGTTTTTTCCTGAATATATTCAGGAAAAAACGCATACGCCCTTTTTGGCCAACTGCATCATTGTCCACGTTCTGCCGCTTTTCCTGTGCTGGGAAGGCCATTCCCATCTACCTCCTGAACTCCGTTTCGTGCAATTCTGCCTTGCGTTCAAATCCCCTTCGTGGCCTTACCTCAGTATGTTTTTGGACGAGTGTTATCATTTAGAGCTCGGCAGGTTTGTGAAGTGCAGTGCCCCAGAGCTCCGTTTGGCAGCTCGCTTTGGTGTGAGCTGGCCGCAATAGCGCCAGATTGCTTCAGGCCCTGTTGTGCTTGCGGCGAGGCAGGCCGAGCCTTTGGTGAATTCCTCTTCGTGATGGGAAATTAGAGTGACGTGGGCCTGTCCGAACACCGCCAGCTGGTCTCTCATAGGTTGCCCCTCTTCCAGTTCATCCTTCGGACCACTTGCAGAGACTACGAAAGAGGAGTGTCAAGACGCTGATCCTGCAAGTGGGGGAATTGTTAGTCAAGCGGCTGGAATGGCGGACGCTAGCACCCGGAGGTGAAAAATGAGGTGCGCTTTCGAAAGCTTTCCCGATCACACGGTGTACCATCCCCTGGGATTCGCATGAGTGGTTTGGCTGTAGGAAAGTTGCCTTGAACCTGGAGAGGTGGGACCCATGGAATGGGTAGCACGCAGTATAACTCTAGAGGCTCTGCCTTTGCTCCTCCAACCTCAGCAATCCTCTCAGCCTGAGGAGTATCCAGCCTTATGTCTTATGCCGCTGTGGGTGTAGATGTGGTCAATCCTGGTTGCATCACAGCCCCTGAACGCATTTTGGCAGAATTTCCCTCCCTCTCGCCGTGCTTCTTTCTTCTGTGTTTTGGAAATGTATTTTTAGAATGGGCTTTAGCTGATTTTCAGTGCTGTGTTGATGCCGCTTGACACACACTTGATTCACTTACAGAGAGATATCAATACTTAGGTTTTCAGATGCTTACGAGTCTGATATATTCTTCTGTGATGAATAGGAGCTGTTGAGTCCTGTTCACTGAGCAAGGAGTAGGTGGTGTCTATTATATATTTGCTTTTCCGACCGGTATCTGTGCTCATTTCCAAGTCGTGTTTTATGCATCACGCCACCTCACCTTTCCGCTTAAGCAGGCCTAAGTGTGTTTTGGAAAAGCGTGAGTCTGTTCTCTTTTGTCATTCGGGTCGTGGGTAGCGATTTGTACATTCCCTCTCTAAGTGATATCCCAAGTTTCTTTTTCTGTGGGACAGATTTCACTTAGCATCATCGTACCTCAATCCACTCATTATGCTGGAACCAGCCTTATGACATGGATTCCATGGCTGAGGGATATTCCCTCGTACCTAAGTAGCACAAATTCTTGGTCCATTTCTCTCTTCCCCGGCATATGAAGGGTGTCCCGAAGTCGAGGTTGTTGTAAAGAGAGAATCCCTAAACTTTGGTGTGCCTGCGTCTGGTTGAATTTTAGTTTTCCCAAGATATAGGCCCACGTGTGGAGGTGCCCTATGCTCTGTGGTTCTGTTCTGTACGTGTTTTAGGAACGAGCATACGCTTCTCCAGAGTGGCTGTTGGCATTTTGCGTCCCTCCCGGCAACTGGACAAGGCTCCCTTATCTCCTTGGCCTGTCCTGCCTTTCTGGTTTTTAGACATTTTCCGGATGGCTCTTTTGCCCGGGGGGGGAGTGAGATTTCTTTGTAGTGCCGATTTGCTCTCCCCGGGTGCTTGGTTGGCCAAAAAGGGCGTATGCGTTTTTTCCTGAATATATTCAGGAAAAAACGCATACGCCCTTTTTGGCCAACTGCATCATTGTCCACGTTCTGCCGCTTTTCCTGTGCTGGGAAGGCCATTCCCATCTACCTCCTGAACTCCGTTTCGTGCAATTCTGCCTTGCGTTCAAATCCCCTTCGTGGCCTTACCTCAGTATGTTTTTGGACGAGTGTTATCATTTAGAGCTCGGCAGGTTTGTGAAGTGCAGTGCCCCAGAGCTCCGTTTGGCAGCTCGCTTTGGTGTGAGCTGGCCGCAATAGCGCCAGATTGCTTCAGGCCCTGTTGTGCTTGCGGCGAGGCAGGCCGAGCCTTTGGTGAATTCCTCTTCGTGATGGGAAATTAGAGTGACGTGGGCCTGTCCGAACACCGCCAGCTGGTCTCTCATAGGTTGCCCCTCTTCCAGTTCATCCTTCGGACCACTTGCAGAGACTACGAAAGAGGAGTGTCAAGACGCTGATCCTGCAAGTGGGGGAATTGTTAGTCAAGCGGCTGGAATGGCGGACGCTAGCACCCGGAGGTGAAAAATGAGGTGCGCTTTCGAAAGCTTTCCCGATCACACGGTGTACCATCCCCTGGGATTCGCATGAGTGGTTTGGCTGTAGGAAAGTTGCCTTGAACCTGGAGAGGTGGGACCCATGGAATGGGTAGCACGCAGTATAACTCTAGAGGCTCTGCCTTTGCTCCTCCAACCTCAGCAATCCTCTCAGCCTGAGGAGTATCCAGCCTTATGTCTTATGCCGCTGTGGGTGTAGATGTGGTCAATCCTGGTTGCATCACAGCCCCTGAACGCATTTTGGCAGAATTTCCCTCCCTCTCGCCGTGCTTCTTTCTTCTGTGTTTTGGAAATGTATTTTTAGAATGGGCTTTAGCTGATTTTCAGTGCTGTGTTGATGCCGCTTGACACACACTTGATTCACTTACAGAGAGATATCAATACTTAGGTTTTCAGATGCTTACGAGTCTGATATATTCTTCTGTGATGAATAGGAGCTGTTGAGTCCTGTTCACTGAGCAAGGAGTAGGTGGTGTCTATTATATATTTGCTTTTCCGACCGGTATCTGTGCTCATTTCCAAGTCGTGTTTTATGCATCACGCCACCTCACCTTTCCGCTTAAGCAGGCCTAAGTGTGTTTTGGAAAAGCGTGAGTCTGTTCTCTTTTGTCATTCGGGTCGTGGGTAGCGATTTGTACATTCCCTCTCTAAGTGATATCCCAAGTTTCTTTTTCTGTGGGACAGATTTCACTTAGCATCATCGTACCTCAATCCACTCATTATGCTGGAACCAGCCTTATGACATGGATTCCATGGCTGAGGGATATTCCCTCGTACCTAAGTAGCACAAATTCTTGGTCCATTTCTCTCTTCCCCGGCATATGAAGGGTGTCCCGAAGTCGAGGTTGTTGTAAAGAGAGAATCCCTAAACTTTGGTGTGCCTGCGTCTGGTTGATTTTTAGTTTTCCAAAGATATAGGCCCACGTGTGGAGGTGCCCTATGCTCTGTGGTTCTGTTCTGTACGTGTTTTAGGAACGAGCATACGCTTCTCCAGAGTGGCTGTTGGTATTTTGCGTCCCTCCCGGCAACTGGACAAGGCTCCCTTATCTCCTTGGCCTGTCCTGCCTTTCTGGTTTTTAGACATTTTCCGGATGGCTCTTTTGCCCGGGGGGGGGGAGTGAGATTTCTTTGTAGTGCCGATTTGCTCTTCCCGGGTGCTTGGTTGGCCAAAAAGGGCGTATGCGTTTTTTCCTGAATATATTCAGGAAAAAACGCATACGCCCTTTTTGGCCAACTGCATCATTGTCCACGTTCTGCCGCTTTTCCTGTGCTGGGAAGGCCATTCCCATCTACCTCCTGAACTCCGTTTCGTGCAATTCTGCCTTGCGTTCAAATCCCCTTCGTGGCCTTACCTCAGTATGTTTTTGGACGAGTGTTATCATTTAGAGCTCGGCAGGTTTGTGAAGTGCAGTGCCCCAGAGCTCCGTTTGGCAGGTCGCTTTGGTGTGAGCTGGCCGCAATAGCGCCAGATTGCTTCAGGCCCTGTTGTGCTTGCGGCGAGGCAGGCCGAGCCTTTGGTGAATTCCTCTTCGTGATGGGAAATTAGAGTGACGTGGGCCTGTCCGAACACCGCCAGCTGGTCTCTCATAGGTTGCCCCTCTTCCAGTTCATCCTTCGGACCACTTGCAGAGACTACGAAAGAGGAGTGTCAAGACGCTGATCCTGCAAGTGGGGGAATTGTTAGTCAAGCGGCTGGAATGGCGGACGCTAGCACCCGGAGGTGAAAAATGAGGTGCGCTTTCGAAAGCTTTCCCGATCACACGGTGTACCATCCCCTGGGATTCGCATGAGTGGTTTGGCTGTAGGAAAGTTGCCTTGAACCTGGAGAGGTGGGACCCATGGAATGGGTAGCACGCAGTATAACTCTAGAGGCTCTGCCTTTGCTCCTCCAACCTCAGCAATCCTCTCAGCCTGAGGAGTATCCAGCCTTATGTCTTATGCCGCTGTGGGTGTAGATGTGGTCAATCCTGGTTGCATCACAGCCCCTGAACGCATTTTGGCAGAATTTCCCTCCCTCTCGCCGTGCTTCTTTCTTCTGTGTTTTGGAAATGTATTTTTAGAATGGGCTTTAGCTGATTTTCAGTGCTGTGTTGATGCCGCTTGACACACACTTGATTCACTTACAGAGAGATATCAATACTTAGGTTTTCAGATGCTTACGAGTCTGATATATTCTTCTGTGATGAATAGGAGCTGTTGAGTCCTGTTCACTGAGCAAGGAGTAGGTGGTGTCTATTATATATTTTCTTTTCCGACCGATATCTGTGCTCATTTCCAAGTCGTTTTTTATGCATCACGCCACCTCACCTTTCCGCTTAAGCAGGCCTAAGTGTGTTTTGGAAAAGCGTGAGTCTGTTCTCTTTTGTCATTCGGGTCGTGGGTAGCGATTTGTACATTCCCTCTCTAAGTGATATCCCAAGTTTTTTTTTCTGTGGGACAGATTTCACTTAGCATCATCGTACCTCAATCCACTCATTATGCTGGAACCAGCCTTATGACATGGATTCCATGGCTGAGGGATATTCCCTCGTACCTAAGTAGCACAAATTCTTGGTCCATTTCTCTCTTCCCCGGCATATGAAGGGTGTCCCGAAGTCGAGGTTGTTGTAAAGAGAGAAGCCCTAAACTTTGGTGTGCCTGCGTCTGGTTGATTTTTAGTTTTCCCAAGATATAGGCCCACGTGTGGAGGTGCCCTATGCTCTGTGGTTCTGTTCTGTACGTGTTTTAGGAACGAGCATACGCTTCTCCAGAGTGGCTGTTGGTATTTTGCGTCCCTCCCGGCAACTGGACAAGGCTCCCTTATCTCCTTGGCCTGTCCTGCCTTTCTGGTTTTTAGACATTTTCCGGATGGCTCTTTTGCCCGGGGGGGGGAGTGAGATTTCTTTGTAGGGCCAATTTGCTCTACCCGGGTGCTTGGTTGGCCAAAAAGGGCGTATGCGTTTTTTCCTGAATATATTCAGGAAAAAACGCATACGCCCTTTTTGGCCAACTGCATCATTGTCCACGTTCTGCCGCTTTTCCTGTGCTGGGAAGGCCATTCCCATCTACCTCCTGAACTCCGTTTCGTGCAATTCTGCCTTGCGTTCCAATCCCCTTCGTGGCCTTACCTCAGTATGTTTTTGGACGAGTGTTATCATTTAGAGCTCGGCAGGTTTGTGAAGTGCAGTGCCCCAGAGCTCCGTTTGGCAGGTCGCTTTGGTGTGAGCTGGCCGCAATAGCGCAAGATTGCTTCAGGCCCTGTTGTGCTTGCGGCGAGGCAGGCCGAGCCTTTGGTGAATTCCTCTTCGTGATGGGAAATTAGAGTGACGTGGGCCTGTCCGAACACCGCCAGCTGGTCTCTCATAGGTTGCCCCTCTTCCAGTTCATCCTTCGGACCACTTGCAGAGACTACGAAAGAGGAGTGTCAAGACGCTGATCCTGCAAGTGGGGGAATTGTTAGTCAAGCGGCTGGAATGGCGGACGCTAGCACCCGGAGGTGAAAAATGAGGTGCGCTTTCGAAAGCTTTCCCGATCACACGGTGTACCATCCCCTGGGATTCGCATGAGTGGTTTGGCTGTAGGAAAGTTGCCTTGAACCTGGAGAGGTGGGACCCATGGAATGGGTAGCACGCAGTATAACTCTAGAGGCTCTGCCTTTGCTCCTCCAACCTCAGCAATCCTCTCAGCCTGAGGAGTATCCAGCCTTATGTCTTATGCCGCTGTGGGTGTAGATGTGGTCAATCCTGGTTGCATCACAGCCCCTGAACGCATTTTGGCAGAATTTCCCTCCCTCTCGCCGTGCTTCTTTCTTCTGTGTTTTGGAAATGTATTTTTAGAATGGGCTTTAGCTGATTTTCAGTGCTGTGTTGATGCCGCTTGACACACACTTGATTCACTTACAGAGAGATATCAATACTTAGGTTTTCAGATGCTTACGAGTCTGATATATTCTTCTGTGATGAATAGGAGCTGTTGAGTCCTGTTCACTGAGCAAGGAGTAGGTGGTGTCTATTATATATTTGCTTTTCCGACCGGTATCTGTGCTCATTTCCAAGTCGTGTTTTATGCATCACGCCACCTCACCTTTCCGCTTAAGCAGGCCTAAGTGTGTTTTGGAAAAGCGTGAGTCTGTTCTCTTTTGTCATTCGGGTCGTGGGTAGCGATTTGTACATTCCCTCTCTAAGTGATATCCCAAGTTTCTTTTTCTGTGGGACAGATTTCACTTAGCATCATCGTACCTCAATCCACTCATTATGCTGGAACCAGCCTTATGACATGGATTCCATGGCTGAGGGATATTCCCTCGTACCTAAGTAGCACAAATTCTTGGTCCATTTCTCTCTTCCCCAGCATATGAAGGGTGTCCCGAAGTCGAGGTTGTTGTAAAGAGAGAAGCCCTAAACTTTGGTGTGCCTGCGTCTGGTTGATTTTTAGTTTTCCCAAGATATAGGCCCACGTGTGGAGGTGCCCTATGCTCTGTGGTTCTGTTCTGTACGTGTTTTAGGAACGAGCATACGCTTCTCCAGAGTGGCTGTTGGTATTTTGCGTCCCTCCCGGCAACTGGACAAGGCTCCCTTATCTCCTTGGCCTGTCCTGCCTTTCTGGTTTTTAGACATTTTCCGGATGGCTCTTTTGCCCGGGGGGGGGAGTGAGATTTCTTTGTAGTGCCGATTTGCTCTTCCCGGGTGCTTGGTTGGCCAAAAAGGGCATATGCGTTTTTTCCTGAATATATTCAGGAAAAAACGCATATGCCCTTTTTGGCCAACTGCATCATTGTCCACGTTCTGCCGCTTTTCCTGTGCTGGGAAGGCCATTCCCATCTACCTCCTGAACTCCGTTTCGTGCAATTCTGCCTTGCGTTCCAATCCCCTTCGTGGCCTTACCTCAGTATGTTTTTGGACGAGTGTTATCATTTAGAGCTCGGCAGGTTTGTGAAGTGCAGTGCCCCAGAGCTCCGTTTGGCAGGTCGCTTTGGTGTGAGCTGGCCGCAATAGCGCAAGATTGCTTCAGGCCCTGTTGTGCTTGCGGCGAGGCAGGCCGAGCCTTTGGTGAATTCCTCTTCGTGATGGGAAATTAGAGTGACGTGGGCCTGTCCGAACACCGCCAGCTGGTCTCTCATAGGTTGCCCCTCTTCCAGTTCATCCTTCGGACCACTTGCAGAGACTACGAAAGAGGAGTGTCAAGACGCTGATCCTGCAAGTGGGGGAATTGTTAGTCAAGCGGCTGGAATGGCGGACGCTAGCACCCGGAGGTGAAAAATGAGGTGCGCTTTCGAAAGCTTTCCCGATCACACGGTGTACCATCCCCTGGGATTCGCATGAGTGGTTTGGCTGTAGGAAAGTTGCCTTGAACCTGGAGAGGTGGGACCCATGGAATGGGTAGCACGCAGTATAACTCTAGAGGCTCTGCCTTTGCTCCTCCAACCTCAGCAATCCTCTCAGCCTGAGGAGTATCCAGCCTTATGTCTTATGCCGCTGTGGGTGTAGATGTGGTCAATCCTGGTTGCATCACAGCCCCTGAACGCATTTTGGCAGAATTTCCCTCCCTCTCGCCGTGCTTCTTTCTTCTGTGTTTTGGAAATGTATTTTTAGAATGGGCTTTAGCTGATTTTCAGTGCTGTGTTGATGCCGCTTGACACACACTTGATTCACTTACAGAGAGATATCAATACTTAGGTTTTCAGATGCTTACGAGTCTGATATATTCTTCTGTGATGAATAGGAGCTGTTGAGTCCTGTTCACTGAGCAAGGAGTAGGTGGTGTCTATTATATATTTGCTTTTCCGACCGGTATCTGTGCTCATTTCCAAGTCGTGTTTTATGCATCACGCCACCTCACCTTTCCGCTTAAGCAGGCCTAAGTGTGTTTTGGAAAAGCGTGAGTCTGTTCTCTTTTGTCATTCGGGTCGTGGGTAGCGATTTGTACATTCCCTCTCTAAGTGATATCCCAAGTTTCTTTTTCTGTGGGACAGATTTCACTTAGCATCATCGTACCTCAATCCACTCATTATGCTGGAACCAGCCTTATGACATGGATTCCATGGCTGAGGGATATTCCCTCGTACCTAAGTAGCACAAATTCTTGGTCCATTTCTCTCTTCCCCGGCATATGAAGGGTGTCCCGAAGTCGAGGTTGTTGTAAAGAGAGAAGCCCTAAACTTTGGTGTGCCTGCGTCTGGTTGATTTTTAGTTTTCCCAAGATATAGGCCCACGTGTGGAGGTGCCCTATGCTCTGTGTTTCTGTTCTGTACGTGTTTTAGGAACGAGCATACGCTTCTCCAGAGTGGCTGTTGGCATTTTGCGTCCCTCCCGGCAACTGGACAAGGCTCCCTTATCTCCTTGGCCTGTCCTGCCTTTCTGGTTTTTAGACATTTTCCGGATGGCTCTTTTGCCCGGGGGGGGAGTGAGATTTCTTTGTAGTGCCGATTTGCTCTCCCCGGGTGCTTGGTTGGCCAAAAAGGGCGTATGCGTTTTTTCCTGAATATATTCAGGAAAAAACGCATACGCCCTTTTTGGCCAACTGCATCATTGTCCACGTTCTGCCGCTTTTCCTGTGCTGGGAAGGCCATTCCCATCTACCTCCTGAACTCCGTTTCGTGCAATTCTGCCTTGCGTTCAAATCCCCTTCGTGGCCTTACCTCAGTATGTTTTTGGACGAGTGTTATCATTTAGAGCTCGGCAGGTTTGTGAAGTGCAGTGCCCCAGAGCTCCGTTTGGCAGCTCGCTTTGGTGTGAGCTGGCCGCAATAGCGCCAGATTGCTTCAGGCCCTGTTGTGCTTGCGGCGAGGCAGGCCGAGCCTTTGGTGAATTCCTCTTCGTGATGGGAAATTAGAGTGACGTGGGCCTGTCCGAACACCGCCAGCTGGTCTCTCATAGGTTGCCCCTCTTCCAGTTCATCCTTCGGACCACTTGCAGAGACTACGAAAGAGGAGTGTCAAGACGCTGATCCTGCAAGTGGGGGAATTGTTAGTCAAGCGGCTGGAATGGCGGACGCTAGCACCCGGAGGTGAAAAATGAGGTGCGCTTTCGAAAGCTTTCCCGATCACACGGTGTACCATCCCCTGGGATTCGCATGAGTGGTTTGGCTGTAGGAAAGTTGCCTTGAACCTGGAGCGGTGGGACCCATGGAATGGGTAGCACGCAGTATAACTCTAGAGGCTCTGCCTTTGCTCCTCCAACCTCAGCAATCCTCTCAGCCTGAGGAGTATCCAGCCTTATGTCTTATGCCGCTGTGGGTGTAGATGTGGTCAATCCTGGTTGCATCACAGCCCCTGAACGCATTTTGGCAGAATTTCCCTCCCTCTCGCCGTGCTTCTTTCTTCTGTGTTTTGGAAATGTATTTTTAGAATGGGCTTTAGCTGATTTTCAGTGCTGTGTTGATGCCGCTTGACACACACTTGATTCACTTACAGAGAGATATCAATACTTAGGTTTTCAGATGCTTACGAGTCTGATATATTCTTCTGTGATGAATAGGAGCTGTTGAGTCCTGTTCACTGAGCAAGGAGTAGGTGGTGTCTATTATATATTTGCTTTTCCGACCGGTATCTGTGCTCATTTCCAAGTCGTGTTTTATGCATCACGCCACCTCACCTTTCCGCTTAAGCAGGCCTAAGTGTGTTTTGGAAAAGCGTGAGTCTGTTCTCTTTTGTCATTCGGGTCGTGGGTAGCGATTTGTACATTCCCTCTCTAAGTGATATCCCAAGTTTCTTTTTCTGTGGGACAGATTTCACTTAGCATCATCGTACCTCAATCCACTCATTATGCTGGAACCAGCCTTATGACATGGATTCCATGGCTGAGGGATATTCCCTCGTACCTAAGTAGCACAAATTCTTGGTCCATTTCTCTCTTCCCCGGCATATGAAGGGTGTCCCGAAGTCGAGGTTGTTGTAAAGAGAGAAGCCCTAAACTTTGGTGTGCCTGCGTCTGGTTGATTTTTAGTTTTCCCAAGATATAGGCCCACGTGTGGAGGTGCCCTATGCTCTGTGGTTCTGTTCTGTACGTGTTTTAGGAACGAGCATACGCTTCTCCAGAGTGGCTGTTGGTATTTTGCGTCCCTCCCGGCAACTGGACAAGGCTCCCTTATCTCCTTGGCCTGTCCTGCCTTTCTGGTTTTTAGACATTTTCCGGATGGCTCTTTTGCCCGGGGGGGGAGTGAGATTTCTTTGTAGTGCCGATTTGCTCTCCCCGGGTGCTTGGTTGGCCAAAAAGGGCGTATGCGTTTTTTCCTGAATATATTCAGGAAAAAACGCATACGCCCTTTTTGGCCAACTGCATCATTGTCCACGTTCTGCCGCTTTTCCTGTGCTGGGAAGGCCATTCCCATCTACCTCCTGAACTCCGTTTCGTGCAATTCTGCCTTGCGTTCCAATCCCCTTCGTGGCCTTACCTCAGTATGTTTTTGGACGAGTGTTATCATTTAGAGCTCGGCAGGTTTGTGAAGTGCAGTGCCCCAGAGCTCCGTTTGGCAGCTCGCTTTGGTGTGAGCTGGCCGCAATAGCGCAAGATTGCTTCAGGCCCTGTTGTGCCTGCGGCGAGGCAGGCCGAGCCTTTGGTGAATTCCTCTTCGTGATGGGAAATTAGAGTGACGTGGGCCTGTCCGAACACCGCCAGCTGGTCTCTCATAGGTTGCCCCTCTTCCAGTTCATCCTTCGGACCACTTGCAGAGACTACGAAAGAGGAGTGTCAAGACGCTGATCCTGCAAGTGGGGGAATTGTTAGTCAAGCGGCTGGAATGGCGGACGCTAGCACCCGGAGGTGAAAAATGAGGTGCGCTTTCGAAAGCTTTCCCGATCACACGGTGTACCATCCCCTGGGATTCGCATGAGTGGTTTGGCTGTAGGAAAGTTGCCTTGAACCTGGAGAGGTGGGACCCATGGAATGGGTAGCACGCAGTATAACTCTAGAGGCTCTGCCTTTGCTCCTCCAACCTCAGCAATCCTCTCAGCCTGAGGAGTATCCAGCCTTATGTCTTATGCCGCTGTGGGTGTAGATGTGGTCAATCCTGGTTGCATCACAGCCCCTGAACGCATTTTGGCAGAATTTCCCTCCCTCTCGCCGTGCTTCTTTCTTCTGTGTTTTGGAAATGTATTTTTAGAATGGGCTTTAGCTGATTTTCAGTGCTGTGTTGATGCCGCTTGACACACACTTGATTCACTTACAGAGAGATATCAATACTTAGGATTTCAGATGCTTACGAGTCTGATATATTCTTCTGTGATGAATAGGAGCTGTTGAGTCCTGTTCACTGAGCAAGGAGTAGGTGGTGTCTATTATATATTTGCTTTTCCGACCGGTATCTGTGCTCATTTCCAAGTCGTGTTTTATGCATCACGCCACCTCACCTTTCCGCTTAAGCAGGCCTAAGTGTGTTTTGGAAAAGCGTGAGTCTCTTCTCTTTTGTCATTCGGGTCGTGGGTAGCGATTTGTACATTCCCTCTCTAAGTGATATCCCAAGTTTCTTTTTCTGTGGGACAGATTTCACTTAGCATCATCGTACCTCAATCCACTCATTATGCTGGAACCAGCCTTATGACATGGATTCCATGGCTGAGGGATATTCCCTCGTACCTAAGTAGCACAAATTCTTGGTCCATTTCTCTCTTCCCCGGCATATGAAGGGTGTCCCGAAGTCGAGGTTGTTGTAAAGAGAGAAGCCCTAAACTTTGGTGTGCCTGCGTCTGGTTGATTTTTAGTTTTCCCAAGATATAGGCCCACGTGTGGAGGTGCCCTATGCTCTGTGGTTCTGTTCTGTACGTGTTTTAGGAACGAGCATACGCTTCTCCAGAGTGGCTGTTGGCATTTTGCGTCCCTCCCGGCAACTGGACAAGGCTCCCTTATCTCCTTGGCCTGTCCTGCCTTTCTGGTTTTTAGACATTTTCCGGATGGCTCTTTTGCCCGGGGGGGGAGTGAGATTTCTTTGTAGTGCCGATTTGCTCTCACCGGGTGCTTGGTTGGCCAAAAAGGGCGTATGCGTTTTTTCCTGAATATATTCAGGAAAAAACGCATACGCCCTTTTTGGCCAACTGCATCATTGTCCACGTTCTGCCGCTTTTCCTGTGCTGGGAAGGCCATTCCCATCTACCTCCTGAACTCCGTTTCGTGCAATTCTGCCTTGCGTTCAAATCCCCTTCGTGGCCTTACCTCAGTATGTTTTTGGACGAGTGTTATCATTTAGAGCTCGGCAGGTTTGTGAAGTGCAGTGCCCCAGAGCTCCGTTTGGCAGGTCGCTTTGGTGTGAGCTGGCCGCAATAGCGCCAGATTGCTTCAGGCCCTGTTGTGCTTGCGGCGAGGCAGGCCGAGCCTTTGGTGAATTCCTCTTCGTGATGGGAAATTAGAGTGACGTGGGCCTGTCCGAACACCGCCAGCTGGTCTCTCATAGGTTGCCCCTCTTCCAGTTCATCCTTCGGACCACTTGCAGAGACTACGAAAGAGGAGTGTCAAGACGCTGATCCTGCAAGTGGGGGAATTGTTAGTCAAGCGGCTGGAATGGCGGACGCTAGCACCCGGAGGTGAAAAATGAGGTGCGCTTTCGAAAGCTTTCCCGATCACACGGTGTACCATCCCCTGGGATTCGCATGAGTGGTTTGGCTGTAGGAAAGTTGCCTTGAACCTGGAGAGGTGGGACCCATGGAATGGGTAGCACGCAGTATAACTCTAGAGGCTCTGCCTTTGCTCCTCCAACCTCAGCAATCCTCTCAGCCTGAGGAGTATCCAGCCTTATGTCTTATGCCGCTGTGGGTGTAGATGTGGTCAATCCTGGTTGCATCACAGCCCCTGAACGCATTTTGGCAGAATTTCCCTCCCTCTCGCCGTGCTTCTTTCTTCTGTGTTTTGGAAATGTATTTTTAGAATGGGCTTTAGCTGATTTTCAGTGCTGTGTTGATGCCGCTTGACACACACTTGATTCACTTACAGAGAGATATCAATACTTAGGTTTTCAGATGCTTACGAGTCTGATATATTCTTCTGTGATGAATAGGAGCTGTTGAGTCCTGTTCACTGAGCAAGGAGTAGGTGGTGTCTATTATATATTTGCTTTTCCGACCGGTATCTGTGCTCATTTCCAAGTCGTGTTTTATGCATCACGCCACCTCACCTTTCCGCTTAAGCAGGCCTAAGTGTGTTTTGGAAAAGCGTGAGTCTGTTCTCTTTTGTCATTCGGGTCGTGGGTAGCGATTTGTACATTCCCTCTCTAAGTGATATCCCAAGTTTCTTTTTCTGTGGGACAGATTTCACTTAGCATCATCGTACCTCAATCCACTCATTATGCTGGAACCAGCCTTATGACATGGATTCCATGGCTGAGGGATATTCCCTCGTACCTAAGTAGCACAAATTCTTGGTCCATTTCTCTCTTCCCCGGCATATGAAGGGTGTCCCGAAGTCGAGGTTGTTGTAAAGAGAGAAGCCCTAAACTTTGGTGTGCCTGCGTCTGGTTGATTTTTAGTTTTCCCAAGATATAGGCCCACGTGTGGAGGTGCCCTATGCTCTGTGGTTCTGTTCTGTACGTGTTTTAGGAACGAGCATACGCTTCTCCAGAGTGGCTGTTGGTATTTTGCGTCCCTCCCGGCAACTGGACAAGGCTCCCTTATCTCCTTGGCCTGTCCTGCCTTTCTGGTTTTTAGACATTTTCCGGATGGCTCTTTTGCCCGGGGGGGGAGTGAGATTTCTTTGTAGTGCCGATTTGCTCTCCCCGGGTGCTTGGTTGGCCAAAAAGGGCGTATGCGTTTTTTCCTGAATATATTCAGGAAAAAACGCATACGCCCTTTTTGGCCAACTGCATCATTGTCCACGTTCTGCCGCTTTTCCTGTGCTGGGAAGGCCATTCCCATCTACCTCCTGAACTCCGTTTCGTGCAATTCTGCCTTGCGTTCAAATCCCCTTCGTGGCCTTACCTCAGTATGTTTTTGGACGAGTGTTATCATTTAGAGCTCGGCAGGTTTGTGAAGTGCAGTGCCCCAGAGCTCCGTTTGGCAGCTCGCTTTGGTGTGAGCTGGCCGCAATAGCGCAAGATTGCTTCAGGCCCTGTTGTGCTTGCGGCGAGGCAGGCCGAGCCTTTGGTGAATTCCTCTTCGTGATGGGAAATTAGAGTGACGTGGGCCTGTCCGAACACCGCCAGCTGGTCTCTCATAGGTTGCCCCTCTTCCAGTTCATCCTTCGGACCACTTGCAGAGACTACGAAAGAGGAGTGTCAAGACGCTGATCCTGCAAGTGGGGGAATTGTTAGTCAAGCGGCTGGAATGGCGGACGCTAGCACCCGGAGGTGAAAAATGAGGTGCGCTTTCGAAAGCTTTCCCGATCACACGGTGTACCATCCCCTGGGATTCGCATGAGTGGTTTGGCTGTAGGAAAGTTGCCTTGAACCTGGAGAGGTGGGACCCATGGAATGGGTAGCACGCAGTATAACTCTAGAGGCTCTGCCTTTGCTCCTCCAACCTCAGCAATCCTCTCAGCCTGAGGAGTATCCAGCCTTATGTCTTATGCCGCTGTGGGTGTAGATGTGGTCAATCCTGGTTGCATCACAGCCCCTGAACGCATTTTGGCAGAATTTCCCTCCCTCTCGCCGTGCTTCTTTCTTCTGTGTTTTGGAAATGTATTTTTAGAATGGGCTTTAGCTGATTTTCAGTGCTGTGTTGATGCCGCTTGACACACACTTGATTCACTTACAGAGAGATATCAATACTTAGGTTTTCAGATGCTTACGAGTCTGATATATTCTTCTGTGATGAATAGGAGCTGTTGAGTCCTGTTCACTGAGCAAGGAGTAGGTGGTGTCTATTATATATTTGCTTTTCCGACCGGTATCTGTGCTCATTTCCAAGTCGTGTTTTATGCATCACGCCACCTCACCTTTCCGCTTAAGCAGGCCTAAGTGTGTTTTGGAAAAGCGTGAGTCTGTTCTCTTTTGTCATTCGGGTCGTGGGTAGCGATTTGTACATTCCCTCTCTAAGTGATATCCCAAGTTTCTTTTTCTGTGGGACAGATTTCACTTAGCATCATCGTACCTCAATCCACTCATTATGCTGGAACCAGCCTTATGACATGGATTCCATGGCTGAGGGATATTCCCTCGTACCTAAGTAGCACAAATTCTTGGTCCATTTCTCTCTTCCCCGGCATATGAAGGGTGTCCCGAAGTCGAGGTTGTTGTAAAGAGAGAAGCCCTAAACTTTGGGGTGCCTGCGTCTGGTTGATTTTTAGTTTTCCCAAGATATAGGCCCACGTGTGGAGGTGCCCTATGCTCTGTGGTTCTGTTCTGTACGTGTTTTAGGAACGAGCATACGCTTCTCCAGAGTGGCTGTTGGCATTTTGCGTCCCTCCCGGCAACTGGACAAGGCTCCCTTATCTCCTTGGCCTGTCCTGCCTTTCTGGTTTTTAGACATTTTCCGGATGGCTCTTTTGCCCGGGGGGGGAGTGAGATTTCTTTGTAGTGCCGATTTGCTCTCCCCGGGTGCTTGGTTGGCCAAAAAGGGCGTATGCGTTTTTTCCTGAATATATTCAGGAAAAAACGCATACGCCCTTTTTGGCCAACTGCATCATTGTCCACGTTCTGCCGCTTTTCCTGTGCTGGGAAGGCCATTCCCATCTACCTCCTGAACTCCGTTTCGTGCAATTCTGCCTTGCGTTCCAATCCCCTTCGTGGCCTTACCTCAGTATGTTTTTGGACGAGTGTTATCATTTAGAGCTCGGCAGGTTTGTGAAGTGCAGTGCCCCAGAGCTCCGTTTGGCAGCTCGCTTTGGTGTGAGCTGGCCGCAATAGCGCAAGATTGCTTCAGGCCCTGTTGTGCTTGCGGCGAGGCAGGCCGAGCCTTTGGTGAATTCCTCTTCGTGATGGGAAATTAGAGTGACGTGGGCCTGTCCGAACACCGCCAGCTGGTCTCTCATAGGTTGCCCCTCTTCCAGTTCATCCTTCGGACCACTTGCAGAGACTACGAAAGAGGAGTGTCAAGACGCTGATCCTGCAAGTGGGGGAATTGTTAGTCAAGCGGCTGGAATGGCGGACGCTAGCACCCGGAGGTGAAAAATGAGGTGCGCTTTCGAAAGCTTTCCCGATCACACGGTGTACCATCCCCTGGGATTCGCATGAGTGCTTTGGCTGTAGGAAAGTTGCCTTGAACCTGGAGAGGTGGGACCCATGGAATGGGTAGCACGCAGTATAACTCTAGAGGCTCTGCCTTTGCTCCTCCAACCTCAGCAATCCTCTCAGCCTGAGGAGTATCCAGCCTTATGTCTTATGCCGCTGTGGGTGTAGATGTGGTCAATCCTCGTTGCATCAGAGCCCCTGAACGCATTTTGGCAGAATTTCCCTCCCTCTCGCCGTGCTTCTTTCTTCTGTGTTTTGGAAATGTATTTTTAGAATGGGCTTTAGCTGATTTTCAGTGCTGTGTTGATGCCGCTTGACACACACTTGATTCACTTACAGAGAGATATCAATACTTAGGTTTTCAGATGCTTACGAGTCTGATATATTCTTCTGTGATGAATAGGAGCTGTTGAGTCCTGTTCACTGAGCAAGGAGTAGGTGGTGTCTATTATATATTTGCTTTTCCGACCGGTATCTGTGCTCATTTCCAAGTCGTTTTTTATGCATCACGCCACCTCACCTTTCCGCTTAAGCAGGCCTAAGTGTGTTTTCGAAAAGCGTGAGTCTGTTCTCTTTTGTCATTCGGGTCGTGGGTAGCGATTTGTACATTCCCTCTCTAAGTGATATCCCAAGTTTCTTTTTCTGTGGGACAGATTTCACTTAGCATCATCGTACCTCAATCCACTCATTATGCTGGAACCAGCCTTATGACATGGATTCCATGGCTGAGGGATATTCCCTCGTACCTAAGTAGCACAAATTCTTGGTCCATTTCTCTCTTCCCCGGCATATGAAGGGTGTCCCGAAGTCGAGGTTGTTGTAAAGAGAGAAGCCCTAAACTTTGGTGTGCCTGCGTCTGGTTGATTTTTAGTTTTCCCAAGATATAGGCCCACGTGTGGAGGTGCCCTATGCTCTGTGGTTCTGTTCTGTACGTGTTTTAGGAACGAGCATACGCTTCTCCAGAGTGGCTGTTGGCATTTTGCGTCCCTCCCGGCAACTGGACAAGGCTCCCTTATCTCCTTGGCCTGTCCTGCCTTTCTGGTTTTTAGACATTTTCCGGATGGCTCTTTTGCCCGGGGGGGGAGTGAGATTTCTTTGTAGTGCCGATTTGCTCTCCCCGGGTGCTTGGTTGGCCAAAAAGGGCGTATGCGTTTTTTCCTGAATATATTCAGGAAAAAACGCATACGCCCTTTTTGGCCAACTGCATCATTGTCCACGTTCTGCCGCTTTTCCTGTGCTGGGAAGGCCATTCCCATCTACCTCCTGAACTCCGTTTCGTGCAATTCTGCCTTGCGTTCAAATCCCCTTCGTGGCCTTACCTCAGTATGTTTTTGGACGAGTGTTATCATTTAGAGCTCGGCAGGTTTGTGAAGTGCAGTGCCCCAGAGCTCCGTTTGGCAGCTCGCTTTGGTGTGAGCTGGCCGCAATAGCGCCAGATTGCTTCAGGCCCTGTTGTGCTTGCGGCGAGGCAGGCCGAGCCTTTGGTGAATTCCTCTTCGTGATGGGAAATTAGAGTGACGTGGGCCTGTCCGAACACCGCCAGCTGGTCTCTCATAGGTTGCCCCTCTTCCAGTTCATCCTTCGGACCACTTGCAGAGACTACGAAAGAGGAGTGTCAAGACGCTGATCCTGCAAGTGGGGGAATTGTTAGTCAAGCGGCTGGAATGGCGGACGCTAGCACCCGGAGGTGAAAAATGAGGTGCGCTTTCGAAAGCTTTCCCGATCACACGGTGTACCATCCCCTGGGATTCGCATGAGTGGTTTGGCTGTAGGAAAGTTGCCTTGAACCTGGAGAGGTGGGACCCATGGAATGGGTAGCACGCAGTATAACTCTAGAGGCTCTGCCTTTGCTCCTCCAACCTCAGCAATCCTCTCAGCCTGAGGAGTATCCAGCCTTATGTCTTATGCCGCTGTGGGTGTAGATGTGGTCAATCCTGGTTGCATCACAGCCCCTGAACGCATTTTGGCAGAATTTCCCTCCCTCTCGCCGTGCTTCTTTCTTCTGTGTTTTGGAAATGTATTTTTAGAATGGGCTTTAGCTGATTTTCAGTGCTGTGTTGATGCCGCTTGACACACACTTGATTCACTTACAGAGAGATATCAATACTTAGGTTTTCAGATGCTTACGAGTCTGATATATTCTTCTGTGATGAATAGGAGCTGTTGAGTCCTGTTCACTGAGCAAGGAGTAGGTGGTGTCTATTATATATTTGCTTTTCCGACCGGTATCTGTGCTCATTTCCAAGTCGTGTTTTATGCATCACGCCACCTCACCTTTCCGCTTAAGCAGGCCTAAGTGTGTTTTGGAAAAGCGTGAGTCTGTTCTCTTTTGTCATTCGGGTCGTGGGTAGCGATTTGTACATTCCCTCTCTAAGTGATATCCCAAGTTTCTTTTTCTGTGGGACAGATTTCACTTAGCATCATCGTACCTCAATCCACTCATTATGCTGGAACCAGCCTTATGACATGGATTCCATGGCTGAGGGATATTCCCTCGTACCTAAGTAGCACAAATTCTTGGTCCATTTCTCTCTTCCCCGGCATATGAAGGGTGTCCCGAAGTCGAGGTTGTTGTAAAGAGAGAAGCCCTAAACTTTGGGGTGCCTGCGTCTGGTTGATTTTTAGTTTTCCCAAGATATAGGCCCACGTGTGGAGGTGCCCTATGCTCTGTGGTTCTGTTCTGTACGTGTTTTAGGAACGAGCATACGCTTCTCCAGAGTGGCTGTTGGCATTTTGCGTCCCTCCCGGCAACTGGACAAGGCTCCCTTATCTCCTTGGCCTGTCCTGCCTTTCTGGTTTTTAGACATTTTCCGGATGGCTCTTTTGCCCGGGGGGGGAGTGAGATTTCTTTGTAGTGCCGATTTGCTCTCCCCGGGTGCTTGGTTGGCCAAAAAGGGCGTATGCGTTTTTTCCTGAATATATTCAGGAAAAAACGCATACGCCCTTTTTGGCCAACTGCATCATTGTCCACGTTCTGCCGCTTTTCCTGTGCTGGGAAGGCCATTCCCATCTACCTCCTGAACTCCGTTTCGTGCAATTCTGCCTTGCGTTCCAATCCCCTTCGTGGCCTTACCTCAGTATGTTTTTGGACGAGTGTTATCATTTAGAGCTCGGCAGGTTTGTGAAGTGCAGTGCCCCAGAGCTCCGTTTGGCAGCTCGCTTTGGTGTGAGCTGGCCGCAATAGCGCCAGATTGCTTCAGGCCCTGTTGTGCTTGCGGCGAGGCAGGCCGAGCCTTTGGTGAATTCCTCTTCGTGATGGGAAATTAGAGTGACGTGGGCCTGTCCGAACACCGCCAGCTGGTCTCTCATAGGTTGCCCCTCTTCCAGTTCATCCTTCGGACCACTTGCAGAGACTACGAAAGAGGAGTGTCAAGACGCTGATCCTGCAAGTGGGGGAATTGTTAGTCAAGCGGCTGGAATGGCGGACGCTAGCACCCGGAGGTGAAAAATGAGGTGCGCTTTCGAAAGCTTTCCCGATCACACGGTGTACCATCCCCTGGGATTCGCATGAGTGGTTTGGCTGTAGGAAAGTTGCCTTGAACCTGGAGAGGTGGGACCCATGGAATGGGTAGCACGCAGTATAACTCTAGAGGCTCTGCCTTTGCTCCTCCAACCTCAGCAATCCTCTCAGCCTGAGGAGTATCCAGCCTTATGTCTTATGCCGCTGTGGGTGTAGATGTGGTCAATCCTGGTTGCATCACAGCCCCTGAACGCATTTTGGCAGAATTTCCCTCCCTCTCGCCGTGCTTCTTTCTTCTGTGTTTTGGAAATGTATTTTTAGAATGGGCTTTAGCTGATTTTCAGTGCTGTGTTGATGCCGCTTGACACACACTTGATTCACTTACAGAGAGATATCAATACTTAGGTTTTCAGATGCTTACGAGTCTGATATATTCTTCTGTGATGAATAGGAGCTGTTGAGTCCTGTTCACTGAGCAAGGAGTAGGTGGTGTCTATTATATATTTGCTTTTCCGACCGGTATCTGTGCTCATTTCCAAGTCGTGTTTTATGCATCACGCCACCTCACCTTTCCGCTTAAGCAGGCCTAAGTGTGTTTTGGAAAAGCGTGAGTCTGTTCTCTTTTGTCATTCGGGTCGTGGGTAGCGATTTGTACATTCCCTCTCTAAGTGATATCCCAAGTTTCTTTTTCTGTGGGACAGATTTCACTTAGCATCATCGTACCTCAATCCACTCATTATGCTGGAACCAGCCTTATGACATGGATTCCATGGCTGAGGGATATTCCCTCGTACCTAAGTAGCACAAATTCTTGGTCCATTTCTCTCTTCCCCGGCATATGAAGGGTGTCCTGAAGTCGAGGTTGTTGTAAAGAGAGAAGCCCTAAACTTTGGGGTGCCTGCGTCTGGTTGATTTTTAGTTTTCCCAAGATATAGGCCCACGTGTGGAGGTGCCCTATGCTCTGTGGTTCTGTTCTGTACGTGTTTTAGGAACGAGCATACGCTTCTCCAGAGTGGCTGTTGGCATTTTGCGTCCCTCCCGGCAACTGGACAAGGCTCCCTTATCTCCTTGGCCTGTCCTGCCTTTCTGGTTTTTAGACATTTTCCGGATGGCTCTTTTGCCCGGGGGGGGAGTGAGATTTCTTTGTAGTGCCGATTTGCTCTCCCCGGGTGCTTGGTTGGCCAAAAAGGGCGTATGCGTTTTTTCCTGAATATATTCAGGAAAAAACGCATACGCCCTTTTTGGCCAACTGCATCATTGTCCACGTTCTGCCGCTTTTCCTGTGCTGGGAAGGCCATTCCCATCTACCTCCTGAACTCCGTTTCGTGCAATTCTGCCTTGCGTTCCAATCCCCTTCGTGGCCTTACCTCAGTATGTTTTTGGACGAGTGTTATCATTTAGAGCTCGGCAGGTTTGTGAAGTGCAGTGCCCCAGAGCTCCGTTTGGCAGCTCGCTTTGGTGTGAGCTGGCCGCAATAGCGCAAGATTGCTTCAGGCCCTGTTGTGCTTGCGGCGAGGCAGGCCGAGCCTTTGGTGAATTCCTCTTCGTGATGGGAAATTAGAGTGACGTGGGCCTGTCCGAACACCGCCAGCTGGTCTCTCATAGGTTGCCCCTCTTCCAGTTCATCCTTCGGACCACTTGCAGAGACTACGAAAGAGGAGTGTCAAGACGCTGATCCTGCAAGTGGGGGAATTGTTAGTCAAGCGGCTGGAATGGCGGACGCTAGCACCCGGAGGTGAAAAATGAGGTGCGCTTTCGAAAGCTTTCCCGATCACTCGGTGTACCATCCCCTGGGATTCGCATGAGTGCTTTGGCTGTAGGAAAGTTGCCTTGAACCTGGAGAGGTGGGACCCATGGAATGGGTAGCACGCAGTATAATTCTAGAGGCTCTGCCTTTGCTCCTCCAACCTCAGCAATCCTCTCAGCCTGAGGAGTATCCAGCCTTATGTCTTATGCCGCTGTGGGTGTAGATGTGGTCAATCCTGGTTGCATCAGAGCCCCTGAAGGCATTTTGGCAGAATTTCCCTCCCTCTCGCCGTGCTTCTTTCTTCTGTGTTTTGGAAATGTATGTTTAGAATGGGCTTTAGCTGATTTTCAGTGCTGTGTTGATGCCGCTTGACACACACTTGATTCACTTACAGAGAGATATCAATACTTAGGTTTTCAGATGCTTACGAGTCTGATATATTCTTCTGTGATGAATAGGAGCTGTTGAGTCCTGTTCACTGAGCAAGGAGTAGGTGGTGTCTATTATATATTTGCTTTTCCGACCGGTATCTGTGCTCATTTCCAAGTCGTGTTTTATGCATCACGCCACCTCACCTTTCCGCTTAAGCAGGCCTAAGTGTGTTTTGGAAAAGCGTGAGTCTGTTCTCTTTTGTCATTCGGGTCGTGGGTAGCGATTTGTACATTCCCTCTCTAAGTGATATCCCAAGTTTCTTTTTCTGTGGGACAGATTTCACTTAGCATCATCGTACCTCAATCCACTCATTATGCTGGAACCAGCCTTATGACATGGATTCCATGGCTGAGGGATATTCCCTCGTACCTAAGTAGCACAAATTCTTGGTCCATTTCTCTCTTCCCCGGCATATGAAGGGTGTCCCGAAGTCGAGGTTGTTGTAAAGAGAGAAGCCCTAAACTTTGGTGTGCCTGCGTCTGGTTGATTTTTACTTTTCCCAAGATATAGGCCCACGTGTGGAGGTGCCCTATGCTCTGTGGTTCTGTTCTGTACGTGTTTTAGGAACGAGCATACGCTTCTCCAGAGTGGCTGTTGGCATTTTGCGTCCCTCCCGGCAACTGGACAAGGCTCCCTTATCTCCTTGGCCTGTCCTGCCTTTCTGGTTTTTAGACATTTTCCGGATGGCTCTTTTGCCCGGGGGGGGAGTGAGATTTCTTTGTAGTGCCGATTTGCTCTCCCCGGGTGCTTGGTTGGCCAAAAAGGGCGTATGCGTTTTTTCCTGAATATATTCAGGAAAAAACGCATACGCCCTTTTTGGCCAACTGCATCATTGTCCACGTTCTGCCGCTTTTCCTGTGCTGGGAAGGCCATTCCCATCTACCTCCTGAACTCCGTTTCGTGCAATTCTGCCTTGCGTTCCAATCCCCTTCGTGGCCTTACCTCAGTATGTTTTTGGACGAGTGTTATCATTTAGAGCTCGGCAGGTTTGTGAAGTGCAGTGCCCCAGAGCTCCGTTTGGCAGCTCGCTTTGGTGTGAGCTGGCCGCAATAGCGCCAGATTGCTTCAGGCCCTGTTGTGCTTGCGGCGAGGCAGGCCGAGCCTTTGGTGAATTCCTCTTCGTGATGGGAAATTAGAGTGACGTGGGCCTGTCCGAACACCGCCAGCTGGTCTCTCATAGGTTGCCCCTCTTCCAGTTCATCCTTCGGACCACTTGCAGAGACTACGAAAGAGGAGTGTCAAGACGCTGATCCTGCAAGTGGGGGAATTGTTAGTCAAGCGGCTGGAATGGCGGACGCTAGCACCCGGAGGTGAAAAATGAGGTGCGCTTTCGAAAGCTTTCCCGATCACTCGGTGTACCATCCCCTGGGATTCGCATGAGTGGTTTGGCTGTAGGAAAGTTGCCTTGAACCTGGAGAGGTGGGACCCATGGAATGGGTAGCACGCAGTATAACTCTAGAGGCTCTGCCTTTGCTCCTCCAACCTCAGCAATCCTCTCAGCCTGAGGAGTATCCAGCCTTATGTCTTATGCCGCTGTGGGTGTAGATGTGGTCAATCCTGGTTGCATCACAGCCCCTGAACGCATTTTGGCAGAATTTCCCTCCCTCTCGCCGTGCTTCTTTCTTCTGTGTTTTGGAAATGTATGTTTAGAATGGGCTTTAGCTGATTTTCAGTGCTGTGTTGATGCCGCTTGACACACACTTGATTCACTTACAGAGAGATATCAATACTTAGGTTTTCAGATGCTTACGAGTCTGATATATTCTTCTGTGATGAATAGGAGCTGTTGAGTCCTGTTCACTGAGCAAGGAGTAGGTGGTGTCTATTATATATTTGCTTTTCCGACCGGTATCTGTGCTCATTTCCAAGTCGTGTTTTATGCATCACGCCACCTCACCTTTCCGCTTAAGCAGGCCTAAGTGTGTTTTGGAAAAGCGTGAGTCTGTTCTCTTTTGTCATTCGGGTCGTGGGTAGCGATTTGTACATTCCCTCTCTAAGTGATATCCCAAGTTTCTTTTTCTGTGGGACAGATTTCACTTAGCATCATCGTACCTCAATCCACTCATTATGCTGGAACCAGCCTTATGACATGGATTCCATGGCTGAGGGATATTCCCTCGTACCTAAGTAGCACAGATTCTTGGTCCATTTCTCTCTTCCCCGGCATATGAAGGGTGTCCCGAAGTCGAGGTTGTTGTAAAGAGAGAAGCCCTAAACTTTGGTGTGCCTGCGTCTGGTTGATTTTTAGTTTTCCCAAGATATAGGCCCACGTGTGGAGGTGCCCTATGCTCTGTGGTTCTGTTCTGTACGTGTTTTAGGAACGAGCATACGCTTCTCCAGAGTGGCTGTTGGCGTTTTGCGTCCCTCTCGGCAACTGGACAAGGCTCCCTTATCTCCTTGGCCTGTCCTGCCTTTCTGGTTTTTAGACATTTTCCGGATGGCTCTTTTGCCCGGGGGGGGAGTGAGATTTCTTTGTAGTGCCGATTTGCTCTCCCCGGGTGCTTGGTTGGCCAAAAAGGGCGTATGCGTTTTTTCCTGAATATATTCAGGAAAAAACGCATACGCCCTTTTTGGCCAACTGCATCATTGTCCACGTTCTGCCGCTTTTCCTGTGCTGGGAAGGCCATTCCCATCTACCTCCTGAACTCCGTTTCGTGCAATTCTGCCTTGCGTTCCAATCCCCTTCGTGGCCTTACCTCAGTATGTTTTTGGACGAGTGTTATCATTTAGAGCTCGGCAGGTTTGTGAAGTGCAGTGCCCCAGAGCTCCGTTTGGCAGCTCGCTTTGGTGTGAGCTGGCCGCAATAGCGCAAGATTGCTTCAGGCCCTGTTGTGCTTGCGGCGAGGCAGGCCGAGCCTTTGGTGAATTCCTCTTCGTGATGGGAAATTAGAGTGACGTGGGCCTGTCCGAACACCGCCAGCTGGTCTCTCATAGGTTGCCCCTCTTCCAGTTCATCCTTCGGACCACTTGCAGAGACTACGAAAGAGGAGTGTCAAGACGCTGATCCTGCAAGTGGGGGAATTGTTAGTCAAGCGGCTGGAATGGCGGACGCTAGCACCCGGAGGTGAAAAATGAGGTGCGCTTTCGAAAGCTTTCCCGATCACTCGGTGTACCATCCCCTGGGATTCGCATGAGTGGTTTGGCTGTAGGAAAGTTGCCTTGAACCTGGAGAGGTGGGACCCATGGAATGGGTAGCACGCAGTATAACTCTAGAGGCTCTGCCTTTGCTCCTCCAACCTCAGCAATCCTCTCAGCCTGAGGAGTATCCAGCCTTATGTCTTATGCCGCTGTGGGTGTAGATGTGGTCAATCCTGGTTGCATCACAGCCCCTGAAGGCATTTTGGCAGAATTTCCCTCCCTCTCGCCGTGCTTCTTTCTTCTGTGTTTTGGAAATGTATGTTTAGAATGGGCTTTAGCTGATTTTCAGTGCTGTGTTGATGCCGCTTGACACACACTTGATTCACTTACAGAGAGATATCAATACTTAGGTTTTCAGATGCTTACGAGTCTGATATATTCTTCTGTGATGAATAGGAGCTGTTGAGTCCTGTTCACTGAGCAAGGAGTAGGTGGTGTCTATTATATATTTGCTTTTCCGACCGGTATCTGTGCTCATTTCCAAGTCGTGTTTTATGCATCACGCCACCTCACCTTTCCGCTTAAGCAGGCCTAAGTGTGTTTTGGAAAAGCGTGAGTCTGTTCTCTTTTGTCATTCGGGTCGTGGGTAGCGATTTGTACATTCCCTCTCTAAGTGATATCCCAAGTTTCTTTTTCTGTGGGACAGATTTCACTTAGCATCATCGTACCTCAATCCACTCATTATGCTGGAACCAGCCTTATGACATGGATTCCATGGCTGAGGGATATTCCCTCGTACCTAAGTAGCACAAATTCTTGGTCCATTTCTCTCTTCCCCGGCATATGAAGGGTGTCCCGAAGTCGAGGTTGTTGTAAAGAGAGAAGCCCTAAACTTTGGTGTGCCTGCGTCTGGTTGATTTTTACTTTTCCCAAGATATAGGCCCACGTGTGGAGGTGCCCTATGCTCTGTGGTTCTGTTCTGTACGTGTTTTAGGAACGAGCATACGCTTCTCCAGAGTGGCTGTTGGCATTTTGCGTCCCTCCCGGCAACTGGACAAGGCTCCCTTATCTCCTTGGCCTGTCCTGCCTTTCTGGTTTTTAGACATTTTCCGGATGGCTCTTTTGCCCGGGGGGGGAGTGAGATTTCTTTGTAGTGCCGATTTGCTCTTCCCGGGTGCTTGGTTGGCCAAAAAGGGCGTATGCGTTTTTTCCTGAATATATTCAGGAAAAAACGCATACGCCCTTTTTGGCCAACTGCATCATTGTCCACGTTCTGCCGCTTTTCCTGTGCTGGGAAGGCCATTCCCATCTACCTCCTGAACTCCGTTTCGTGCAATTCTGCCTTGCGTTCCAATCCCCTTCGTGGCCTTACCTCAGTATGTTTTTGGACGAGTGTTATCATTTAGAGCTCGGCAGGTTTGTGAAGTGCAGTGCCCCAGAGCTCCGTTTGGCAGCTCGCTTTGGTGTGAGCTGGCCGCAATAGCGCCAGATTGCTTCAGGCCCTGTTGTGCTTGCGGCGAGGCAGGCCGAGCCTTTGGTGAATTCCTCTTCGTGATGGGAAATTAGAGTGACGTGGGCCTGTCCGAACACCGCCAGCTGGTCTCTCATAGGTTGCCCCTCTTCCAGTTCATCCTTCGGACCACTTGCAGAGACTACGAAAGAGGAGTGTCAAGACGCTGATCCTGCAAGTGGGGGAATTGTTAGTCAAGCGGCTGGAATGGCGGACGCTAGCACCCGGAGGTGAAAAATGAGGTGCGCTTTCGAAAGCTTTCCCGATCACTCGGTGTACCATCCCCTGGGATTCGCATGAGTGGTTTGGCTGTAGGAAAGTTGCCTTGAACCTGGAGAGGTGGGACCCATGGAATGGGTAGCACGCAGTATAACTCTAGAGGCTCTGCCTTTGCTCCTCCAACCTCAGCAATCCTCTCAGCCTGAGGAGTATCCAGCCTTATGTCTTATGCCGCTGTGGGTGTAGATGTGGTCAATCCTGGTTGCATCACAGCCCCTGAACGCATTTTGGCAGAATTTCCCTCCCTCTCGCCGTGCTTCTTTCTTCTGTGTTTTGGAAATGTATGTTTAGAATGGGCTTTAGCTGATTTTCAGTGCTGTGTTGATGCCGCTTGACACACACTTGATTCACTTACAGAGAGATATCAATACTTAGGTTTTCAGATGCTTACGAGTCTGATATATTCTTCTGTGATGAATAGGAGCTGTTGAGTCCTGTTCACTGAGCAAGGAGTAGGTGGTGTCTATTATATATTTGCTTTTCCGACCGGTATCTGTGCTCATTTCCAAGTCGTGTTTTATGCATCACGCCACCTCACCTTTCCGCTTAAGCAGGCCTAAGTGTGTTTTGGAAAAGCGTGAGTCTGTTCTCTTTTGTCATTCGGGTCGTGGGTAGCGATTTGTACATTCCCTCTCTAAGTGATATCCCAAGTTTCTTTTTCTGTGGGACAGATTTCACTTAGCATCATCGTACCTCAATCCACTCATTATGCTGGAACCAGCCTTATGACATGGATTCCATGGCTGAGGGATATTCCCTCGTACCTAAGTAGCACAGATTCTTGGTCCATTTCTCTCTTCCCCGGCATATGAAGGGTGTCCCGAAGTCGAGGTTGTTGTAAAGAGAGAATCCCTAAACTTTGGTGTGCCTGCGTCTGGTTGATTTTTAGTTTTCCCAAGATATAGGCCCACGTGTGGAGGTGCCCTATGCTCTGTGGTTCTGTTCTGTACGTGTTTTAGGAACGAGCATACGCTTCTCCAGAGTGGCTGTTGGCATTTTGCGTCCCTCCCGGCAACTGGACAAGGCTCCCTTATCTCCTTGGCCTGTCCTGCCTTTCTGGTTTTTAGACATTTTCCGGATGGCTCTTTTGCCCGGGGGGGGAGTGAGATTTCTTTGTAGTGCCGATTTGCTCTCCCCGGGTGCTTGGTTGGCCAAAAAGGGCGTATGCGTTTTTTCCTGAATATATTCAGGAAAAAACGCATACGCCCTTTTTGGCCAACTGCATCATTGTCCACGTTCTGCCGCTTTTCCTGTGCTGGGAAGGCCATTCCCATCTACCTCCTGAACTCCGTTTCGTGCAATTCTGCCTTGCGTTCCAATCCCCTTCGTGGCCTTACCTCAGTATGTTTTTGGACGAGTGTTATCATTTAGAGCTCGGCAGGTTTGTGAAGTGCAGTGCCCCAGAGCTCCGTTTGGCAGCTCGCTTTGGTGTGAGCTGGCCGCAATAGCGCAAGATTGCTTCAGGCCCTGTTGTGCTTGCGGCGAGGCAGGCCGAGCCTTTGGTGAATTCCTCTTTGTGATGGGAAATTAGAGTGACGTGGGCCTGTCCGAACACCGCCAGCTGGTCTCTCATAGGTTGCCCCTCTTCCAGTTCATCCTTCGGACCACTTGCAGAGACTACGAAAGAGGAGTGTCAAGACGCTGATCCTGCAAGTGGGGGAATTGTTAGTCAAGCGGCTGGAATGGCGGACGCTAGCACCCGGAGGTGAAAAATGAGGTGCGCTTTCGAAAGCTTTCCCGATCACTCGGTGTACCATCCCCTGGGATTCGCATGAGTGGTTTGGCTGTAGGAAAGTTGCCTTGAACCTGGAGAGGTGGGACCCATGGAATGGGTAGCACGCAGTATAACTCTAGAGGCTCTGCCTTTGCTCCTCCAACCTCAGCAATCCTCTCAGCCTGAGGAGTATCCAGCCTTATGTCTTATGCCGCTGTGGGTGTAGATGTGGTCAATCCTGGTTGCATCACAGCCCCTGAACGCATTTTGGCAGAATTTCCCTCCCTCTCGCCGTGCTTCTTTCTTCTGTGTTTTGGAAATGTATGTTTAGAATGGGCTTTAGCTGATTTTCAGTGCTGTGTTGATGCCGCTTGACACACACTTGATTCACTTACAGAGAGATATCAATACTTAGGTTTTCAGATGCTTACGAGTCTGATATATTCTTCTGTGATGAATAGGAGCTGTTGAGTCCTGTTCACTGAGCAAGGAGTAGGTGGTGTCTATTATATATTTGCTTTTCCGACCGGTATCTGTGCTCATTTCCAAGTCGTGTTTTATGCATCACGCCACCTCACCTTTCCGCTTAAGCAGGCCTAAGTGTGTTTTGGAAAAGCGTGAGTCTGTTCTCTTTTGTCATTCGGGTCGTGGGTAGCGATTTGTACATTCCCTCTCTAAGTGATATCCCAAGTTTCTTTTTCTGTGGGACAGATTTCACTTAGCATCATCGTACCTCAATCCACTCATTATGCTGGAACCAGCCTTATGACATGGATTCCATGGCTGAGGGATATTCCCTCGTACCTAAGTAGCACAAATTCTTGGTCCATTTCTCTCTTCCCCGGCATATGAAGGGTGTCCCGAAGTCGAGGTTGTTGTAAAGAGAGAAGCCCTAAACTTTGGTGTGCCTGCGTCTGGTTGATTTTTAGTTTTCCCAAGATATAGGCCCACGTGTGGAGGTGCCCTATGCTCTGTGGTTCTGTTCTGTACGTGTTTTAGGAACGAGCATACGCTTCTCCAGAGTGGCTGTTGGCATTTTGCGTCCCTCCCGGCAACTGGACAAGGCTCCCTTATCTCCTTGGCCTGTCCTGCCTTTCTGGTTTTTAGACATTTTCCGGATGGCTCTTTTGCCCGGGGGGGGAATGAGATCTCTTTGTAGTGCCGATTTGCTCTCCCCGGGTGCTTGGTTGGCCAAAAAGGGCGTATGCGTTTTTTCCTGAATATATTCAGGAAAAAACGCATACGCCCTTTTTGGCCAACTGCATCATTGTCCACGTTCTGCCGCTTTTCCTGTGCTGGGAAGGCCATTCCCATCTACCTCCTGAACTCCGTTTCGTGCAATTCTGCCTTGCGTTCCAATCCCCTTCGTGGCCTTACCTCAGTATGTTTTTGGACGAGTGTTATCATTTAGAGCTCGGCAGGTTTGTGAAGTGCAGTGCCCCAGAGCTCCGTTTGGCAGGTCGCTTTGGTGTGAGCTGGCCGCAATAGCGCCAGATTGCTTCAGGCCCTGTTGTGCTTGCGGCGAGGCAGGCCGAGCCTTTGGTGAATTCCTCTTCGTGATGGGAAATTAGAGTGACGTGGGCCTGTCCGAACACCGCCAGCTGGTCTCTCATAGGTTGCCCCTCTTCCAGTTCATCCTTCGGACCACTTGCAGAGACTACGAAAGAGGAGTGTCAAGACGCTGATCCTGCAAGTGGGGGAATTGTTAGTCAAGCGGCTGGAATGGCGGACGCTAGCACCCGGAGGTGAAAAATGAGGTGCACTTTCGAAAGCTTTCCCGATCACACGGTGTACCATCCCCTGGGATTCGCATGAGTGGTTTGGCTGTAGGAAAGTTGCCTTGAACCTGGAGAGGTGGGACCCATGGAATGGGTAGCACGCAGTATAACTCTAGAGGCTCTGCCTTTGCTCCTCCAACCTCAGCAATCCTCTCAGCCTGAGGAGTATCCAGCCTTATGTCTTATGCCGCTGTGGGTGTAGATGTGGTCAATCCTGGTTGCATCACAGCCCCTGAACGCATTTTGGCAGAATTTCCCTCCCTCTCGCCGTGCTTCTTTCTTCTGTGTTTTGGAAATGTATGTTTAGAATGGGCTTTAGCTGATTTTCAGTGCTGTGTTGATGCCGCTTGACACACACTTGATTCACTTACAGAGAGATATCAATACTTAGGTTTTCAGATGCTTACGAGTCTGATATATTCTTCTGTGATGAATAGGAGCTGTTGAGTCCTGTTCACTGAGCAAGGAGTAGGTGGTGTCTATTATATATTTTCTTTTCCGACCGGTATCTGTGCTCATTTCCAAGTCGTGTTTTATGCATCACGCCACCTCACCTTTCCGCTTAAGCAGGCCTAAGTGTGTTTTGGAAAAGCGTGAGTCTGTTCTCTTTTGTCATTCGGGTCGTGGGTAGCGATTTGTACATTCCCTCTCTAAGTGATATCCCAAGTTTCTTTTTCTGTGGGACAGATTTCACTTAGCATCATCGTACCTCAATCCACTCATTATGCTGGAACCAGCCTTATGACATGGATTCCATGGCTGAGGGATATTCCCTCGTACCTAAGTAGCACAAATTCTTGGTCCATTTCTCTCTTCCCCGGCATATGAAGGGTGTCCCGAAGTCGAGGTTGTTGTAAAGAGAGAAGCCCTAAACTTTGGTGTGCCTTCGTCTGGTTGATTTTTAGTTTTCCCAAGATATAGGCCCACGTGTGGAGGTGCCCTATGCTCTGTGGTTCTGTTCTGTACGTGTTTTAGGAACGAGCATACGCTTCTCCAGAGTGGCTGTTGGCATTTTGCGTCCCTCCCGGCAACTGGACAAGGCTCCCTTATCTCCTTGGCCTGTCCTGCCTTTCTGGTTTTTAGACATTTTCCGCATGGCTCTTTTGCCCGGGGGGGGAATGAGATCTCTTTGTAGTGCCGATTTGCTCTCCCCGGGTGCTTGGTTGGCCAAAAAGGGCGTATGCGTTTTTTCCTGAATATATTCAGGAAAAAACGCATACGCCCTTTTTGGCCAACTGCATCATTGTCCACGTTCTGCCGCTTTTCCTGTGCTGGGAAGGCCATTCCCATCTACCTCCTGAACTCCGTTTCGTGCAATTCTGCCTTGCGTTCCAATCCCCTTCGTGGCCTTACCTCAGTATGTTTTTGGACGAGTGTTATCATTTAGAGCTCGGCAGGTTTGTGAAGTGCAGTGCCCCAGAGCTCCGTTTGGCAGGTCGCTTTGGTGTGAGCTGGCCGCAATAGCGCAAGATTGCTTCAGGCCCTGTTGTGCTTGCGGCGAGGCAGGCCGAGCCTTTGGTGAATTCCTCTTCGTGATGGGAAATTAGAGTGACGTGGGCCTGTCCGAACACCGCCAGCTGGTCTCTCATAGGTTGCCCCTCTTCCAGTTCATCCTTCGGACCACTTGCAGAGACTACGAAAGAGGAGTGTCAAGACGCTGATCCTGCAAGTGGGGGAATTGTTAGTCAAGCGGCTGGAATGGCGGACGCTAGCACCCGGAGGTGAAAAATGAGGTGCGCTTTCGAAAGCTTTCCCGATCACACGGTGTACCATCCCCTGGGATTCGCATGAGTGGTTTGGCTGTAGGAAAGTTGCCTTGAACCTGGAGAGGTGGGACCCATGGAATGGGTAGCACGCAGTATAACTCTAGAGGCTCTGCCTTTGCTCCTCCAACCTCAGCAATCCTCTCAGCCTGAGGAGTATCCAGCCTTATGTCTTATGCCGCTGTGGGTGTAGATGTGGTCAATCCTGGTTGCATCACAGCCCCTGAACGCATTTTGGCAGAATTTCCCTCCCTCTCGCCGTGCTTCTTTCTTCTGTGTTTTGGAAATGTATTTTTAGAATGGGCTTTAGCTGATTTTCAGTGCTGTGTTGATGCCGCTTGACACACACTTGATTCACTTACAGAGAGATATCAATACTTAGGTTTTCAGATGCTTACGAGTCTGATATATTCTTCTGTGATGAATAGGAGCTGTTGAGTCCTGTTCACTGAGCAAGGAGTAGGTGGTGTCTATTATATATTTTCTTTTCCGACCGGTATCTGTGCTCATTTCCAAGTCGTGTTTTATGCATCACGCCACCTCACCTTTCCGCTTAAGCAGGCCTAAGTGTGTTTTGGAAAAGCGTGAGTCTGTTCTCTTTTGTCATTCGGGTCGTGGGTAGCGATTTGTACATTCCCTCTCTAAGTGATATCCCAAGTTTCTTTTTCTGTGGGACAGATTTCACTTAGCATCATCGTACCTCAATCCACTCATTATGCTGGAACCAGCCTTATGACATGGATTCCATGGCTGAGGGATATTCCCTCGTACCTAAGTAGCACAAATTCTTGGTCCATTTCTCTCTTCCCCGGCATATGAAGGGTGTCCCGAAGTCGAGGTTGTTGTAAAGAGAGAAGCCCTAAACTTTGGTGTGCCTGCGTCTGGTTGATTTTTAGTTTTCCCAAGATATAGGCCCACGTGTGGAGGTGCCCTATGCTCTGTGGTTCTGTTCTGTACGTGTTTTAGGAACGAGCATACGCTTCTCCAGAGTGGCTGTTGGCATTTTGCGTCCCTCCTGGCAACTGGACAAGGCTCCCTTATCTCCTTGGCCTGTCCTGCCTTTCTGGTTTTTAGACATTTTCCGCATGGCTCTTTTGCCCGGGGGGGGAATGAGATCTCTTTGTAGTGCCGATTTGCTCTCCCCGGGTGCTTGGTTGGCCAAAAAGGGCGTATGCGTTTTTTCCTGAATATATTCAGGAAAAAACGCATACGCCCTTTTTGGCCAACTGCATCATTGTCCACGTTCTGCCGCTTTTCCTGTGCTGGGAAGGCCATTCCCATCTACCTCCTGAACTCCGTTTCGTGCAATTCTGCCTTGCGTTCCAATCCCCTTCGTGGCCTTACCTCAGTATGTTTTTGGACGAGTGTTATCATTTAGAGCTCGGCAGGTTTGTGAAGTGCAGTGCCCCAGAGCTCCGTTTGGCAGGTCGCTTTGGTGTGAGCTGGCCGCAATAGCGCAAGATTGCTTCAGGCCCTGTTGTGCTTGCGGCGAGGCAGGCCGAGCCTTTGGTGAATTCCTCTTCGTGATGGGAAATTAGAGTGACGTGGGCCTGTCCGAACACCGCCAGCTGGTCTCTCATAGGTTGCCCCTCTTCCAGTTCATCCTTCGGACCACTTGCAGAGACTACGAAAGAGGAGTGTCAAGACGCTGATCCTGCAAGTGGGGGAATTGTTAGTCAAGCGGCTGGAATGGCGGACGCTAGCACCCGGAGGTGAAAAATGAGGTGCGCTTTCGAAAGCTTTCCCGATCACACGGTGTACCATCCCCTGGGATTCGCATGAGTGGTTTGGCTGTAGGAAAGTTGCCTTGAACCTGGAGAGGTGGGACCCATGGAATGGGTAGCACGCAGTATAACTCTAGAGGCTCTGCCTTTGCTCCTCCAACCTCAGCAATCCTCTCAGCCTGAGGAGTATCCAGCCTTATGTCTTATGCCGCTGTGGGTGTAGATGTGGTCAATCCTGGTTGCATCACAGCCCCTGAACGCATTTTGGCAGAATTTCCCTCCCTCTCGCCGTGCTTCTTTCTTCTGTGTTTTGGAAATGTATTTTTAGAATGGGCTTTAGCTGATTTTCAGTGCTGTGTTGATGCCGCTTGACACACACTTGATTCACTTACAGAGAGATATCAATACTTAGGTTTTCAGATGCTTACGAGTCTGATATATTCTTCTGTGATGAATAGGAGCTGTTGAGTCCTGTTCACTGAGCAAGGAGTAGGTGGTGTCTATTATATATTTGCTTTTCCGACCGGTATCTGTGCTCATTTCCAAGTCGTGTTTTATGCATCACGCCACCTCACCTTTCCGCTTCAGCAGGCCTAAGTGTGTTTTGGAAAAGCGTGAGTCTGTTCTCTTTTGTCATTCGGGTCGTGGGTAGCGATTTGTACATTCCCTCTCTAAGTGATATCCCAAGTTTCTTTTTCTGTGGGACAGATTTCACTTAGCATCATCGTACCTCAATCCACTCATTATGCTGGAACCAGCCTTATGACATGGATTCCATGGCTGAGGGATATTCCCTCGTACCTAAGTAGCACAAATTCTTGGTCCATTTCTCTCTTCCCCGGCATATGAAGGGTGTCCCGAAGTCGAGGTTGTTGTAAAGAGAGAAGCCCTAAACTTTGGTGTGCCTTCGTCTGGTTGATTTTTAGTTTTCCCAAGATATAGGCCCACGTGTGGAGGTGCCCTATGCTCTGTGGTTCTGTTCTGTACGTGTTTTAGGAACGAGCATACGCTTCTCCAGAGTGGCTGTTGGCATTTTGCGTCCCTCCCGGCAACTGGACAAGGCTCCCTTATCTCCTTGGCCTGTCCTGCCTTTCTGGTTTTTAGACATTTTCCGGATGGCTCTTTTGCCCGGGGGGGGAATGAGATCTCTTTGTAGTGCCGATTTGCTCTCCCCGGGTGCTTGGTTGGCCAAAAAGGGCGTATGCGTTTTTTCCTGAATATATTCAGGAAAAAACGCATACGCCCTTTTTGGCCAACTGCATCATTGTCCACGTTCTGCCGCTTTTCCTGTGCTGGGAAGGCCATTCCCATCTACCTCCTGAACTCCGTTTCGTGCAATTCTGCCTTGCGTTCCAATCCCCTTCGTGGCCTTACCTCAGTATGTTTTTGGACGAGTGTTATCATTTAGAGCTCGGCAGGTTTGTGAAGTGCAGTGCCCCAGAGCTCCGTTTGGCAGGTCGCTTTGGTGTGAGCTGGCCGCAATAGCGCCAGATTGCTTCAGGCCCTGTTGTGCTTGCGGCGAGGCAGGCCGAGCCTTTGGTGAATTCCTCTTCGTGATGGGAAATTAGAGTGACGTGGGCCTGTCCGAACACCGCCAGCTGGTCTCTCATAGGTTGCCCCTCTTCCAGTTCATCCTTCGGACCACTTGCAGAGACTACGAAAGAGGAGTGTCAAGACGCTGATCCTGCAAGTGGGGGAATTGTTAGTCAAGCGGCTGGAATGGCGGACGCTAGCACCCGGAGGTGAAAAATGAGGTGCACTTTCGAAAGCTTTCCCGATCACACGGTGTACCATCCCCTGGGATTCGCATGAGTGGTTTGGCTGTAGGAAAGTTGCCTTGAACCTGGAGAGGTGGGACCCATGGAATGGGTAGCACGCAGTATAACTCTAGAGGCTCTGCCTTTGCTCCTCCAACCTCAGCAATCCTCTCAGCCTGAGGAGTATCCAGCCTTATGTCTTATGCCGCTGTGGGTGTAGATGTGGTCAATCCTGGTTGCATCACAGCCCCTGAACGCATTTTGGCAGAATTTCCCTCCCTCTCGCCGTGCTTCTTTCTTCTGTGTTTTGGAAATGTATTTTTAGAATGGGCTTTAGCTGATTTTCAGTGCTGTGTTGATGCCGCTTGACACACACTTGATTCACTTACAGAGAGATATCAATACTTAGGTTTTCAGATGCTTACGAGTCTGATATATTCTTCTGTGATGAATAGGAGCTGTTGAGTCCTGTTCACTGAGCAAGGAGTAGGTGGTGTCTATTATATATTTTCTTTTCCGACCGGTATCTGTGCTCATTTCCAAGTCGTGTTTTATGCATCACGCCACCTCACCTTTCCGCTTAAGCAGGCCTAAGTGTGTTTTGGAAAAGCGTGAGTCTGTTCTCTTTTGTCATTCGGGTCGTGGGTAGCGATTTGTACATTCCCTCTCTAAGTGATATCCCAAGTTTCTTTTTCTGTGGGACAGATTTCACTTAGCATCATCGTACCTCAATCCACTCATTATGCTGGAACCAGCCTTATGACATGGATTCCATGGCTGAGGGATATTCCCTCGTACCTAAGTAGCACAAATTCTTGGTCCATTTCTCTCTTCCCCGGCATATGAAGGGTGTCCCGAAGTCGAGGTTGTTGTAAAGAGAGAAGCCCTAAACTTTGGTGTGCCTGCGTCTGGTTGATTTTTAGTTTTCCCAAGATATAGGCCCACGTGTGGAGGTGCCCTATGCTCTGTGGTTCTGTTCTGTACGTGTTTTAGGAACGAGCATACGCTTCTCCAGAGTGGCTGTTGGCATTTTGCGTCCCTCCCGGCAACTGGACAAGGCTCCCTTATCTCCTTGGCCTGTCCTGCCTTTCTGGTTTTTAGACATTTTCCGCATGGCTCTTTTGCCCGGGGGGGGAATGAGATCTCTTTGTAGTGCCGATTTGCTCTCCCCGGGTGCTTGGTTGGCCAAAAAGGGCGTATGCGTTTTTTCCTGAATATATTCAGGAAAAAACGCATACGCCCTTTTTGGCCAACTGCATCATTGTCCACGTTCTGCCGCTTTTCCTGTGCTGGGAAGGCCATTCCCATCTACCTCCTGAACTCCGTTTCGTGCAATTCTGCCTTGCGTTCCAATCCCCTTCGTGGCCTTACCTCAGTATGTTTTTGGACGAGTGTTATCATTTAGAGCTCGGCAGGTTTGTGAAGTGCAGTGCCCCAGAGCTCCGTTTGGCAGGTCGCTTTGGTGTGAGCTGGCCGCAATAGCGCAAGATTGCTTCAGGCCCTGTTGTGCTTGCGGCGAGGCAGGCCGAGCCTTTGGTGAATTCCTCTTCGTGATGGGAAATTAGAGTGACGTGGGCCTGTCCGAACACCGCCAGCTGGTCTCTCATAGGTTGCCCCTCTTCCAGTTCATCCTTCGGACCACTTGCAGAGACTACGAAAGAGGAGTGTCAAGACGCTGATCCTGCAAGTGGGGGAATTGTTAGTCAAGCGGCTGGAATGGCGGACGCTAGCACCCGGAGGTGAAAAATGAGGTGCGCTTTCGAAAGCTTTCCCGATCACACGGTGTACCATCCCCTGGGATTCGCATGAGTGGTTTGGCTGTAGGAAAGTTGCCTTGAACCTGGAGAGGTGGGACCCATGGAATGGGTAGCACGCAGTATAACTCTAGAGGCTCTGCCTTTGCTCCTCCAACCTCAGCAATCCTCTCAGCCTGAGGAGTATCCAGCCTTATGTCTTATGCCGCTGTGGGTGTAGATGTGGTCAATCCTCGTTGCATCACAGCCCCTGAACGCATTTTGGCAGAATTTCCCTCCCTCTCGCCGTGCTTCTTTCTTCTGTGTTTTGGAAATGTATTTTTAGAATGGGCTTTAGCTGATTTTCAGTGCTGTGTTGATGCCGCTTGACACACACTTGATTCACTTACAGAGAGATATCAATACTTAGGTTTTCAGATGCTTACGAGTCTGATATATTCTTCTGTGATGAATAGGAGCTGTTGAGTCCTGTTCACTGAGCAAGGAGTAGGTGGTGTCTATTATATATTTTCTTTTCCGACCGGTATCTGTGCTCATTTCCAAGTCGTGTTTTATGCATCACGCCACCTCACCTTTCCGCTTAAGCAGGCCTAAGTGTGTTTTGGAAAAGCGTGAGTCTGTTCTCTTTTGTCATTCGGGTCGTGGGTAGCGATTTGTACATTCCCTCTCTAAGTGATATCCCAAGTTTCTTTTTCTGTGGGACAGATTTCACTTAGCATCATCGTACCTCAATCCACTCATTATGCTGGAACCAGCCTTATGACATGGATTCCATGGCTGAGGGATATTCCCTCGTACCTAAGTAGCACAAATTCTTGGTCCATTTCTCTCTTCCCCGGCATATGAAGGGTGTCCCGAAGTCGAGGTTGTTGTAAAGAGAGAAGCCCTAAACTTTGGTGTGCCTGCGTCTGGTTGATTTTTAGTTTTCCCAAGATATAGGCCCACGTGTGGAGGTGCCCTATGCTCTGTGGTTCTGTTCTGTACGTGTTTTAGGAACGAGCATACGCTTCTCCAGAGTGGCTGTTGGCATTTTGCGTCCCTCCCGGCAACTGGACAAGGCTCCCTTATCTCCTTGGCCTGTCCTGCCTTTCTGGTTTTTAGACATTTTCCGCATGGCTCTTTTGCCCGGGGGGGGAATGAGATCTCTTTGTAGTGCCGATTTGCTCTCCCCGGGTGCTTGGTTGGCCAAAAAGGGCGTATGCGTTTTTTCCTGAATATATTCAGGAAAAAACGCATACGCCCTTTTTGGCCAACTGCATCATTGTCCACGTTCTGCCGCTTTTCCTGTGCTGGGAAGGCCATTCCCATCTACCTCCTGAACTCCGTTTCGTGCAATTCTGCCTTGCGTTCAAATCCCCTTCGTGGCCTTACCTCAGTATGTTTTTGGACGAGTGTTATCATTTAGAGCTCGGCAGGTTTGTGAAGTGCAGTGCCCCAGAGCTCCGTTTGGCAGGTCGCTTTGGTGTGAGCTGGCCGCAATAGCGCAAGATTGCTTCAGGCCCTGTTGTGCTTGCGGCGAGGCAGGCCGAGCCTTTGGTGAATTCCTCTTCGTGATGGGAAATTAGAGTGACGTGGGCCTGTCCGAACACCGCCAGCTGGTCTCTCATAGGTTGCCCCTCTTCCAGTTCATCCTTCGGACCACTTGCAGAGACTACGAAAGAGGAGTGTCAAGACGCTGATCCTGCAAGTGGGGGAATTGTTAGTCAAGCGGCTGGAATGGCGGACGCTAGCACCCGGAGGTGAAAAATGAGGTGCGCTTTCGAAAGCTTTCCCGATCACACGGTGTACCATCCCCTGGGATTCGCATGAGTGGTTTGGCTGTAGGAAAGTTGCCTTGAACCTGGAGAGGTGGGACCCATGGAATGGGTAGCACGCAGTATAACTCTAGAGGCTCTGCCTTTGCTCCTCCAACCTCAGCAATCCTCTCAGCCTGAGGAGTATCCAGCCTTATGTCTTATGCCGCTGTGGGTGTAGATGTGGTCAATCCTGGTTGCATCACAGCCCCTGAACGCATTTTGGCAGAATTTCCCTCCCTCTCGCCGTGCTTCTTTCTTCTGTGTTTTGGAAATGTATTTTTAGAATGGGCTTTAGCTGATTTTCAGTGCTGTGTTGATGCCGCTTGACACACACTTGATTCACTTACAGAGAGATATCAATACTTAGGTTTTCAGATGCTTACGAGTCTGATATATTCTTCTGTGATGAATAGGAGCTGTTGAGTCCTGTTCACTGAGCAAGGAGTAGGTGGTGTCTATTATATATTTGCTTTTCCGACCGGTATCTGTGCTCATTTCCAAGTCGTGTTTTATGCATCACGCCACCTCACCTTTCCGCTTAAGCAGGCCTAAGTGTGTTTTGGAAAAGCGTGAGTCTGTTCTCTTTTGTCATTCGGGTCGTGGGTAGCGATTTGTACATTCCCTCTCTAAGTGATATCCCAAGTTTCTTTTTCTGTGGGACAGATTTCACTTAGCATCATCGTACCTCAATCCACTCATTATGCTGGAACCAGCCTTATGACATGGATTCCATGGCTGAGGGATATTCCCTCGTACCTAAGTAGCACAAATTCTTGGTCCATTTCTCTCTTCCCCGGCATATGAAGGGTGTCCCGAAGTCGAGGTTGTTGTAAAGAGAGAAGCCCTAAACTTTGGTGTGCCTGCGTCTGGTTGATTTTTAGTTTTCCCAAGATATAGGCCCACGTGTGGAGGTGCCCTATGCTCTGTGGTTCTGTTCTGTACGTGTTTTAGGAACGAGCATACGCTTCTCCAGAGTGGCTGTTGGCATTTTGCGTCCCTCCCGGCAACTGGACAAGGCTCCCTTATCTCCTTGGCCTGTCCTGCCTTTCTGGTTTTTAGACATTTTCCGCATGGCTCTTTTGCCCGGGGGGGGGAATGAGATCTCTTTGTAGTGCCGATTTGCTCTCCCCGGGTGCTTGGTTGGCCAAAAAGGGCGTATGCGTTTTTTCCTGAATATATTCAGGAAAAAACGCATACGCCCTTTTTGGCCAACTGCATCATTGTCCACGTTCTGCCGCTTTTCCTGTGCTGGGAAGGCCATTCCCATCTACCTCCTGAACTCCGTTTCGTGCAATTCTGCCTTGCGTTCCAATCCCCTTCGTGGCCTTACCTCAGTATGTTTTTGGACGAGTGTTATCATTTAGAGCTCGGCAGGTTTGTGAAGTGCAGTGCCCCAGAGCTCCGTTTGGCAGGTCGCTTTGGTGTGAGCTGGCCGCAATAGCGCAAGATTGCTTCAGGCCCTGTTGTGCTTGCGGCGAGGCAGGCCGAGCCTTTGGTGAATTCCTCTTCGTGATGGGAAATTAGAGTGACGTGGGCCTGTCCGAACACCGCCAGCTGGTCTCTCATAGGTTGCCCCTCTTCCAGTTCATCCTTCGGACCACTTGCAGAGACTACGAAAGAGGAGTGTCAAGACGCTGATCCTGCAAGTGGGGGAATTGTTAGTCAAGCGGCTGGAATGGCGGACGCTAGCACCCGGAGGTGAAAAATGAGGTGCGCTTTCGAAAGCTTTCCCGATCACACGGTGTACCATCCCCTGGGATTCGCATGAGTGGTTTGGCTGTAGGAAAGTTGCCTTGAACCTGGAGAGGTGGGACCCATGGAATGGGTAGCACGCAGTATAACTCTAGAGGCTCTGCCTTTGCTCCTCCAACCTCAGCAATCCTCTCAGCCTGAGGAGTATCCAGCCTTATGTCTTATGCCGCTGTGGGTGTAGATGTGGTCAATCCTCGTTGCATCACAGCCCCTGAACGCATTTTGGCAGAATTTCCCTCCCTCTCGCCGTGCTTCTTTCTTCTGTGTTTTGGAAATGTATTTTTAGAATGGGCTTTAGCTGATTTTCAGTGCTGTGTTGATGCCGCTTGACACACACTTGATTCACTTACAGAGAGATATCAATACTTAGGTTTTCAGATGCTTACGAGTCTGATATATTCTTCTGTGATGAATAGGAGCTGTTGAGTCCTGTTCACTGAGCAAGGAGTAGGTGGTGTCTATTATATATTTTCTTTTCCGACCGGTATCTGTGCTCATTTCCAAGTCGTGTTTTATGCATCACGCCACCTCACCTTTCCGCTTAAGCAGGCCTAAGTGTGTTTTGGAAAAGCGTGAGTCTGTTCTCTTTTGTCATTCGGGTCGTGGGTAGCGATTTGTACATTCCCTCTCTAAGTGATATCCCAAGTTTCTTTTTCTGTGGGACAGATTTCACTTAGCATCATCGTACCTCAATCCACTCATTATGCTGGAACCAGCCTTATGACATGGATTCCATGGCTGAGGGATATTCCCTCGTACCTAAGTAGCACAAATTCTTGGTCCATTTCTCTCTTCCCCGGCATATGAAGGGTGTCCCGAAGTCGAGGTTGTTGTAAAGAGAGAAGCCCTAAACTTTGGTGTGCCTGCGTCTGGTTGATTTTTAGTTTTCCCAAGATATAGGCCCACGTGTGGAGGTGCCCTATGCTCTGTGGTTCTGTTCTGTACGTGTTTTAGGAACGAGCATACGCTTCTCCAGAGTGGCTGTTGGCATTTTGCGTCCCTCCCGGCAACTGGACAAGGCTCCCTTATCTCCTTGGCCTGTCCTGCCTTTCTGGTTTTTAGACATTTTCCGGATGGCTCTTTTGCCCGGGGGGGGAGTGAGATTTCTTTGTAGTGCCGATTTGCTCTCCCCGGGTGCTTGGTTGGCCAAAAAGGGCGTATGCGTTTTTTCCTGAATATATTCAGGAAAAAACGCATACGCCCTTTTTGGCCAACTGCATCATTGTCCACGTTCTGCCGCTTTTCCTGTGCTGGGAAGGCCATTCCCATCTACCTCCTGAACTCCGTTTCGTGCAATTCTGCCTTGCGTTCCAATCCCCTTCGTGGCCTTACCTCAGTATGTTTTTGGACGAGTGTTATCATTTAGAGCTCGGCAGGTTTGTGAAGTGCAGTGCCCCAGAGCTCCGTTTGGCAGGTCGCTTTGGTGTGAGCTGGCCGCAATAGCGCAAGATTGCTTCAGGCCCTGTTGTGCTTGCGGCGAGGCAGGCCGAGCCTTTGGTGAATTCCTCTTCGTGATGGGAAATTAGAGTGACGTGGGCCTGTCCGAACACCGCCAGCTGGTCTCTCATAGGTTGCCCCTCTTCCAGTTCATCCTTCGGACCACTTGCAGAGACTACGAAAGAGGAGTGTCAAGACGCGGATCCTGCAAGTGGGGGAATTGTTAGTCAAGCGGCTGGAATGGCGGACGCTAGCACCCGGAGGTGAAAAATGAGGTGCGCTTTCGAAAGCTTTCCCGATCACACGGTGTACCATCCCCTGGGATTCGCATGAGTGGTTTGGCTGTAGGAAAGTTGCCTTGAACCTGGAGAGGTGGGACCCATGGAATGGGTAGCACGCAGTATAACTCTAGAGGCTCTGCCTTTGCTCCTCCAACCTCAGCAATCCTCTCAGCCTGAGGAGTATCCAGCCTTATGTCTTATGCTGCTGTGGGTGTAGATGTGGTCAATCCTGGTTGCATCACAGCCCCTGAACGCATTTTGGCAGAATTTCCCTCCCTCTCGCCGTGCTTCTTTCTTCTGTGTTTTGGAAATGTATTTTTAGAATGGGCTTTAGCTGATTTTCAGTGCTGTGTTGATGCCGCTTGACACACACTTGATTCACTTACAGAGAGATATCAATACTTAGGTTTTCAGATGCTTACGAGTCTGATATATTCTTCTGTGATGAATAGGAGCTGTTGAGTCCTGTTCACTGAGCAAGGAGTAGGTGGTGTCTATTATATATTTGCTTTTCCGACCGGTATCTGTGCTCATTTCCAAGTCGTGTTTTATGCATCACGCCACCTCACCTTTCCGCTTCAGCAGGCCTAAGTGTGTTTTGGAAAAGCGTGAGTCTGTTCTCTTTTGTCATTCGGGTCGTGGGTATCGATTTGTACATTCCCTCTCTAAGTGATATCCCAAGTTTCTTTTTCTGTGGGACAGATTTCACTTAGCATCATCGTACCTCAATCCACTCATTATGCTGGAACCAGCCTTATGACATGGATTCCATGGCTGAGGGATATTCCCTCGTACCTAAGTAGCACAACTTCTTGGTCCATTTCTCTCTTCCCCGGCATATGAAGGGTGTCCCGAAGTCGAGGTTGTTGTAAAGAGAGAATCCCTAAACTTTGGTGTGCCTGCGTCTGGTTGATTTTTACTTTTCCCAAGATATAGGCCCACGTGTGGAGGTGCCCTATGCTCTGTGTTTCTGTTCTGTACGTGTTTTAGGAACGAGCATACGCTTCTCCAGAGTGGCTGTTGGCATTTTGCGTCCCTCCCGGCAACTGGACAAGGCTCCCTTATCTCCTTGGCCTGTCCTGCCTTTCTGGTTTTTAGACATTTTCCGGATGGCTCTTTTGCCCGGGGGGGGAGTGAGATTTCTTTGTAGTGCCGATTTGCTCTCCCCGGGTGCTTGGTTGGCCAAAAAGGGCGTATGCGTTTTTTCCTGAATATATTCAGGAAAAAACGCATACGCCCTTTTTGGCCAACTGCATCATTGTCCACGTTCTGCCGCTTTTCCTGTGCTGGGAAGGCCATTCCCATCTACCTCCTGAACTCCGTTTCGTGCAATTCTGCCTTGCGTTCAAATCCCCTTCGTGGCCTTACCTCAGTATGTTTTTGGACGAGTGTTATCATTTAGAGCTCGGCAGGTTTGTGAAGTGCAGTGCCCCAGAGCTCCGTTTGGCAGGTCGCTTTGGTGTGAGCTGGCCGCAATAGCGCCAGATTGCTTCAGGCCCTGTTGTGCTTGCGGCGAGGCAGGCCGAGCCTTTGGTGAATTCCTCTTCGTGATGGGAAATTAGAGTGACGTGGGCCTGTCCGAACACCGCCAGCTGGTCTCTCATAGGTTGCCCCTCTTCCAGTTCATCCTTCGGACCACTTGCAGAGACTACGAAAGAGGAGTGTCAAGACGCTGATCCTGCAAGTGGGGGAATTGTTAGTCAAGCGGCTGGAATGGCGGACGCTAGCACCCGGAGGTGAAAAATGAGGTGCGCTTTCGAAAGCTTTCCCGATCACACGGTGTACCATCCCCTGGGATTCCCATGAGTGGTTTGGCTGTAGGAAAGTTGCCTTGAACCTGGAGAGGTGGGACCCATGGAATGGGTAGCACGCAGTATAACTCTAGAGGCTCTGCCTTTGCTCCTCCAACCTCAGCAATCCTCTCAGCCTGAGGAGTATCCAGCCTTATGTCTTATGCCGCTGTGGGTGTAGATGTGGTCAATCCTGGTTGCATCACAGCCCCTGAACGCATTTTGGCAGAATTTCCCTCCCTCTCGCCGTGCTTCTTTCTTCTGTGTTTTGGAAATGTATTTTTAGAATGGGCTTTAGCTGATTTTCAGTGCTGTGTTGATGCCGCTTGACACACACTTGATTCACTTACAGAGAGATATCAATACTTAGGTTTTCAGATGCTTACGAGTCTGATATATTCTTCTGTGATGAATAGGAGCTGTTGAGTCCTGTTCACTGAGCAAGGAGTAGGTGGTGTCTATTATATATTTGCTTTTCCGACCGGTATCTGTGCTCATTTCCAAGTTGTTTTTTATGCATCACGCCACCTCACCTTTCCGCTTAAGCAGGCCTAAGTGTGTTTTGGAACAGCGTGAGTCTGTTCTCTTTTGTCATTCGGGTCGTGGGTAGCGATTTGTACATTCCCTCTCTAAGTGATATCCCAAGTTTCTTTTTCTGTGGGACAGATTTCACTTAGCATCATCGTACCTCAATCCACTCATTATGCTGGAACCAGCCTTATGACATGGATTCCATGGCTGAGGGATATTCCCTCGTACCTAAGTAGCACAAATTCTTGGTCCATTTCTCTCTTCCCCGGCATATGAAGGGTGTCCCGAAGTCGAGGTTGTTGTAAAGAGAGAAGCCCTAAACTTTGGGGTGCCTGCGTCTGGTTGATTTTTAGTTTTCCCAAGATATAGGCCCACGGGTGGAGGTGCCCTATGCTCTGTGGTTCTGTTCTGTACGTGTTTTAGGAACGAGCATACGCTTCTCCAGAGTGGCTGTTGGCATTTTGCGTCCCTCCCGGCAACTGGACAAGGCTCCCTTATCTCCTTGGCCTGTCCTGCCTTTCTGGTTTTTAGACATTTTCCGGATGGCTCTTTTGCCCGGGGGGGGAGTGAGATTTCTTTGTAGTGCCGATTTGCTCTCCCCGGGTGCTTGGTTGGCCAAAAAGGGCGTATGCGTTTTTTCCTGAATATATTCAGGAAAAAACGCATACGCCCTTTTTGGCCAACTGCATCATTGTCCACGTTCTGCCGCTTTTCCTGTGCTGGGAAGGCCATTCCCATCTACCTCCTGAACTCCGTTTCGTGCAATTCTGCCTTGCGTTCCAATCCCCTTCGTGGCCTTACCTCAGTATGTTTTTGGACGAGTGTTATCATTTAGAGCTCGGCAGGTTTGTGAAGTGCAGTGCCCCAGAGCTCCGTTTGGCAGGTCGCTTTGGTGTGAGCTGGCCGCAATAGCGCAAGATTGCTTCAGGCCCTGTTGTGCTTGCGGCGAGGCAGGCCGAGCCTTTGGTGAATTCCTCTTCGTGATGGGAAATTAGAGTGACGTGGGCCTGTCCGAACACCGCCAGCTGGTCTCTCATAGGTTGCCCCTCTTCCAGTTCATCCTTCGGACCACTTGCAGAGACTACGAAAGAGGAGTGTCAAGACGCTGATCCTGCAAGTGGGGGAATTGTTAGTCAAGCGGCTGGAATGGCGGACGCTAGCACCCGGAGGTGAAAAATGAGGTGCGCTTTCGAAAGCTTTCCCGATCACACGGTGTACCATCCCCTGGGATTCCCATGAGTGGTTTGGCTGTAGGAAAGTTGCCTTGAACCTGGAGAGGTGGGACCCATGGAATGGGTAGCACGCAGTATAACTCTAGAGGCTCTGCCTTTGCTCCTCCAACCTCAGCAATCCTCTCAGCCTGAGGAGTATCCAGCCTTATGTCTTATGCCGCTGTGGGTGTAGATGTGGTCAATCCTGGTTGCATCACAGCCCCTGAACGCATTTTGGCAGAATTTCCCTCCCTCTCGCCGTGCTTCTTTCTTCTGTGTTTTGGAAATGTATTTTTAGAATGGGCTTTAGCTGATTTTCAGTGCTGTGTTGATGCCGCTTGACACACACTTGATTCACTTACAGAGAGATATCAATACTTAGGTTTTCAGATGCTTACGAGTCTGATATATTCTTCTGTGATGAATAGGAGCTGTTGAGTCCTGTTCACTGAGCAAGGAGTAGGTGGTGTCTATTATATATTTGCTTTTCCGACCGGTATCTGTGCTCATTTCCAAGTCGTGTTTTATGCATCACGCCACCTCACCTTTCCGCTTAAGCAGGCCTAAGTGTGTTTTGGAAAAGCGTGAGTCTGTTCTCTTTTGTCATTCGGGTCGTGGGTAGCGATTTGTACATTCCCTCTCTAAGTGATATCCCAAGTTTCTTTTTCTGTGGGACAGATTTCACTTAGCATCATCGTACCTCAATCCACTCATTATGCTGGAACCAGCCTTATGACATGGATTCCATGGCTGAGGGATATTCCCTCGTACCTAAGTAGCACAACTTCTTGGTCCATTTCTCTCTTCCCCGGCATATGAAGGGTGTCCCGAAGTCGAGGTTGTTGTAAAGAGAGAATCCCTAAACTTTGGTGTGCCTGCGTCTGGTTGAATTTTAGTTTTCCCAAGATATAGGCCCACGTGTGGAGGTGCCCTATGCTCTGTGTTTCTGTTCTGTACGTGTTTTAGGAACGAGCATACGCTTCTCCAGAGTGGCTGTTGGCATTTTGCGTCCCTCCCGGCAACTGGACAAGGCTCCCTTATCTCCTTGGCCTGTCCTGCCTTTCTGGTTTTTAGACATTTTCCGGATGGCTCTTTTGCCCGGGGGGGGAGTGAGATTTCTTTGTAGTGCCGATTTGCTCTCCCCGGGTGCTTGGTTGGCCAAAAAGGGCGTATGCGTTTTTTCCTGAATATATTCAGGAAAAAACGCATACGCCCTTTTTGGCCAACTGCATCATTGTCCACGTTCTGCCGCTTTTCCTGTGCTGGGAAGGCCATTCCCATCTACCTCCTGAACTCCGTTTCGTGCAATTCTGCCTTGCGTTCCAATCCCCTTCGTGGCCTTACCTCAGTATGTTTTTGGACGAGTGTTATCATTTAGAGCTCGGCAGGTTTGTGAAGTGCAGTGCCCCAGAGCTCCGTTTGGCAGGTCGCTTTGGTGTGAGCTGGCCGCAATAGCGCAAGATTGCTTCAGGCCCTGTTGTGCTTGCGGCGAGGCAGGCCGAGCCTTTGGTGAATTCCTCTTCGTGATGGGAAATTAGAGTGACGTGGGCCTGTCCGAACACCGCCAGCTGGTCTCTCATAGGTTGCCCCTCTTCCAGTTCATCCTTCGGACCACTTGCAGAGACTACGAAAGAGGAGTGTCAAGACGCTGATCCTGCAAGTGGGGGAATTGTTAGTCAAGCGGCTGGAATGGCGGACGCTAGCACCCGGAGGTGAAAAATGAGGTGCGCTTTCGAAAGCTTTCCCGATCACACGGTGTACCATCCCCTGGGATTCGCATGAGTGGTTTGGCTGTAGGAAAGTTGCCTTGAACCTGGAGAGGTGGGACCCATGGAATGGGTAGCACGCAGTATAACTCTAGAGGCTCTGCCTTTGCTCCTCCAACCTCAGCAATCCTCTCAGCCTGAGGAGTATCCAGCCTTATGTCTTATGCCGCTGTGGGTGTAGATGTGGTCAATCCTGGTTGCATCACAGCCCCTGAACGCATTTTGGCAGAATTTCCCTCCCTCTCGCCGTGCTTCTTTCTTCTGTGTTTTGGAAATGTATTTTTAGAATGGGCTTTAGCTGATTTTCAGTGCTGTGTTGATGCCGCTTGACACACACTTGATTCACTTACAGAGAGATATCAATACTTAGGTTTTCAGATGCTTACGAGTCTGATATATTCTTCTGTGATGAATAGGAGCTGTTGAGTCCTGTTCACTGAGCAAGGAGTAGGTGGTGTCTATTATATATTTGCTTTTCCGACCGGTATCTGTGCTCATTTCCAAGTTGTTTTTTATGCATCACGCCACCTCACCTTTCCGCTTCAGCAGGCCTAAGTGTGTTTTGGAAAAGCGTGAGTCTGTTCTCTTTTGTCATTCGGGTCGTGGGTAGCGATTTGTACATTCCCTCTCTAAGTGATATCCCAAGTTTCTTTTTCTGTGGGACAGATTTCACTTAGCATCATCGTACCTCAATCCACTCATTATGCTGGAACCAGCCTTATGACATGGATTCCATGGCTGAGGGATATTCCCTCGTACCTAAGTAGCACAAATTCTTGGTCCATTTCTCTCTTCCCCGGCATATGAAGGGTGTCCCGAAGTCGAGGTTGTTGTAAAGAGAGAAGCCCTAAACTTTGGGGTGCCTGCGTCTGGTTGATGTTTAGTTTTCCCAAGATATAGGCCCACGTGTGGAGGTGCCCTATGCTCTGTGGTTCTGTTCTGTACGTGTTTTAGGAACGAGCATACGCTTCTCCAGAGTGGCTGTTGGCATTTTGCGTCCCTCCCGGCAACTGGACAAGGCTCCCTTATCTCCTTGGCCTGTCCTGCCTTTCTGGTTTTTAGACATTTTCCGGATGGCTCTTTTGCCCGGGGGGGGAGTGAGATTTCTTTGTAGTGCCGATTTGCTCTCCCCGGGTGCTTGGTTGGCCAAAAAGGGCGTATGCGTTTTTTCCTGAATATATTCAGGAAAAAACGCATACGCCCTTTTTGGCCAACTGCATCATTGTCCACGTTCTGCCGCTTTTCCTGTGCTGGGAAGGCCATTCCCATCTACCTCCTGAACTCCGTTTCGTGCAATTCTGCCTTGCGTTCCAATCCCCTTCGTGGCCTTACCTCAGTATGTTTTTGGACGAGTGTTATCATTTAGAGCTCGGCAGGTTTGTGAAGTGCAGTGCCCCAGAGCTCCGTTTGGCAGGTCGCTTTGGTGTGAGCTGGCCGCAATAGCGCCAGATTGCTTCAGGCCCTGTTGTGCTTGCGGCGAGGCAGGCCGAGCCTTTGGTGAATTCCTCTTCGTGATGGGAAATTAGAGTGACGTGGGCCTGTCCGAACACCGCCAGCTGGTCTCTCATAGGTTGCCCCTCTTCCAGTTCATCCTTCGGACCACTTGCAGAGACTACGAAAGAGGAGTGTCAAGACGCTGATCCTGCAAGTGGGGGAATTGTTAGTCAAGCGGCTGGAATGGCGGACGCTAGCACCCGGAGGTGAAAAATGAGGTGCGCTTTCGAAAGCTTTCCCGATCACACGGTGTACCATCCCCTGGGATTCCCATGAGTGGTTTGGCTGTAGGAAAGTTGCCTTGAACCTGGAGAGGTGGGACCCATGGAATGGGTAGCACGCAGTATAACTCTAGAGGCTCTGCCTTTGCTCCTCCAACCTCAGCAATCCTCTCAGCCTGAGGAGTATCCAGCCTTATGTCTTATGCCGCTGTGGGTGTAGATGTGGTCAATCCTGGTTGCATCACAGCCCCTGAACGCATTTTGGCAGAATTTCCCTCCCTCTCGCCGTGCTTCTTTCTTCTGTGTTTTGGAAATGTATTTTTAGAATGGGCTTTAGCTGATTTTCAGTGCTGTGTTGATGCCGCTTGACACACACTTGATTCACTTACAGAGAGATATCAATACTTAGGTTTTCAGATGCTTACGAGTCTGATATATTCTTCTGTGATGAATAGGAGCTGTTGAGTCCTGTTCACTGAGCAAGGAGTAGGTGGTGTCTATTATATATTTGCTTTTCCGACCGGTATCTGTGCTCATTTCCAAGTTGTTTTTTATGCATCACGCCACCTCACCTTTCCGCTTAAGCAGGCCTAAGTGTGTTTTGGAAAAGCGTGAGTCTGTTCTCTTTTGTCATTCGGGTCGTGGGTAGCGATTTGTACATTCCCTCTCTAAGTGATATCCCAAGTTTCTTTTTCTGTGGGACAGATTTCACTTAGCATCATCGTACCTCAATCCACTCATTATGCTGGAACCAGCCTTATGACATGGATTCCATGGCTGAGGGATATTCCCTCGTACCTAAGTAGCACAACTTCTTGGTCCATTTCTCTCTTCCCCGGCATATGAAGGGTGTCCCGAAGTCGAGGTTGTTGTAAAGAGAGAATCCCTAAACTTTGGTGTGCCTGCGTCTGGTTGATTTTTAGTTTTCCCAAGATATAGGCCCACGGGTGGAGGTGCCCTATGCTCTGTGGTTCTGTTCTGTACGTGTTTTAGGAACGAGCATACGCTTCTCCAGAGTGGCTGTTGGCATTTTGCGTCCCTCCCGGCAACTGGACAAGGCTCCCTTATCTCCTTGGCCTGTCCTGCCTTTCTGGTTTTTAGACATTTTCCGGATGGCTCTTTTGCCCGGGGGGGGAATGAGATCTCTTTGTAGTGCCGATTTGCTCTCCCCGGGTGCTTGGTTGGCCAAAAAGGGCGTATGCGTTTTTTCCTGAATATATTCAGGAAAAAACGCATACGCCCTTTTTGGCCAACTGCATCATTGTCCACGTTCTGCCGCTTTTCCTGTGCTGGGAAGGCCATTCCCATCTACCTCCTGAACTCCGTTTCGTGCAATTCTGCCTTGCGTTCCAATCCCCTTCGTGGCCTTACCTCAGTATGTTTTTGGACGAGTGTTATCATTTAGAGCTCGGCAGGTTTGTGAAGTGCAGTGCCCCAGAGCTCCGTTTGGCAGGTCGCTTTGGTGTGAGCTGGCCGCAATAGCGCAAGATTGCTTCAGGCCCTGTTGTGCTTGCGGCGAGGCAGGCCGAGCCTTTGGTGAATTCCTCTTCGTGATGGGAAATTAGAGTGACGTGGGCCTGTCCGAACACCGCCAGCTGGTCTCTCATAGGTTGCCCCTCTTCCAGTTCATCCTTCGGACCACTTGCAGAGACTACGAAAGAGGAGTGTCAAGACGCTGATCCTGCAAGTGGGGGAATTGTTAGTCAAGCGGCTGGAATGGCGGACGCTAGCACCCGGAGGTGAAAAATGAGGTGCGCTTTCGAAAGCTTTCCCGATCACACGGTGTACCATCCCCTGGGATTCCCATGAGTGGTTTGGCTGTAGGAAAGTTGCCTTGAACCTGGAGAGGTGGGACCCATGGAATGGGTAGCACGCAGTATAACTCTAGAGGCTCTGCCTTTGCTCCTCCAACCTCAGCAATCCTCTCAGCCTGAGGAGTATCCAGCCTTATGTCTTATGCCGCTGTGGGTGTAGATGTGGTCAATCCTGGTTGCATCACAGCCCCTGAACGCATTTTGGCAGAATTTCCCTCCCTCTCGCCGTGCTTCTTTCTTCTGTGTTTTGGAAATGTATTTTTAGAATGGGCTTTAGCTGATTTTCAGTGCTGTGTTGATGCCGCTTGACACACACTTGATTCACTTACAGAGAGATATCAATACTTAGGTTTTCAGATGCTTACGAGTCTGATATATTCTTCTGTGATGAATAGGAGCTGTTGAGTCCTGTTCACTGAGCAAGGAGTAGGTGGTGTCTATTATATATTTGCTTTTCCGACCGGTATCTGTGCTCATTTCCAAGTCGTGTTTTATGCATCACGCCACCTCACCTTTCCGCTTAAGCAGGCCTAAGTGTGTTTTGGAAAAGCGTGAGTCTGTTCTCTTTTGTCATTCGGGTCGTGGGTAGCGATTTGTACATTCCCTCTCTAAGTGATATCCCAAGTTTCTTTTTCTGTGGGACAGATTTCACTTAGCATCATCGTACCTCAATCCACTCATTATGCTGGATCCAGCCTTATGACATGGATTCCATGGCTGAGGGATATTCCCTCGTACCTAAGTAGCACAACTTCTTGGTCCATTTCTCTCTTCCCCGGCATATGAAGGGTGTCCCGAAGTCGAGGTTGTTGTAAAGAGAGAATCCCTAAACTTTGGTGTGCCTGCGTCTGGTTGAATTTTAGTTTTCCCAAGATATAGGCCCACGTGTGGAGGTGCCCTATGCTCTGTGTTTCTGTTCTGTACGTGTTTTAGGAACGAGCATACGCTTCTCCAGAGTGGCTGTTGGCATTTTGCGTCCCTCCCGGCAACTGGACAAGGCTCCCTTATCTCCTTGGCCTGTCCTGCCTTTCTGGTTTTTAGACATTTTCCGGATGGCTCTTTTGCCCGGGGGGGGAGTGAGATTTCTTTGTAGTGCCGATTTGCTCTCCCCGGGTGCTTGGTTGGCCAAAAAGGGCGTATGCGTTTTTTCCTGAATATATTCAGGAAAAAACGCATACGCCCTTTTTGGCCAACTGCATCATTGTCCACGTTCTGCCGCTTTTCCTGTGCTGGGAAGGCCATTCCCATCTACCTCCTGAACTCCGTTTCGTGCAATTCTGCCTTGCGTTCCAATCCCCTTCGTGGCCTTACCTCAGTATGTTTTTGGACGAGTGTTATCATTTAGAGCTCGGCAGGTTTGTGAAGTGCAGTGCCCCAGAGCTCCGTTTGGCAGGTCGCTTTGGTGTGAGCTGGCCGCAATAGCGCAAGATTGCTTCAGGCCCTGTTGTGCTTGCGGCGAGGCAGGCCGAGCCTTTGGTGAATTCCTCTTCGTGATGGGAAATTAGAGTGACGTGGGCCTGTCCGAACACCGCCAGCTGGTCTCTCATAGGTTGCCCCTCTTCCAGTTCATCCTTCGGACCACTTGCAGAGACTACGAAAGAGGAGTGTCAAGACGCGGATCCTGCAAGTGGGGGAATTGTTAGTCAAGCGGCTGGAATGGCGGACGCTAGCACCCGGAGGTTAAAAATGAGGTGCGCTTTCGAAAGCTTTCCCGATCACACGGTGTACCATCCCCTGGGATTCGCATGAGTGGTTTGGCTGTAGGAAAGTTGCCTTGAACCTGGAGAGGTGGGACCCATGGAATGGGTAGCACGCAGTATAACTCTAGAGGCTCTGCCTTTGCTCCTCCAACCTCAGCAATCCTCTCAGCCTGAGGAGTATCCAGCCTTATGTCTTATGCCGCTGTGGGTGTAGATGTGGTCAATCCTCGTTGCATCACAGCCCCTGAACGCATTTTGGCAGAATTTCCCTCCCTCTCGCCGTGCTTCTTTCTTCTGTGTTTTGGAAATGTATTTTTAGAATGGGCTTTAGCTGATTTTCAGTGCTGTGTTGATGCCGCTTGACACACACTTGATTCACTTACAGAGAGATATCAATACTTAGGTTTTCAGATGCTTACGAGTCTGATATATTCTTCTGTGATGAATAGGAGCTGTTGAGTCCTGTTCACTGAGCAAGGAGTAGGTGGTGTCTATTATATATTTGCTTTTCCGACCGGTATCTGTGCTCATTTCCAAGTCGTTTTTTATGCATCACGCCACCTCACCTTTCCGCTTAAGCAGGCCTAAGTGTGTTTTGGAAAAGCGTGAGTCTGTTCTCTTTTGTCATTCGGGTCGTGGGTAGCGATTTGTACATTCCCTGTCTAAGTGATATCCCAAGTTTCTTTTTCTGTGGGACAGATTTCACTTAGCATCATCGTACCTCAATCCACTCATTATGCTGGAACCAGCCTTATGACATGGATTCCATGGCTGAGGGATATTCCCTCGTACCTAAGTAGCACAAATTCTTGGTCCATTTCTCTCTTCCCCGGCATATGAAGGGTGTCCCGAAGTCGAGGTTGTTGTAAAGAGAGAAGCCCTAAACTTTGGGGTGCCTGCGTCTGGTTGATTTTTAGTTTTCCCAAGATATAGGCCCACGTGTGGAGGTGCCCTATGCTCTGTGGTTCTGTTCTGTACGTGTTTTAGGAACGAGCATACGCTTCTCCAGAGTGGCTGTTGGCATTTTGCGTCCCTCCCGGCAACTGGACAAGGCTCCCTTATCTCCTTGGCCTGTCCTGCCTTTCTGGTTTTTAGACATTTTCCGGATGGCTCTTTTGCCCGGGGGGGGAGTGAGATTTCTTTGTAGTGCCGATTTGCTCTCCCCGGGTGCTTGGTTGGCCAAAAAGGGCGTATGCGTTTTTTCCTGAATATATTCAGGAAAAAACGCATACGCCCTTTTTGGCCAACTGCATCATTGTCCACGTTCTGCCGCTTTTCCTGTGCTGGGAAGGCCATTCCCATCTACCTCCTGAACTCCGTTTCGTGCAATTCTGCCTTGCGTTCCAATCCCCTTCGTGGCCTTACCTCAGTATGTTTTTGGACGAGTGTTATCATTTAGAGCTCGGCAGGTTTGTGAAGTGCAGTGCCCCAGAGCTCCGTTTGGCAGGTCGCTTTGGTGTGAGCTGGCCGCAATAGCGCAAGATTGCTTCAGGCCCTGTTGTGCTTGCGGCGAGGCAGGCCGAGCCTTTGGTGAATTCCTCTTCGTGATGGGAAATTAGAGTGACGTGGGCCTGTCCGAACACCGCCAGCTGGTCTCTCATAGGTTGCCCCTCTTCCAGTTCATCCTTCGGACCACTTGCAGAGACTACGAAAGAGGAGTGTCAAGACGCTGATCCTGCAAGTGGGGGAATTGTTAGTCAAGCGGCTGGAATGGCGGACGCTAGCACCCGGAGGTGAAAAATGAGGTGCGCTTTCGAAAGCTTTCCCGATCACACGGTGTACCATCCCCTGGGATTCGCATGAGTGGTTTGGCTGTAGGAAAGTTGCCTTGAACCTGGAGAGGTGGGACCCATGGAATGGGTAGCACGCAGTATAACTCTAGAGGCTCTGCCTTTGCTCCTCCAACCTCAGCAATCCTCTCAGCCTGAGGAGTATCCAGCCTTATGTCTTATGCCGCTGTGGGTGTAGATGTGGTCAATCCTGGTTGCATCACAGCCCCTGAACGCATTTTGGCAGAATTTCCCTCCCTCTCGCCGTGCTTCTTTCTTCTGTGTTTTGGAAATGTATTTTTAGAATGGGCTTTAGCTGATTTTCAGTGCTGTGTTGATGCCGCTTGACACACACTTGATTCACTTACAGAGAGATATCAATACTTAGGTTTTCAGATGCTTACGAGTCTGATATATTCTTCTGTGATGAATAGGAGCTGTTGAGTCCTGTTCACTGAGCAAGGAGTAGGTGGTGTCTATTATATATTTGCTTTTCCGACCGGTATCTGTGCTCATTTCCAAGTCGTGTTTTATGCATCACGCCACCTCACCTTTCCGCTTAAGCAGGCCTAAGTGTGTTTTCGAAAAGCGTGAGTCTGTTCTCTTTTGTCATTCGGGTCGTGGGTAGCGATTTGTACATTCCCTCTCTAAGTGATATCCCAAGTTTCTTTTTCTGTGGGACAGATTTCACTTAGCATCATCGTACCTCCATCCACTCATTATGCTGGAACCAGCCTTATGACATGGATTCCATGGCTGAGGGATATTCCCTCGTACCTAAGTAGCACAACTTCTTGGTCCATTTCTCTCTTCCCCGGCATATGAAGGGTGTCCCGAAGTCGAGGTTGTTGTAAAGAGAGAATCCCTAAACTTTGGTGTGCCTGCGTCTGGTTGAATTTTAGTTTTCCCAAGATATAGGCCCACGTGTGGAGGTGCCCTATGCTCTGTGTTTCTGTTCTGTACGTGTTTTAGGAACGAGCATACGCTTCTCCAGAGTGGCTGTTGGCATTTTGCGTCCCTCCCGGCAACTGGACAAGGCTCCCTTATCTCCTTGGCCTGTCCTGCCTTTCTGGTTTTTAGACATTTTCCGGATGGCTCTTTTGCCCGGGGGGGGAGTGAGATTTCTTTGTAGTGCCGATTTGCTCTCCCCGGGTGCTTGGTTGGCCAAAAAGGGCGTATGCGTTTTTTCCTGAATATATTCAGGAAAAAACGCATACGCCCTTTTTGGCCAACTGCATCATTGTCCACGTTCTGCCGCTTTTCCTGTGCTGGGAAGGCCATTCCCATCTACCTCCTGAACTCCGTTTCGTGCAATTCTGCCTTGCGTTCCAATCCCCTTCGTGGCCTTACCTCAGTATGTTTTTGGACGAGTGTTATCATTTAGAGCTCGGCAGGTTTGTGAAGTGCAGTGCCCCAGAGCTCCGTTTGGCAGGTCGCTTTGGTGTGAGCTGGCCGCAATAGCGCAAGATTGCTTCAGGCCCTGTTGTGCTTGCGGCGAGGCAGGCCGAGCCTTTGGTGAATTCCTCTTCGTGATGGGAAATTAGAGTGACGTGGGCCTGTCCGAACACCGCCAGCTGGTCTCTCATAGGTTGCCCCTCTTCCAGTTCATCCTTCGGACCACTTGCAGAGACTACGAAAGAGGAGTGTCAAGACGCGGATCCTGCAAGTGGGGGAATTGTTAGTCAAGCGGCTGGAATGGCGGACGCTAGCACCCGGAGGTGAAAAATGAGGTGCGCTTTCGAAAGCTTTCCCGATCACACGGTGTACCATCCCCTGGGATTCGCATGAGTGGTTTGGCTGTAGGAAAGTTGCCTTGAACCTGGAGAGGTGGGACCCATGGAATGGGTAGCACGCAGTATAACTCTAGAGGCTCTGCCTTTGCTCCTCCAACCTCAGCAATCCTCTCAGCCTGAGGAGTATCCAGCCTTATGTCTTATGCCGCTGTGGGTGTAGATGTGGTCAATCCTGGTTGCATCACAGCCCCTGAACGCTTTTTGGCAGAATTTCCCTCCCTCTCGCCGTGCTTCTTTCTTCTGTGTTTTGGAAATGTATTTTTAGAATGGGCTTTAGCTGATTTTCAGTGCTGTGTTGATGCCGCTTGACACACACTTGATTCACTTACAGAGAGATATCAATACTTAGGTTTTCAGATGCTTACGAGTCTGATATATTCTTCTGTGATGAATAGGAGCTGTTGAGTCCTGTTCACTGAGCAAGGAGTAGGTGGTGTCTATTATATATTTGCTTTTCCGACCGGTATCTGTGCTCATTTCCAAGTCGTGTTTTATGCATCACGCCACCTCACCTTTCCGCTTAAGCAGGCCTAAGTGTGTTTTGGAAAAGCGTGAGTCTGTTCTCTTTTGTCATTCGGGTCGTGGGTAGCGATTTGTACATTCCCTCTCTAAGTGATATCCCAAGTTTCTTTTTCTGTGGGACAGATTTCACTTAGCATCATCGTACCTCAATCCACTCATTATGCTGGAACCAGCCTTATGACATGGATTCCATGGCTGAGGGATATTCCCTCGTACCTAAGTAGCACAACTTCTTGGTCCATTTCTCTCTTCCCCGGCATATGAAGGGTGTCCCGAAGTCGAGGTTGTTGTAAAGAGAGAATCCCTAAACTTTGGTGTGCCTGCGTCTGGTTGAATTTTAGTTTTCCCAAGATATAGGCCCACGTGTGGAGGTGCCCTATGCTCTGTGTTTCTGTTCTGTACGTGTTTTAGGAACGAGCATACGCTTCTCCAGAGTGGCTGTTGGCATTTTGCGTCCCTCCCGGCAACTGGACAAGGCTCCCTTATCTCCTTGGCCTGTCCTGCCTTTCTGGTTTTTAGACATTTTCCGGATGGCTCTTTTGCCCGGGGGGGGAGTGAGATTTCTTTGTAGTGCCGATTTGCTCTCCCCGGGTGCTTGGTTGGCCAAAAAGGGCGTATGCGTTTTTTCCTGAATATATTCAGGAAAAAACGCATACGCCCTTTTTGGCCAACTGCATCATTGTCCACGTTCTGCCGCTTTTCCTGTGCTGGGAAGGCCATTCCCATCTACCTCCTGAACTCCGTTTCGTGCAATTCTGCCTTGCGTTCAAATCCCCTTCGTGGCCTTACCTCAGTATGTTTTTGGACGAGTGTTATCATTTAGAGCTCGGCAGGTTTGTGAAGTGCAGTGCCCCAGAGCTCCGTTTGGCAGGTCGCTTTGGTGTGAGCTGGCCGCAATAGCGCCAGATTGCTTCAGGCCCTGTTGTGCTTGCGGCGAGGCAGGCCGAGCCTTTGGTGAATTCCTCTTCGTGATGGGAAATTAGAGTGACGTGGGCCTGTCCGAACACCGCCAGCTGGTCTCTCATAGGTTGCCCCTCTTCCAGTTCATCCTTCGGACCACTTGCAGAGACTACGAAAGAGGAGTGTCAAGACGCTGATCCTGCAAGTGGGGGAATTGTTAGTCAAGCGGCTGGAATGGCGGACGCTAGCACCCGGAGGTGAAAAATGAGGTGCGCTTTCGAAAGCTTTCCCGATCACACGGTGTACCATCCCCTGGGATTCGCATGAGTGGTTTGGCTGTAGGAAAGTTGCCTTGAACCTGGAGAGGTGGGACCCATGGAATGGGTAGCACGCAGTATAACTCTAGAGGCTCTGCCTTTGCTCCTCCAACCTCAGCAATCCTCTCAGCCTGAGGAGTATCCAGCCTTATGTCTTATGCCGCTGTGGGTGTAGATGTGGTCAATCCTGGTTGCATCACAGCCCCTGAACGCATTTTGGCAGAATTTCCCTCCCTCTCGCCGTGCTTCTTTCTTCTGTGTTTTGGAAATGTATTTTTAGAATGGGCTTTAGCTGATTTTCAGTGCTGTGTTGATGCCTCTTGACACACACTTGATTCACTTACAGAGAGATATCAATACTTAGGTTTTCAGATGCTTACGAGTCTGATATATTCTTCTGTGATGAATAGGAGCTGTTGAGTCCTGTTCACTGAGCAAGGAGTAGGTGGTGTCTATTATATATTTGCTTTTCCGACCGGTATCTGTGCTCATTTCCAAGTTGGTTTTTATGCATCACGCCACCTCACCTTTCCGCTTAAGCAGGCCTAAGTGTGTTTTGGAAAAGCGTGAGTCTGTTCTCTTTTGTCATTCGGGTCGTGGGTAGCGATTTGTACATTCCCTCTCTAAGTGATATCCCAAGTTTCTTTTTCTGTGGGACAGATTTCACTTAGCATCATCGTACCTCAATCCACTCATTATGCTGGAACCAGCCTTATGACATGGATTCCATGGCTGAGGGATATTCCCTCGTACCTAAGTAGCACAAATTCTTGGTCCATTTCTCTCTTCCCCGGCATATGAAGGGTGTCCCGAAGTCGAGGTTGTTGTAAAGAGAGAAGCCCTAAACTTTGGGGTGCCTGCGTCTCGTTGATTTTTAGTTTTCCCAAGATATAGGCCCACGTGTGGAGGTGCCCTATGCTCTGTGGTTCTGTTCTGTACGTGTTTTAGGAACGAGCATACGCTTCTCCAGAGTGGCTGTTGGCATTTTGCGTCCCTCCCGGCAACTGGACAAGGCTCCCTTATCTCCTTGGCCTGTCCTGCCTTTCTGGTTTTTAGACATTTTCCGGATGGCTCTTTTGCCCGGGGGGGGAGTGAGATTTCTTTGTAGTGCCGATTTGCTCTCCCCGGGTGCTTGGTTGGCCAAAAAGGGCGTATGCGTTTTTTCCTGAATATATTCAGGAAAAAACGCATACGCCCTTTTTGGCCAACTGCATCATTGTCCACGTTCTGCCGCTTTTCCTGTGCTGGGAAGGCCATTCCCATCTACCTCCTGAACTCCGTTTCGTGCAATTCTGCCTTGCGTTCCAATCCCCTTCGTGGCCTTACCTCAGTATGTTTTTGGACGAGTGTTATCATTTAGAGCTCGGCAGGTTTGTGAAGTGCAGTGCCCCAGAGCTCCGTTTGGCAGGTCGCTTTGGTGTGAGCTGGCCGCAATAGCGCAAGATTGCTTCAGGCCCTGTTGTGCTTGCGGCGAGGCAGGCCGAGCCTTTGGTGAATTCCTCTTCGTGATGGGAAATTAGAGTGACGTGGGCCTGTCCGAACACCGCCAGCTGGTCTCTCATAGGTTGCCCCTCTTCCAGTTCATCCTTCGGACCACTTGCAGAGACTACGAAAGAGGAGTGTCAAGACGCGGATCCTGCAAGTGGGGGAATTGTTAGTCAAGCGGCTGGAATGGCGGACGCTAGCACCCGGAGGTGAAAAATGAGGTGCGCTTTCGAAAGCTTTCCCGATCACACGGTGTACCATCCCCTGGGATTCGCATGAGTGGTTTGGCTGTAGGAAAGTTGCCTTGAACCTGGAGAGGTGGGACCCATGGAATGGGTAGCACGCAGTATAACTCTAGAGGCTCTGCCTTTGCTCCTCCAACCTCAGCAATCCTCTCAGCCTGAGGAGTATCCAGCCTTATGTCTTATGCCGCTGTGGGTGTAGATGTGGTCAATCCTGGTTGCATCACAGCCCCTGAACGCATTTTGGCAGAATTTCCCTCCCTCTCGCCGTGCTTCTTTCTTCTGTGTTTTGGAAATGTATTTTTAGAATGGGCTTTAGCTGATTTTCAGTGCTGTGTTGATGCCGCTTGACACACACTTGATTCACTTACAGAGAGATATCAATACTTAGGTTTTCAGATGCTTACGAGTCTGATATATTCTTCTGTGATGAATAGGAGCTGTTGAGTCCTGTTCACTGAGCAAGGAGTAGGTGGTGTCTATTATATATTTGCTTTTCCGACCGGTATCTGTGCTCATTTCCAAGTCGTGTTTTATGCATCACGCCACCTCACCTTTCTGCTTAAGCAGGCCTAAGTGTGTTTTGGAAAAGCGTGAGTCTGTTCTCTTTTGTCATTCGGGTCGTGGGTAGCGATTTGTACATTCCCTCTCTAAGTGATATCCCAAGTTTCTTTTTCTGTGGGACAGATTTCACTTAGCATCATCGTACCTCAATCCACTCATTATGCTGGAACCAGCCTTATGACATGGATTCCATGGCTGAGGGATATTCCCTCGTACCTAAGTAGCACAACTTCTTGGTCCATTTCTCTCTTCCCCGGCATATGAAGGGTGTCCCGAAGTCGAGGTTGTTGTAAAGAGAGAATCCCTAAACTTTGGTGTGCCTGCGTCTGGTTGAATTTTAGTTTTCCCAAGATATAGGCCCACGTGTGGAGGTGCCCTATGCTCTGTGTTTCTGTTCTGTACGTGTTTTAGGAACGAGCATACGCTTCTCCAGAGTGGCTGTTGGCATTTTGCGTCCCTCCCGGCAACTGGACAAGGCTCCCTTATCTCCTTGGCCTGTCCTGCCTTTCTGGTTTTTAGACATTTTCCGGATGGCTCTTTTGCCCGGGGGGGGAGTGAGATTTCTTTGTAGTGCCGATTTGCTCTCCCCGGGTGCTTGGTTGGCCAAAAAGGGCGTATGCGTTTTTTCCTGAATATATTCAGGAAAAAACGCATACGCCCTTTTTGGCCAACTGCATCATTGTCCACGTTCTGCCGCTTTTCCTGTGCTGGGAAGGCCATTCCCATCTACCTCCTGAACTCCGTTTCGTGCAATTCTGCCTTGCGTTCCAATCCCCTTCGTGGCCTTACCTCAGTATGTTTTTGGACGAGTGTTATCATTTAGAGCTCGGCAGGTTTGTGAAGTGCAGTGCCCCAGAGCTCCGTTTGGCAGGTCGCTTTGGTGTGAGCTGGCCGCAATAGCGCCAGATTGCTTCAGGCCCTGTTGTGCTTGCGGCGAGGCAGGCCGAGCCTTTGGTGAATTCCTCTTCGTGATGGGAAATTAGAGTGACGTGGGCCTGTCCGAACACCGCCAGCTGGTCTCTCATAGGTTGCCCCTCTTCCAGTTCATCCTTCGGACCACTTGCAGAGACTACGAAAGAGGAGTGTCAAGACGCGGATCCTGCAAGTGGGGGAATTGTTAGTCAAGCGGCTGGAATGGCGGACGCTAGCACCCGGAGGTGAAAAATGAGGTGCGCTTTCGAAAGCTTTCCCGATCACACGGTGTACCATCCCCTGGGATTCGCATGAGTGGTTTGGCTGTAGGAAAGTTGCCTTGAACCTGGAGAGGTGGGACCCATGGAATGGGTAGCACGCAGTATAACTCTAGAGGCTCTGCCTTTGCTCCTCCAACCTCAGCAATCCTCTCAGCCTGAGGAGTATCCAGCCTTATGTCTTATGCCGCTGTGGGTGTAGATGTGGTCAATCCTCGTTGCATCACAGCCCCTGAAAGCATTTTGGCAGAATTTCCCTCCCTCTCGCCGTGCTTCTTTCTTCTGTGTTTTGGAAATGTATTTTTAGAATGGGCTTTAGCTGATTTTCAGTGCTGTGTTGATGCCTCTTGACACACACTTGATTCACTTACAGAGAGATATCAATACTTAGGTTTTCAGATGCTTACGAGTCTGATATATTCTTCTGTGATGAATAGGAGCTGTTGAGTCCTGTTCACTGAGCAAGGAGTAGGTGGTGTCTATTATATATTTTCTTTTCCGACCGGTATCTGTGCTCATTTCCAAGTCGTGTTTTATGCATCACGCCACCTCACCTTTCCGCTTAAGCAGGCCTAAGTGTGTTTTGGAAAAGCGTGAGTCTGTTCTCTTTTGTCATTCGGGTCGTGGGTATCGATTTGTACATTCCCTCTCTAAGTGATATCCCAAGTTTCTTTTTCTGTGGGACAGATTTCACTTAGCATCATCGTACCTCAATCCACTCATTATGCTGGAACCAGCCTTATGACATGGATTCCATGGCTGAGGGATATTCCCTCGTACCTAAGTAGCACAACTTCTTGGTCCATTTCTCTCTTCCCCGGCATATGAAGGGTGTCCCGAAGTCGAGGTTGTTGTAAAGAGAGAATCCCTAAACTTTGGTGTGCCTGCGTCTGGTTGAATTTTAGTTTTCCCAAGATATAGGCCCACGTGTGGAGGTGCCCTATGCTCTGTGTTTCTGTTCTGTACGTGTTTTAGGAACGAGCATACGCTTCTCCAGAGTGGCTGTTGGCATTTTGCGTCCCTCCCGGCAACTGGACAAGGCTCCCTTATCTCCTTGGCCTGTCCTGCCTTTCTGGTTTTTAGACATTTTCCGGATGGCTCTTTTGCCCGGGGGGGGAGTGAGATTTCTTTGTAGTGCCGATTTGCTCTCCCCGGGTGCTTGGTTGGCCAAAAAGGGCGTATGCGTTTTTTCCTGAATATATTCAGGAAAAAACGCATACGCCCTTTTTGGCCAACTGCATCATTGTCCACGTTCTGCCGCTTTTCCTGTGCTGGGAAGGCCATTCCCATCTACCTCCTGAACTCCGTTTCGTGCAATTCTGCCTTGCGTTCAAATCCCCTTCGTGGCCTTACCTCAGTATGTTTTTGGACGAGTGTTATCATTTAGAGCTCGGCAGGTTTGTGAAGTGCAGTGCCCCAGAGCTCCGTTTGGCAGGTCGCTTTGGTGTGAGCTGGCCGCAATAGCGCCAGATTGCTTCAGGCCCTGTTGTGCTTGCGGCGAGGCAGGCCGAGCCTTTGGTGAATTCCTCTTCGTGATGGGAAATTAGAGTGACGTGGGCCTGTCCGAACACCGCCAGCTGGTGTCTCATAGGTTGCCCCTCTTCCAGTTCATCCTTCGGACCACTTGCAGAGACTACGAAAGAGGAGTGTCAAGACGCTGATCCTGCAAGTGGGGGAATTGTTAGTCAAGCGGCTGGAATGGCGGACGCTAGCACCCGGAGGTGAAAAATGAGGTGCGCTTTCGAAAGCTTTCCCGATCACACGGTGTACCATCCCCTGGGATTCCCATGAGTGGTTTGGCTGTAGGAAAGTTGCCTTGAACCTGGAGAGGTGGGACCCATGGAATGGGTAGCACGCAGTATAACTCTAGAGGCTCTGCCTTTGCTCCTCCAACCTCAGCAATCCTCTCAGCCTGAGGAGTATCCAGCCTTATGTCTTATGCCGCTGTGGGTGTAGATGTGGTCAATCCTGGTTGCATCACAGCCCCTGAACGCATTTTGGCAGAATTTCCCGCCCTCTCGCCGTGCTTCTTTCTTCTGTGTTTTGGAAATGTATTTTTAGAATGGGCTTTAGCTGATTTTCAGTGCTGTGTTGATGCCGCTTGACACACACTTGATTCACTTACAGAGAGATATCAATACTTAGGTTTTCAGATGCTTACGAGTCTGATATATTCTTCTGTGATGAATAGGAGCTGTTGAGTCCTGTTCACTGAGCAAGGAGTAGGTGGTGTCTATTATATATTTGCTTTTTCGACCGGTATCTGTGCTCATTTCCAAGTTGTTTTTTATGCATCACGCCACCTCACCTTTCCGCTTAAGCAGGCCTAAGTGTGTTTTGGAAAAGCGTGAGTCTGTTCTCTTTTGTCATTCGGGTCGTGGGTAGCGATTTGTACATTCCCTCTCTAAGTGATATCCCAAGTTTCTTTTTCTGTGGGACAGATTTCACTTAGCATCATCGTACCTCAATCCACTCATTATGCTGGAACCAGCCTTATGACATGGATTCCATGGCTGAGGGATATTCCCTCGTACCTAAGTAGCACAAATTCTTGGTCCATTTCTCTCTTCCCCGGCATATGAAGGGTGTCCCGAAGTCGAGGTTGTTGTAAAGAGAGAAGCCCTAAACTTTGGTGTGCCTGCGTCTGGTTGATTTTTAGTTTTCCCAAGATATAGGCCCACGTGTGGAGGTGCCCTATGCTCTGTGGTTCTGTTCTGTACGTGTTTTAGGAACGAGCATACGCTTCTCCAGAGTGGCTGTTGGCATTTTGCGTCCCTCCCGGCAACTGGACAAGGCTCCCTTATCTCCTTGGCCTGTCCTGCCTTTCTGGTTTTTAGACATTTTCCGGATGGCTCTTTTGCCCGGGGGGGGAGTGAGATTTCTTTGTAGTGCCGATTTGCTCTCCCCGGGTGCTTGGTTGGCCAAAAAGGGCGTATGCGTTTTTTCCTGAATATATTCAGGAAAAAACGCATACGCCCTTTTTGGCCAACTGCATCATTGTCCACGTTCTGCCGCTTTTCCTGTGCTGGGAAGGCCATTCCCATCTACCTCCTGAACTCCGTTTCGTGCAATTCTGCCTTGCGTTCAAATCCCCTTCGTGGCCTTACCTCAGTATGTTTTTGGACGAGTGTTATCATTTAGAGCTCGGCAGGTTTGTGAAGTGCAGTGCCCCAGAGCTCCGTTTGGCAGGTCGCTTTGGTGTGAGCTGGCCGCAATAGCGCAAGATTGCTTCAGGCCCTGTTGTGCTTGCGGCGAGGCAGGCCGAGCCTTTGGTGAATTCCTCTTCGTGATGGGAAATTAGAGTGACGTGGGCCTGTCCGAACACCGCCAGCTGGTCTCTCATAGGTTGCCCCTCTTCCAGTTCATCCTTCGGACCACTTGCAGAGACTACGAAAGAGGAGTGTCAAGACGCTGATCCTGCAAGTGGGGGAATTGTTAGTCAAGCGGCTGGAATGGCGGACGCTAGCACCCGGAGGTGAAAAATGAGGTGCGCTTTCGAAAGCTTTCCCGATCACACGGTGTACCATCCCCTGGGATTCGCATGAGTGGTTTGGCTGTAGGAAAGTTGCCTTGAACCTGGAGAGGTGGGACCCATGGAATGGGTAGCACGCAGTATAACTCTAGAGGCTCTGCCTTTGCTCCTCCAACCTCAGCAATCCTCTCAGCCTGAGGAGTATCCAGCCTTATGTCTTATGCCGCTGTGGGTGTAGATGTGGTCAATCCTGGTTGCATCACAGCCCCTGAACGCATTTTGGCAGAATTTCCCTCCCTCTCGCCGTGCTTCTTTCTTCTGTGTTTTGGAAATGTATTTTTAGAATGGGCTTTAGCTGATTTTCAGTGCTGTGTTGATGCCTCTTGACACACACTTGATTCACTTACAGAGAGATATCAATACTTAGGTTTTCAGATGCTTACGAGTCTGATATATTCTTCTGTGATGAATAGGAGCTGTTGAGTCCTGTTCACTGAGCAAGGAGTAGGTGGTGTCTATTATATATTTGCTTTTCCGACCGGTATCTGTGCTCATTTCCAAGTTGTTTTTTATGCATCACGCCACCTCACCTTTCCGCTTAAGCAGGCCTAAGTGTGTTTTGGAAAAGCGTGAGTCTGTTCTCTTTTGTCATTCGGGTCGTGGGTAGCGATTTGTACATTCCCTCTCTAAGTGATATCCCAAGTTTCTTTTTCTGTGGGACAGATTTCACTTAGCATCATCGTACCTCAATCCACTCATTATGCTGGAACCAGCCTTATGACATGGATTCCATGGCTGAGGGATATTCCCTCGTACCTAAGTAGCACAAATTCTTGGTCCATTTCTCTCTTCCCCGGCATATGAAGGGTGTCCCGAAGTCGAGGTTGTTGTAAAGAGAGAAGCCCTAAACTTTGGGGTGCCTGCGTCTCGTTGATTTTTAGTTTTCCCAAGATATAGGCCCACGTGTGGAGGTGCCCTATGCTCTGTGGTTCTGTTCTGTACGTGTTTTAGGAACGAGCATACGCTTCTCCAGAGTGGCTGTTGGCATTTTGCGTCCCTCCCGGCAACTGGACAAGGCTCCCTTATCTCCTTGGCCTGTCCTGCCTTTCTGGTTTTTAGACATTTTCCGGATGGCTCTTTTGCCCGGGGGGGGAGTGAGATTTCTTTGTAGTGCCGATTTGCTCTCCCCGGGTGCTTGGTTGGCCAAAAAGGGCGTATGCGTTTTTTCCTGAATATATTCAGGAAAAAACGCATACGCCCTTTTTGGCCAACTGCATCATTGTCCACGTTCTGCCGCTTTTCCTGTGCTGGGAAGGCCATTCCCATCTACCTCCTGAACTCCGTTTCGTGCAATTCTGCCTTGCGTTCCAATCCCCTTCGTGGCCTTACCTCAGTATGTTTTTGGACGAGTGTTATCATTTAGAGCTCGGCAGGTTTGTGAAGTGCAGTGCCCCAGAGCTCCGTTTGGCAGGTCGCTTTGGTGTGAGCTGGCCGCAATAGCGCAAGATTGCTTCAGGCCCTGTTGTGCTTGCGGCGAGGCAGGCCGAGCCTTTGGTGAATTCCTCTTCGTGATGGGAAATTAGAGTGACGTGGGCCTGTCCGAACACCGCCAGCTGGTCTCTCATAGGTTGCCCCTCTTCCAGTTCATCCTTCGGACCACTTGCAGAGACTACGAAAGAGGAGTGTCAAGACGCGGATCCTGCAAGTGGGGGAATTGTTAGTCAAGCGGCTGGAATGGCGGACGCTAGCACCCGGAGGTGAAAAATGAGGTGCGCTTTCGAAAGCTTTCCCGATCACACGGTGTACCATCCCCTGGGATTCGCATGAGTGGTTTGGCTGTAGGAAAGTTGCCTTGAACCTGGAGAGGTGGGACCCATGGAATGGGTAGCACGCAGTATAACTCTAGAGGCTCTGCCTTTGCTCCTCCAACCTCAGCAATCCTCTCAGCCTGAGGAGTATCCAGCCTTATGTCTTATGCCGCTGTGGGTGTAGATGTGGTCAATCCTGGTTGCATCACAGCCCCTGAACGCATTTTGGCAGAATTTCCCTCCCTCTCGCCGTGCTTCTTTCTTCTGTGTTTTGGAAATGTATTTTTAGAATGGGCTTTAGCTGATTTTCAGTGCTGTGTTGATGCCGCTTGACACACACTTGATTCACTTACAGAGAGATATCAATACTTAGGTTTTCAGATGCTTACGAGTCTGATATATTCTTCTGTGATGAATAGGAGCTGTTGAGTCCTGTTCACTGAGCAAGGAGTAGGTGGTGTCTATTATATATTTGCTTTTCCGACCGGTATCTGTGCTCATTTCCAAGTCGTGTTTTATGCATCACGCCACCTCACCTTTCCGCTTAAGCAGGCCTAAGTGTGTTTTGGAAAAGCGTGAGTCTGTTCTCTTTTGTCATTCGGGTCGTGGGTAGCGATTTGTACATTCCCTCTCTAAGTGATATCCCAAGTTTCTTTTTCTGTGGGACAGATTTCACTTAGCATCATCGTACCTCAATCCACTCATTATGCTGGAACCAGCCTTATGACATGGATTCCATGGCTGAGGGATATTCCCTCGTACCTAAGTAGCACAACTTCTTGGTCCATTTCTCTCTTCCCCGGCATATGAAGGGTGTCCCGAAGTCGAGGTTGTTGTAAAGAGAGAATCCCTAAACTTTGGTGTGCCTGCGTCTGGTTGAATTTTAGTTTTCCCAAGATATAGGCCCACGTGTGGAGGTGCCCTATGCTCTGTGTTTCTGTTCTGTACGTGTTTTAGGAACGAGCATACGCTTCTCCAGAGTGGCTGTTGGCATTTTGCGTCCCTCCCGGCAACTGGACAAGGCTCCCTTATCTCCTTGGCCTGTCCTGCCTTTCTGGTTTTTAGACATTTTCCGGATGGCTCTTTTGCCCGGGGGGGGAGTGAGATTTCTTTGTAGTGCCGATTTGCTCTCCCCGGGTGCTTGGTTGGCCAAAAAGGGCGTATGCGTTTTTTCCTGAATATATTCAGGAAAAAACGCATACGCCCTTTTTGGCCAACTGCATCATTGTCCACGTTCTGCCGCTTTTCCTGTGCTGGGAAGGCCATTCCCATCTACCTCCTGAACTCCGTTTCGTGCAATTCTGCCTTGCGTTCCAATCCCCTTCGTGGCCTTACCTCAGTATGTTTTTGGACGAGTGTTATCATTTAGAGCTCGGCAGGTTTGTGAAGTGCAGTGCCCCAGAGCTCCGTTTGGCAGGTCGCTTTGGTGTGAGCTGGCCGCAATAGCGCAAGATTGCTTCAGGCCCTGTTGTGCTTGCGGCGAGGCAGGCCGAGCCTTTGGTGAATTCCTCTTCGTGATGGGAAATTAGAGTGACGTGGGCCTGTCCGAACACCGCCAGCTGGTCTCTCATAGGTTGCCCCTCTTCCAGTTCATCCTTCGGACCACTTGCAGAGACTACGAAAGAGGAGTGTCAAGACGCGGATCCTGCAAGTGGGGGAATTGTTAGTCAAGCGGCTGGAATGGCGGACGCTAGCACCCGGAGGTGAAAAATGAGGTGCGCTTTCGAAAGCTTTCCCGATCACACGGTGTACCATCCCCTGGGATTCGCATGAGTGGTTTGGCTGTAGGAAAGTTGCCTTGAACCTGGAGAGGTGGGACCCATGGAATGGGTAGCACGCAGTATAACTCTAGAGGCTCTGCCTTTGCTCCTCCAACCTCAGCAATCCTCTCAGCCTGAGGAGTATCCAGCCTTATGTCTTATGCCGCTGTGGGTGTAGATGTGGTCAATCCTCGTTGCATCACAGCCCCTGAAAGCATTTTGGCAGAATTTCCCTCCCTCTCGCCGTGCTTCTTTCTTCTGTGTTTTGGAAATGTATTTTTAGAATGGGCTTTAGCTGATTTTCAGTGCTGTGTTGATGCCTCTTGACACACACTTGATTCACTTACAGAGAGATATCAATACTTAGGTTTTCAGATGCTTACGAGTCTGATATATTCTTCTGTGATGAATAGGAGCTGTTGAGTCCTGTTCACTGAGCAAGGAGTAGGTGGTGTCTATTATATATTTTCTTTTCCGACCGGTATCTGTGCTCATTTCCAAGTCGTGTTTTATGCATCACGCCACCTCACCTTTCCGCTTAAGCAGGCCTAAGTGTGTTTTGGAAAAGCGTGAGTCTGTTCTCTTTTGTCATTCGGGTCGTGGGTATCGATTTGTACATTCCCTCTCTAAGTGATATCCCAAGTTTCTTTTTCTGTGGGACAGATTTCACTTAGCATCATCGTACCTCAATCCACTCATTATGCTGGAACCAGCCTTATGACATGGATTCCATGGCTGAGGGATATTCCCTCGTACCTAAGTAGCACAACTTCTTGGTCCATTTCTCTCTTCCCCGGCATATGAAGGGTGTCCCGAAGTCGAGGTTGTTGTAAAGAGAGAATCCCTAAACTTTGGTGTGCCTGCGTCTGGTTGAATTTTAGTTTTCCCAAGATATAGGCCCACGTGTGGAGGTGCCCTATGCTCTGTGTTTCTGTTCTGTACGTGTTTTAGGAACGAGCATACGCTTCTCCAGAGTGGCTGTTGGCATTTTGCGTCCCTCCCGGCAACTGGACAAGGCTCCCTTATCTCCTTGGCCTGTCCTGCCTTTCTGGTTTTTAGACATTTTCCGGATGGCTCTTTTGCCCGGGGGGGGAGTGAGATTTCTTTGTAGTGCCGATTTGCTCTCCCCGGGTGCTTGGTTGGCCAAAAAGGGCGTATGCGTTTTTTCCTGAATATATTCAGGAAAAAACGCATACGCCCTTTTTGGCCAACTGCATCATTGTCCACGTTCTGCCGCTTTTCCTGTGCTGGGAAGGCCATTCCCATCTACCTCCTGAACTCCGTTTCGTGCAATTCTGCCTTGCGTTCAAATCCCCTTCGTGGCCTTACCTCAGTATGTTTTTGGACGAGTGTTATCATTTAGAGCTCGGCAGGTTTGTGAAGTGCAGTGCCCCAGAGCTCCGTTTGGCAGGTCGCTTTGGTGTGAGCTGGCCGCAATAGCGCCAGATTGCTTCAGGCCCTGTTGTGCTTGCGGCGAGGCAGGCCGAGCCTTTGGTGAATTCCTCTTCGTGATGGGAAATTAGAGTGACGTGGGCCTGTCCGAACACCGCCAGCTGGTGTCTCATAGGTTGCCCCTCTTCCAGTTCATCCTTCGGACCACTTGCAGAGACTACGAAAGAGGAGTGTCAAGACGCTGATCCTGCAAGTGGGGGAATTGTTAGTCAAGCGGCTGGAATGGCGGACGCTAGCACCCGGAGGTGAAAAATGAGGTGCGCTTTCGAAAGCTTTCCCGATCACACGGTGTACCATCCCCTGGGATTCCCATGAGTGGTTTGGCTGTAGGAAAGTTGCCTTGAACCTGGAGAGGTGGGACCCATGGAATGGGTAGCACGCAGTATAACTCTAGAGGCTCTGCCTTTGCTCCTCCAACCTCAGCAATCCTCTCAGCCTGAGGAGTATCCAGCCTTATGTCTTATGCCGCTGTGGGTGTAGATGTGGTCAATCCTGGTTGCATCACAGCCCCTGAACGCATTTTGGCAGAATTTCCCTCCCTCTCGCCGTGCTTCTTTCTTCTGTGTTTTGGAAATGTATTTTTAGAATGGGCTTTAGCTGATTTTCAGTGCTGTGTTGATGCCGCTTGACACACACTTGATTCACTTACAGAGAGATATCAATACTTAGGTTTTCAGATGCTTACGAGTCTGATATATTCTTCTGTGATGAATAGGAGCTGTTGAGTCCTGTTCACTGAGCAAGGAGTAGGTGGTGTCTATTATATATTTGCTTTTTCGACCGGTATCTGTGCTCATTTCCAAGTTGTTTTTTATGCATCACGCCACCTCACCTTTCCGCTTAAGCAGGCCTAAGTGTGTTTTGGAAAAGCGTGAGTCTGTTCTCTTTTGTCATTCGGGTCGTGGGTAGCGATTTGTACATTCCCTCTCTAAGTGATATCCCAAGTTTCTTTTTCTGTGGGACAGATTTCACTTAGCATCATCGTACCTCAATCCACTCATTATGCTGGAACCAGCCTTATGACATGGATTCCATGGCTGAGGGATATTCCCTCGTACCTAAGTAGCACAAATTCTTGGTCCATTTCTCTCTTCCCCGGCATATGAAGGGTGTCCCGAAGTCGAGGTTGTTGTAAAGAGAGAAGCCCTAAACTTTGGGGTGCCTGCGTCTGGTTGATTTTTAGTTTTCCCAAGATATAGGCCCACGTGTGGAGGTGCCCTATGCTCTGTGGTTCTGTTCTGTACGTGTTTTAGGAACGAGCATACGCTTCTCCAGAGTGGCTGTTGGCATTTTGCGTCCCTCCCGGCAACTGGACAAGGCTCCCTTATCTCCTTGGCCTGTCCTGCCTTTCTGGTTTTTAGACATTTTCCGGATGGCTCTTTTGCCCGGGGGGGGAGTGAGATTTCTTTGTAGTGCCGATTTGCTCTCCCCGGGTGCTTGGTTGGCCAAAAAGGGCGTATGCGTTTTTTCCTGAATATATTCAGGAAAAAACGCATACGCCCTTTTTGGCCAACTGCATCATTGTCCACGTTCTGCCGCTTTTCCTGTGCTGGGAAGGCCATTCCCATCTACCTCCTGAACTCCGTTTCGTGCAATTCTGCCTTGCGTTCCAATCCCCTTCGTGGCCTTACCTCAGTATGTTTTTGGACGAGTGTTATCATTTAGAGCTCGGCAGGTTTTGTGAAGTGCAGTGCCCCAGAGCTCCGTTTGGCAGGTCGCTTTGGTGTGAGCTGGCCGCAATAGCGCCAGATTGCTTCAGGCCCTGTTGTGCTTGCGGCGAGGCAGGCCGAGCCTTTGGTGAATTCCTCTTCGTGATGGGAAATTAGAGTGACGTGGGGCCTGTCCGAACACCGCCAGCTGGTGTCTCATAGGTTGCCCCTCTTCCAGTTCATCCTTCGGACCACTTGCAGAGACTACGAAAGAGGAGTGTCAAGACGCTGATCCTGCAAGTGGGGGAATTGTTAGTCAAGCGGCTGGAATGGCGGACGCTAGCACCCGGAGGTGAAAAATGAGGTGCGCTTTCGAAAGCTTTCCCGATCACACGGTGTACCATCCCCTGGGATTCCCATGAGTGGTTTGGCTGTAGGAAAGTTGCCTTGAACCTGGAGAGGTGGGACCCATGGAATGGGTAGCACGCAGTATAACTCTAGAGGCTCTGCCTTTGCTCCCTCCAACCTCAGCAATCCTCTCAGCCTGAGGAGTATCCAGCCTTAAGTCTTATGCCGCTGTGGGTGTAGATGTGGTCAATCCTGGTTTCATCACAGCCCCTGAACGCATTTTGGCAGAATTTCCCTCCCCTCTCTCGCCGTGCTTCTTTCTTCTGTGTTTTGGAAATGTATTTTTAGAATGGTCTTTAGCTGATTTTCAGTGCTGTGTTGATGCCGCTTGACACACACTTGATTCACTTACAGAGAGATATCAATACTTAGGTTTTCAGATGCTTACGAGTCCTGATATATTCTTCTGTGATGAATAGGAGCTGTTGAGTCCTGTTCACTGAGCAAGGAGTAGGTGGTGTCTATTATATATTTGCTTTTTCGACCGGTATCTGTGCTCATTTCCAAGTTGTTTTTTATGCATCACGCCACCTCACCTTCCGCTTAAGCAGGCCTAAGTGTGTTTTGGAAAAGCGTGAGTCTGTTCTCTTTTGTCATTCGGGTCGTGGGTAGCGATTTGTACATTCCCTCTCTAAGTGATATCCCAAGTTTCTTTTTCTGTGGGACAGATTTCACTTAGCATCATCGTACCTCAATCCACTCATTATGCTGGAACCAGCCTTATGACATGGATTCCATGGCTGAGGGATATTCCCTCGTACCTAAGTAGCACAAAATTCTTGGTCCATTTCTCTCTTCCCCGGCATATGAAGGGTGTCCCGAAGTCGAGGTTGTTTGTAAAGAGAGAAGCCCTAAACTTTGGGGTGCCTGCGTCTGGTTGATTTTTAGTTTTCCCAAGATATAGGCCCACGTGTGGAGGTGCCCTATGCTCTGTGGTTCTGTTCTGTACGTGTTTTAGGAACGAGCATACGCTTCTCCAGAGTGGCTGTTGGCATTTTGCGTCCCTCCCGGACAACTGGACAAGGCTCCCTTATCTCCTTGGCCTGTCCTGCCTTTCTGGTTTTTAGACATTTTCCGGATGGCTCTTTTGCCCGGGGGGGGAGTGAGATTTCTTTTGTAGTGCCGATTTTGCTCTCCCCGGGTGCTTGGTTGGCGAAAAAGGGCGTATGCCGTTTTTTCCTGAATATATTCAGGAAAAAACGCATACGCCCTTTTTGGCCAACTGCATCATTGTCCACGTTCTGCCGCTTTTCCTGTGCTGGGAAGCCATTCCCATCTACCTCCTGAACTCCGTTTCGTGCAATTCTGCCTTGCGTTCAAATCCCCTTCGTGGCCTTACCTCAGTATGTTTTTGGACGAGTGTTATCATTTAGAGCTCGGCAGGTTTGTGAAGTGCAGTGCCCAGAGCTCCGTTTGGCAGGTCGCTTTGGTGTGAGCTGGCCGCATAGCGCCAGATTGTACTTCAGGCCCTGTTGTGCTTGCGGCGAGGCAGGCCGAGCCTTTGGTGAATTCCTCTTCGTGATGGGAAATTAGAGTGACGTGGGCCTGTCCGAACACCGCCAGCTGGTGTCTCATAGGTTGCCCCTCTTCCAGTTCATCCTTCGGACCACTTGCAGAGACTACGAAAGAGGAGTGTCAAGACGCTGATCCTGCAAGTGGGGGAATTGTTAGTCAAGCGGCTGGAATGGCGGACGCTAGCACCCGGAGGTGAAAAATGGAGGTGCGCTTTCGAAAGCTTTCCCGATCACACGGTGTACCATCCCCTGGGATTCCATGAGTGGTTTGGCTGTAGGAAAGTTGCCTTGAACCTGGAGAGGTGGGACCCATGGAATGGGTAGCACGCAGTATAACTCTAGAGGCTCTGCCTTTGCTCCTCCAACCTCAGCAATCCTCTCAGCCTGAGGAGTATCCAGGCCTTATGTCTTATGCCGCTGTGGGTGTAGATGTGGTCAATCCTGGTTGCATCACAGCCCCTGAACGCATTTTGGCAGAATTTCCCTCCCTCTCGCCGTGCTTCTTTCTTCTGTGTTTTGGAAATGTATTTTTAGAATGGGCTTTAGCTGATTTTCAGTGCTGTGTTGATGCCGCTTGACACACACTTGATTCACTTACAGAGAGATATCAATACTTAGGTTTTCAGATGCTTACGAGTCTGATATATTCTTCTGTGATGAATAGGAGCTGTTGAGTCCTGTTCACTGAGCAAGGAGTAGGTGGTGTCTATTATATATTTGCTTTTTCGACCGGTATCTGTGCTCATTTCCAAGTTGTTTTTTATGCATCACGCCACCTCACCTTTCCGCTTAAGCAGGCCTAAGTGTGTTTTGGAAAAGCGTGAGTCTGTTCTCTTTTTGTCATTCGGGTCGTGGGTAGCGATTTGTACATTCCCTCTCTAAGTGATATCCCAAGTTTCTTTTTCTGTGGGACAGATTTCACTTAGCATCATCGTACCTCAATCCACTCATTATGCTGGAACCAGCCTTATGACATGGATTCCATGGCTGAGGGATATTCCCTCGTACCTAAGTAGCACAAATTCTTGGTCCATTTCTCTCTCCCCGGCATATGAAGGGTGTCCCGAAGTCGAGGTTGTTGTAAAGAGAGAAGCCCTAAACTTTGGGGTGCCTGCGTCTGGTTGATTTTTAGTTTTCCCAAGATATAGGCCCACGTGTGGAGGTGCCCTATGCTCTGTGGTTCTGTTCTGTACGTGTTTTAGGACGAGCATACGCTTCTCCAGAGTGGCTGTTGGCATTTTGCGTCCCTCCCGGCAACTGGACAAGGCTCCCTTATCTCCTTGGCCTGTCCTGCCTTTCTGGTTTTTAGACATTTTCCGGATGGCTCTTTTGCCCGGGGGGGGAGTGAGATTTCTTTGTAGTGCCCGATTTGCCTCTCCCCGGGTGCTTGGTTGGCCAAAAAGGGCGTATGCGTTTTTTCCTGAATATATTCAGGAAAAAACGCATACGCCCTTTTTGGCCAACTGCATCATTGTCCACGTTCTGCCGCTTTTCCTGTGCTGGGAAGGCCATTCCCATCTACCTCCTGACTCCGTTTCGTGCAATTCTGCCTTGCGTTCAAATCCCCTTCGTGGCCTTACCTCAGTATGTTTTTGACGAGTGTTATCATTTAGAGCTCGGCAGGTTTGTGAAGTGCAGTGCCCCAGAGCTCCGTTTGGCAGGTCGCTTTGGTGTGAGCTGGCCGCAATAGCGCCAGATTGCTTCAGGCCCTGTTGTGCTTGCGGCGAGGCAGGCCGAGCCTTTGGTGAATTCCTCTTCGTGATGGGAAATTAGAGTGACGTGGGCCTGTCCGAACACCGCCAGCTGGTGTCTCATAGGTTGCCCCTCTTCCAGTTCATCCTTCGGACCACTTGCAGAGACTACGAAAGAGAGTGTCAAGACGCTGATCCTGCAAGTGGGGGAATTGTTAGTCAAGGCGGCTGGAATGGCGGACGCTAGCACCCGGAGGTGAAAAATGAGGTGCGCTTTCGAAAGCTTTCCCGATCACACGGTGTACCATCCCTGGGATTCCAT